>NC_058063.1:12316261-12660011 GCF_020085105.1 Siniperca chuatsi
CAACAACTAGACCTGCTCCAACAACTACGACAGCAGCAATGACTACACATTCTCCAACGACGACAGCTGCATCAACGACAACACCTGCTCTAACAACAACAGCAGTAACAACAACACCTGCTCCGACAACGACAACTGCCTCAGCAACAACAGCTGCTCCAACAACTACACTTGCTCCGACAACAACAACAGCGTCAACAACTACACTTGCTCCGACAACAACAACTCGGGCAACAACTTCTCTTACTCCGACAACAACAACTGGGGCAACAACTACACCTGCTCCGACAACAACAACTGCAGCAACAACTACACCTGCACCGACAACAACAACAACTGGGGCAATAACTTCTCTTGCTCCGACAACAACAACAACTGCGGCAACAACTACACCTGCTCCGACAACAACAACTGCGGCAACAACTACACCTGCACCAACAACAACAACTGCAGCAACAACTACACCTGCACCGACAAGGACAACTGCATCAACAACTACACTTGCTCCGACAACAACAACAGCGTCAACAACTACACTTGCTCCAACAACAACAACAACTGGGGCAACAACTTCTCTTGCTCCAACAACAACAACTGGGGCAACAACTACACCTGCTCCGTCAACAACAACTGCAGCAATAACTACACCTACTCCATCAACAGTGACAGCAGCAACAACAACACCTGCTCCAACAACAAGTACTACATCTGCCCCGACAACTACAACTGCTGCAATAACTACACCTGCGGCAACAATTAAAACTGCTCCAACAACAACTAGAGCTGCACCAACTACACCTGCATCAACGACAACTACACCTGCTCCAACAACAACAAAAACTGGGTCAATGACAACACCTGCTCAGACAACAAATACGACAACCACGGCACCTGCTTCGACAACAAGTACTGGGTCAACATCGACACCTGGTCCGACAGCAATATCTTCTTTGACAACAATTTCGGCCCCTGAACCTTTTTATATTATATCAGCAATCTTGCAAGGAAAAGATTTTTCAGATAACCTCAATGACCCCAACAGCAGTGAATTCAAATATCTTGAACAACAAATTGTAACCACGGTGAGTTATTTTTCAAATTTAATACATTTTTCATTTACTGTGCCAGTGTTGTGTATAAATAATTGGACAGAATGTTCAACCTGATGGACAAATCTGTTAAGTTGAAATTAATTTCAGTGAAATTTGCTTTTCTGTTCTATTTCATTTGAAGACAACTGTGTTTTAAATCTATTCACGGTCTTTCAATGTTGCAGTGCAATATCATATACAAAGGAGCATTTGGCCGTCGGTTTAACCACTGCTTTGTTAAAAAGTTCAGGTAAAAACATTTTTCTAACAGTTGTTCACTGACTTTGCTTTTCTGTGCAGTATTATGGTCTTAAAATTGCTATCTTCTAATGTTGATAGTGCAACATAATCATATCATATCATTAATGACACTTGTCCCATTCGGTTTCATGATACAGGCCTGTTCCACCCTCAACACGAGTGGACGGGATTCAAGCAGATATAGGGGTTGTGTTTAATCGGACTACTCCCACTGCAGATCTCCCACTGAATAGTGTTGTTGCTCAAACCTTAGTAGAAGCTCTGAATAATTCCATTAATAGCTTCAACGTGAGCATAAATCCAAACACAGTCCAAGTAGTAGGTAAGTAAACACAACATAATGTTTCGCTCTAATCAGTATGTAAAACATTTGAAATAACATGTTTTGCTCATGCTGTTTAAATAAGTCAGCAACAAAACTTTTGTTGCTACACAAGAAATAGAAGTATAGATAAGATTCATAAAGAACACTAACAGTTTTCAGTGTTTTACAGTTCAATTCATAAAGAATTCAAGAATTCTTGTGTAAGAAACGTAGGTGTGTGAGAAGGAATAGGAAATCAATCCAACACGTTCTGGATTTTCCTCATAACTTTAGTGAAGTCCGAACACAGATCAATCAAGCCATTACACCTTTGCTCGATCCCAACAAACTTGCTCCCTCCCCATCTCCGCTCTCTCTTTTTCTTCCTCTACCTTTTCTCAACCCCATGAACTACCAGCTGCCTGAACAACGCAGACTAGTTGAAATACCTGATACCAGAACGTCAACTTAACATTACTGTAAACACTACATATGTGTAAACATGATGATAGATAGCAATTCAATAATAATATACTAAACTTATGTTTTCACAATTATGTTTAAACCTGTTTACACAATTATGTTTACATCACACAATTTCACTCTTACAATTGTTATGTAAATAATTTATTAACTTCAAGATTTTTTGACATTACCAACTTCAGAACTAGATAAGATACTAAAAAAATCTGCAAAGCCAACTCTTTCTAAACTTTATGATGGCTCGTATAAGTCTGTGCAAGTGGCATCAAAGTCAGCTTGACTTAAAACAAGGATAAATAAATCCTTTTATTTTGGGCACGAATACTTACTCATTTAAAAAAAAAAAATGTTTTTACAGCAGGGCCAGTTCCAGATGCAAATACAACTGCCGCACCTGCAACTGTCAATTCAACAACTGCTGGACCTGCAACTGCTGCACCCACAACTGTCGGACCTGCAACTGCTGCACCCACAACTGTCACACCTACAACTGCCGCACACACAACTGCCGCACCTACAACTGTAGCTGCTAGTTTCAGATCTCTTCAAAGCACATTTACAAGTGACTTGCTGAATCCATCATCTGTATCTTTTAGAAATCGAGCTGCAATGATAGAGACACAGGTAACTCTTACCCTTGTAATAAAATCTGCTGGTACACCTACTGAATCATTTGATCAGAGCTCAAGCCCCCACACAAATAACTGAAATATTACTGCAACACTTTATAATACAGCCTGTGATTTACAGTGTAATTGTGTTGTATGAATTAGGTACAAATAAGATACTTACCACTTCCTACTGCTTCTTAAATGCATGTACAGAGGAAGAAAACAAGACTATGGAGCACAAGGGAGTAACAATTGGACATTTTAGAGAAAAGGAGAAATAAAAACTTTACTGAGTTTTGATAACAGATTCACTTCATAGATTACACAGAATATTCCCAAACTTTCGTTTTCCAGTGTTGTACCCCGCAAGTAACCAGTATTTACAAAAATATTTAAAGTATAATCTATTTCTCCTTTCCTCCAAAATGTCCAATTGTTACTCCCTTGTTCCCCAGAGTATTGTTTTTAACTCTATTGTAATTTAACTCTAAGTACTTTAAGTAGAAAATTTCCCCAAGGGAACAAATACCAGTTGAAAAAATGTGCACACTGCCCAGAAATACACATGAAGAAACTTAATGTTACTGTACAAAATGTATAGCTCTTCTATTCTTTTTAAACCCTGTACTGGTGCCCATCATTCCTTTTCCTCCTGTCTGTTTCCATGATTCAGTTGTTTTCTGCACAACAGAAAGTAAACTCAAACAGGAAAATTAGGAAGTACTCTTCACACTTGCTAGACAGTCTACATGATATATATAAAAAAGGTCACTTATTCCAATTTCCAGAAAGAACTGATGACATTAGACATCAAGACAAAAAAAACTACACCTCCAACTCACTGTACGACTTCTCATAAACACACAGTAAAATTATAAGTAGAAAGTGTTTAAGTACAATTTGTTTTTTGTTTCTGCAGCTTGGACCTTTGTTCGCAAAGGAATTCCCTTCCTCATTCAAGTCCTTGGACGTGGTGTCATTCAGGTAATTTCTTAAGACTTATCATTAATTTAAGAGTAGTGGCCTAAATGTTATATCTTAAACAGCATCTTTTGTTTCTCCTTCTGCAGAAAAGGATCAGTCATCAACGAAATGAACCTTCGCTTTGCAAGCACATTTTTTCCTAACAACACTAAGATTGCGTATGTTTTGATGAGTGCAGCTTCACACGTCACCGGCTTCGACATTGAAGGCAGCTCCATCAACGTGAATGGCTTATGTAAGCAATATTGTGTGCTGCTTCTTCAAAAGTTTATAAAAGTTGTACAACTATTTGTTAAACTAATTGTCATGTGTGATGTGTAGTACTATATGGACCCAAATGCAGAATACCAGGTATGAGGTGAAGTACCTGGACTGCTACAGTGTTTATTGGGGGTGATGTGGTTTACAGGCAGGTACAGGCAGACAGGTAACGAACAGGCAACAGGAAAATGGGTTACCGGCTGGCAGTGGTGGAAACAGGGAAGTGAGTCCAATGTGGCTAAACAGTTCAATAGGGAGCAGTCAAGGTACAAAATCCAGAATCCAGCCAAGGTCCAGGGGAGACAAAGAATCAAATACAGAACTCACGGTAGAATGCTGGGGAACTGGGCATAGGAACCAGGTACAACAAAAAGTGCACCAAACGGCGACACACACAAATGTCAGGAACAGCCACAAGATAGGAACAAAACTCAAGACAGTGAGCAACACCAGACAGGAATCACACCATGCAGTTACAACAATGATCCAACACTGAATAAAGACAGAGACCCAGACTAAATACCCTAGGGGAGGTGAGCCAACGAGACACAGGTGCAAACAATCAAGGAAGGGCCAACAATCAAAACTGGAGGGAAACCAAACAAAGACAGGAAGTAAAACCACAAGACACACAAGAGGAGGAACACACTACAAAATAAAACAGGAAATGACAAAACCTTAAACTGCCACACTAATGTTTTCTTTTCTACTTATTTACAGCTTCAAGTGGAGTACGCCACAAAATCAGTCTCGTCACCGCATCCTGCCTGGTACTGTTGTCATGGCTACTATCAAGCCAGCAATAGCATCATGAATTGCCAGCAGAACATAACTGCCATCACTGGTATGAAAAAGGACTTTGTCTGTAAAAATTCAAGATTCATGATTGTCTTCAGGCTTGTACGGCTTCGGATGAACTTCCTATCAAATACAACTTTGCACTGACCAGACACATTAATAACAGTGGATTAGGTATGTCTGTTGAACAGAACATATTTCTGTGTGGGAATGTCCAGGATCCTGGGCTGGACAGAATGACAGCCATTTAATCATCACTCGAATAATAAGCCAAACAATATAACAGCACTTTGTATTAAGCCCTGGGATGTCAGAAAATAATTGCACTATTTCACTATTAATGTAAAATGTATACATGCATCTTGCTCCTCTGAGCACTGTGCTATAGCAATATTTAACTTAGTGTCAATTTCTAATGCTGTCTTCTTTAGTCTTGTTCACCAAACACTCTTACTATTGTCTGAATGCAGTTTATATTTAAACATGCAGATTGAGAAATCTGAATGCTAGATTTCAAACTGGATTGTTTGTAAAGTTAGTCTTCATCAAGATGGGTCAAGATAAGCAGATATTATTTACTTATCTAAACCTTTCTGTAGTTTCCAAATGCATGTAAAATTCATGTTTAGGTTTCACTTGCTAACATAGCAGCTTCACAGCTCCACATTGTAAAGGGAACAAGTGTTAAATTAAATGAACACATGCAGCTCATAGTGGGCTGTGCCATCCATCCATCCATCCATTTTCTACCACTTGGTCCCGTTAGGGGTCGCGGGTGACTGGAGCCTATCCCAGTGACTCTGGGCCTTAGGCAGGGTACACCCTGGACAGTGGCCAACTCGTCGCAGGGCTAACACAGACACAGACAGACAACCATTCACTCTCACATTCATTCAATACGGGCAATTTAGAGTTATCAATTAACCTACACATGCATGTCTTTGGACGGTGGGAGGAGGGAACCCACGGTAACACGGCTCTCTGCCACCAGAGAGATTGTGTGATGTTGGTCTGGTCCGGGAATCGAACCCACGATCTCCTTATTGGGAGGCAGGAGCATTAACCGCTCTGCCACCGTGCACCCCTAACCTTCAACCAATGCAAAGTTTTATCAAAGGTCATAGTATACATTATATATATGTCAAAACAATGCACTGTCCATTTTCTTATTTATACAAAGTGTATTTATTTAATCATACATAGCTGTATTCTGTGAGACTTCTTGTAGTTTGTACAATTTCTGTCAGAAACTTTACAATGATCAGAATACAAAATCTTTTAATCTTTAATCTTTAAACTGTCTCTCGTGTGATGTTTTGCAATTTTGGTGGGTAAAGAGAAAGTATATCAGGGCATGTTTAATATCAGGATCTTAGTGTAGATTTAGAGTAACTATCAGAATCAAAACCAGCATCAACCATTGTCCGAGTTTTACATGATGGCTCTCATAAAAAGAAACATTTTAATAGATAGTTGCAAAAGACTAAAGGCTTAAGAATAATGTTTACCATAAATCTTCTTAGGAACTTGACATTTACTTATTAAATGGGTAGACTGGATATTAATTACTGATATCTACAATGTCAGTTTTCCTAGTCAAACCTCTAATTCAAGATATCTGTAATTACATTTTGACTAGTAAGATTCAAAAAATGTTTGCGTTTTCTGTATGTGTATGGGGTTTTTCATTACAAATATCTACAATTCATTTGCAGGGGAGAGGTCTCTGTGCTGTGTCTCCAGATATATTTGTATTTGTCTGTATTGTTAGATTGTTTGTAATAATTGTGAGGATATAAATACTAGTTAAAAGACAATTGTAGGTCTTGTGTGGATCCCTTCTCATCAACCAACTCGGAGAGAGGTTTTCATACCGAACATAACAGAACGTAATTGACTATGTTGAATACATTTAGCATTAGCTTTAAATAATATTGAAGAACTGTTTACTCTCTTATACAGTATATGTTAATGTTTTGCCCAGAGGCTCAAATGCGTGATGCCCTTGGGAATAAGACCAGGCTTGTTCTTCTCACTCATATGCAATTTCCCTAGGAGTGTAGGGTTAGCTTAGTTTTAAAACTGTAAAATTAGTAGGAAAAAAAAATGCTCTAAGGTTAACTATGGTAGTCATATACTTTGAACAGACTGGCAACGCTTATGGCTGAAAATATGACAACACAGTTTGGATACTTTAATTTGTGGAATCTATTTTCTTGAAACTGGCTTCTCAAACATTCTAGGAGTCTGGGCATTATATAGTTTACTATTAGTCCTGAGAGATCTTGCATATAGCAGATATGAATGTGTTACTTTAGCCACTAGAAACTGATGATACTGATGTTTACATTTCCATTTCTGGGAAAAACCAGTGTGTGAGTCCATGGAGGCCAGACACACAACGTCAAAGATTGGGGTCAACTGTTTTAAACTGAGTTTATCTGAATTGAACAACTTTGTTTGTCAAAGCTACCCTCATGTCAGTTTAAATATGGTATGCTATGGCAAGGACATGCAAAGGATGCAAGATCCAGAAATTACAAGTTAGTTCTGTGAAGGAGCTTAAAAAAAGCAGTTGGCAAAAGCAGACTTTACATCGAGCCACGAGCTACTGTATTGCAGGTATGGAATTATACACACAGGTAGGCCTATTTATATCAGACATACAGTCATTTAAGTGTTTTCTGTAATGTCTATAAGTGAAGTTTAAAAGGCTCCCTGTCTACCCTCAGGTGACATCACCACACTCTGCCATGTCCCAGAATTAATTTCCATTCAGAAATCATATAAATAAACAAAAGAAACCTTGCTGTCAAAAAACCTGTTTCTTACCGTCTGCGCATATATTGTATCTCTCCAGCACCAAACAGGATGCAGCAAACCAGGTAATGACTTTGGTAACGACCGAAAAAACTCCTCAAATGCCGTCTCACACAAACACATAATAGACAGTGAATCAACAGTGTTATGAGTCGGTATTTAATTCGGCGTGTCTCTGATCCACCAACCAGCGCGTATTTTAGTGAGAAGTCTTAATTGTAACTTCGCCTCTCATACCCACAGTCTTCTCCCACTAAAACAGCGCAGCTAAACAACGGAGGCTGGTAGCCAAAATCCTAAAATCCAGTATGTAAATGCGGAAATACAGTTTAGCTTTATGGATTATATAGATGCCAAAGCGACAAGAAGACTGCCGACATATGACGCCTTTTATTTTGTGTTTCTAGAGTTATGTGTTTTTGCGGACACGTAAGGATTTTTTAATATGTCATATTTCTTAAAGGGAGTTTGGCGTAATATTTTCCCCGGAGCGCGCAGGGAGCATCAGTTTTATTCTAACTGCTAATACTGTATGTAGCCTATATTTTTTAATGTTTTGTCACCACTACAGAAACACTAGGTAACTGCTACAGTATGATTGGCTGGACATTGGTTGTCTGACGTTTCACTGCGGTTAGTTATTGGATGGATTAATGGTTTACAGTCTAATAATTTGTGTTTGTATTGTTTACTGACGGTGGCTGATCAGGGTGATTATCAGCTAATTGTACTCAGTTTCAGTATGCAGTAAATGGTTGCCCATTGTATGCATGTTTTTTTAAACTACTTTCCTAATTAAATATGATGTGCTTGATGATGTTGTGACTCAGCTCAGAAGCTCAGCATTCTCGTTGCCCATTAGCTTCCCTTTTTAACATTTATTCACCCAGAAAAAGATGATATTTCTCTGTATAATATGACCTCCTCTTTCTTTTATTTGTTTCATTTTAAGATACATTTTCAACATACATGAATAACCATAATTATAACAATATAACATCAAACATTAGTTTAAAACTACAATTTGTCAAAAAACACAAATTGGTTTGTATCAAATGACCACCTGTGGGTCCCGGAGACTCACTACATTGAATACCTATCAACATCACTGATTCCCATAGTTTTTATTGTGTATGTTTTACATGCTCTTACAAAAAACATAAATAATTAGTTTTGTTTTTTAAACATGTTAATATGTGACGAAGAAACTGGCCTTTTAGGCCTGTGAGGAAATACGTCAAAAGGTTTGTGTTTGTAATATATTAGTTTGTTGAACTATCAGAAGAACGATCTTTTTAATGACAGAAATCACATTTCAGGCAGCGAATGGCTGCATGTGAGGAACCCTCAGATGGCGTGTCATTAAAATTTAAATATCAAAATGGCTACATCAACATGAGGAAATTAAGCTTGTCTGAGCCAATTCAGGTGAGGTGTTCATCTTGACAAAATATCAAGGGTCTTCTCAGTAGTTCAGTGAGGTGTAAAACTTGACTGGTATAACACTATGTCTCATATGTTTTTAGGTTTTGTTTGACTTTGTAGGTTCATGCAAGTTCATCTATTTTACATGTTTGTCTTTAAATAAGGAAATTCACTCAGGTTAGCAAAATGATGGAGCTTATGCCCTACACCAGGGCTATTCAATTACAAATTCAATTGGGCCAGATTTTAAAACCAGGAAATGTAGATGGGCCAGGCATTGTCAGCAGCCTATTTAAAACCTTGGTAATGACAAATTTTAAACAAATGCAAATAAATGTAATAAAAAACAGCAGGCGTTTGGAGTAAAATAAACAAATACTTGCCAGTCCAGGCAGGGTTAAACTGATGGTTTTCATTGTCAAATTTACGTTTCAGGGTTGGCAGAGACAAGAGCACAGTTATAATTTTTGGTACTAAGTACAATGATTTGTGGTATTTTTGTTGTCCTGGTGGGCAGGAAAATAAATGTTGATAATGACATTGTGAAGTCTGGTTGTATGTCCAATGGGTAGAAAAGCTCCCTTAAACTTGTTCATATTGTGTTGTAATATTTGACCAAATATTTACTTGACTGAGGCTTACTTGTTGATATTCACCACAAAAACTCTACAATATCAGTGTGATGACTGAAATTTCCAAATTGCTCCAAAGTAACAGATACAAAGCAGAATAAATTAAATCAACATAACCAATAATAAGTGCATTGTACTTTAACAGCCATACATGTACAATGTCAACAATGCTGACTTTGAAGATGTGTCTTAGAAATAGTTTTTTTTTTAAATACTGTATGTCTTTTATTTATGAATGGAACTGCACATTAGTCCAATTATATTTTTAAATACTTGTGGAACAATATCCAGATTTTACTCTTCACATTTATATTGTAGTCTTTTTCATTCATACCTGTACAAAAAAAGGCATATTAAACTACATATTAAAACGTGGCCTGAATTGCTTTTCTAGACTGTGTACATGCCAAACATTTTTCATCACTTTCTTGTGTTACAGAAGGAGAATATAGTCTACTCTTGAGACGAAATTGGAGTTTGCCTCTGGAGCCTCAACAGTGCCTCCACTGGAATTTCCACAATTGAGTTCCTCCATGAAGCCAACAGAATCTTTCTAGAGGCAAATACCTGCCTTATAATCCTCTGCCTACCCATACATAATGGTTATGATACCTTCAAGAAATATATGACTCTGCAGAGGGAATTCTGCAGGACCCTACTTTTGGTGTTGTGTGAACAGTCTGTAAAATAATGAGTTCACCCAAAACATAGCTGTTTCTGTCTAACAAGTTGTTGCTGCTGTTCTACACTGATAACTGTCAAAAGTGTTAAGGAAATAGGACTTGTGAGATGAGGCACTTTATTAAGCAAATAGTGTACCACAAAAAACTGCTGTTTCATCAAAATGTGTGTCTAATAAATAAACACAATTCACAGGCATCAACCTATGTCATGGAGTGACAACCCTTAACAGTTAAGTAAAATGTATGTTTCTTTCCACGGTTGCCATTGCTACACATTATGTAAACACAGATCTCATATGTGAAATGTAATGTATTCTGACTTCAAATATTGAGCACATTAAACACTGTGGTTTACACTTTCACAGTTTTACAGAGTTTTACAATGATTTCAAACAACTTTGCAATGTTTTCAGAATTTTCCACTGTTATGTGAACATGTATCTTATGTGAAATGTAATGTATTCTGACTTCAAAGATTGAGCACTTTCACAGTTCGCAATGCAATGTTCTACAGAGTTGCAATGTTTTACAGTGTTTTTACAATGATTTCAAACAAGAATTGTACAATGTTTACATAATTTTACTATGTTTACAATAGGTACAACTCTTGAGTGGGGACATTAAAGGTAGAACTGAACAAATAAACTGATTGTTTCAACCTTGACTATTAAGTTTGTTCAACTCATATGTCCACTGCTGAAATATAGCATGTCAAGTTGTCTTTTGCCAACATGCATCTTACATGATGCATTTGTCATAAAATTTCAAAAACAGGTGAAAAGTTTTAGGTTGAACATTTGAAATTTCTGCACAGTATGTCAGATACTTGATCTTCAAATCAGAAATGTGATCAGTGGCATGAGAGATTGACTCCTAGTGCTGTTGACTGAGACTGATTTGAGATTGCTCCACAATTACAGCTGGAAGATCATCATCATAAGTAGTGGGTAAAGAGTAAATTCCATGCTGTGCCAGAACTGCCTCCAAATTGTGTGGTCTGTAGGGATTTCCCCCAAACACATTGTTGATTGCTGCACTGTTCATTGCCATATTTGAGAGCATGCCTTCTGTCCAGATTTGAGTTGGTGTTCAGTTGTTTCATGTACACAAAGCATGGTTGTTCCAGGCCTGCCTAAAGCGCTGTAGGCTTTTTTGAATCTCAGGAAGAAAACTATGTGAAAGTGAGTGAAGTGAAAGTTTGTGGATGTCATTACTGGGATCCAAAAGCTATGAATCCTCAAGAGAGTAGAATGTGCTGTAAAAGGATTGAAACACATGCAAAAACACATCCCTCCAAAGACGCTCAATTCTCTGGTTGTGGACTGATTCCCCTTTAATGAAACTTTGGCGCTCAGTGCCCCGCACAAGATTCATGAATAAGGCCACCTGCAAGTTCTCACTGATCTGATCTGACTCGAGAGGGTAGTCCATAAAGACGTGGCTTTAAGAAACTGAGACAGCACAGTGGTGGCACGATTGTCAGTGTTGCAATTCAAACAAGTGATCAGCTGAGAGTGTCCATCTATGGCACCATGAACCGCCAAGCCCCATCTGAAATGATGAATACAAAGACAGAACAGATACTTGTGGTTTATAAATAAATAACAATTTAAAGTGTGAAACAGGGTTAACAAAAAAGGCATCAAATAGTTACAAGGTGTTATGACAATGCAGGCATTTTTTAATAGCCTACCACAAGAAATATTCAAGTGGCAGCCTACATAATGACCCAGACGAAACAGGCTACTAGGGTTGTACATGTTTACACTATAGTGTATAAGTGTTAGCCAATAAAGACAACCACTGCATACAGTAGTGTGATTTGTTAATTCCATAGAAAATCATAAGGGAATAATTCACCCAGTGAATATAAAGCATCAAACCTCAACTTTAATGGTAGCCTGTCTCTGTGACACTCATATGTAATCTATATTAGGTAGATATAAGGAAAGAGGAGAGGAGAGGAGAGGAGAAGCAGTGCTATTTCTCTGGGATTCTCAGTGGCGATCGGTTCCGGATGAAGCTCCCCTGAGTTCCATGTTTAGGGTCGCACTGTCGGTTCCATGGGCGAGTCGGATCTCTTCCTCCATAAGCAGGCAAATGAAGTTTTGTTGTGACGGCAACATGACGTGAGCCCAGCAGGCCTCAACTGACCCGCAGAGGGACCAAAGGCACACAGAACATGGAAAAATGCTCTGAAAAACTCTGAAAGAAAGAAGCCTGCTAAAAAGATGCTGTGACATTTCTGAGATCTAATATGACAAGGTTAAAAAGGAAGAAACCCTGGACCTTACGCACCAGTCACATGGTGCAGAGAAGGAGAAATAGAGAGATGGAGAGACGGAGCGAAAGAGACTCAAAGACTTAACTCTTAAAGAAAAAAACTTTATTAGTGAACTTACATTTCTGATACCAGATTAAAGAAGTTGCTACATCCAGTTGCAGCACCAGAATCCTAATGTCCGTAACAAACTTTAAACTCAGCCAAAAGCTAGCAGATGCTCACACCATGTTGCCATCACAACAAAACTTCATCAACCTGCTTGTGGAGGAAAAGATCAGACTCAGGCCAGAGTAACCCCATGGGCGTACAGAAGGGCGTAGTGCTCTTCTTTTTCTTTTTGCTGTTTGAGTCTGTGTAAGATAGACTTTTTCTTTCTTGATTTTCTTTGTTCTTAGATGACCATTGAGAGAGGTAGGGAGGCCTTTTGTTTTTGTTTTTTGGGGGGATTTTGATCATCCATATCAGATTTGTTAAGCTTTAAATAAAATCTGATTGTAAACTCTACAATAAAAATACAGTTCACGGTGTAGGACTCTTCTCTGAATGCAGAGGGTGCTCCTTGGGGTAGGTTCATTCAGGCCTCATTGGACTCACGTCCTTGGTTCCACCACTGCAGCTGGTAACCCATTTTCCCTGTACCTGAACCTGTATCTGTGATAGTGTAAGGTTTTTCATTTCCTCTTTCATTTTGTGGTATTCTCTTTCCCTTGTGTGTCTTGTGTTTTTACTTCCTGTCTTTGTTTTCCAATCCCTTGCCGCCGCTGGATCGCAGTCGCCTCCTTTCCAGGCTGGATCGCAGCAGCACCAACCCCTTGCCGCTGCTGGATTGCAGCCGCCTCATGCCCTGGTTGGATCACAGCAGCAGCCGTCCCTAGTCGCCACAGGATCGCAGCCACCTCCTTCCCCGGTTGGACCATAGCATGCCGCAGAACCATCTGCTGGGTTGCAGCACGCCACTGAATTCTCTGCTGGATTGCTCCTTCTGTGCCGGAGCGGCAGGCTCCGGGTTCCCAGACATCACTGGTTCTGCAAGCTCCTCTACCAGTCTCTCCATCGCCGGCTTCCTGTCCTGCTGTCCCGTCGCCGGCTCCCTGTCCTGCTGTCCTGTTGCCACGCCCTGATCTGGTTCTCCGGCCTCCAGAAGGGCTCCGCCCTCATTGCCGGCCTCCAGAGGGGTCCAGCCTTCGCCGCCAGCCTCCAGAAGGGTTTCTAACCCTTTTAACTCAGGGCTAAAACTAAAGGTGACTGTACATTTGCTGTTAGAGCTCCCAGACTTTGGAATGCCCTGTCTGAGGAGATCAGGCGTGCTTTTAAATCACTCCTCAAAACACACTTGTATAATGCTGCCTTTAATTCTTGATACTGATGCTTTTATTTTGGTTTTTACTTATTTATTTACTTACTGTTTACTTGTTTTTTTTATTAATTTTATTGTTTCTATATTCATATCTATAACTGCCCCTGTGATACTTGCTTTGCTCACTGACGCTTGCTTTGCTCTGTTTTATATATGTACAGCACTTTGTAATAGTAGTTGTATGAGCAGTGAATATACCCAACAACACCTTTAACCTCAAAATCATATATAAGTACAAGATTGTTCATATTGATTGATCCTTCACCTAACAGCTATTGACATATACTGTATGTGTATCATCAAAAGAAGGTCTTCTGGCTACCATCTGTTTTTTTCTTTAATACTGTCCAGCCTTACCAAGAATGAAACCAGTTTAATTTGATTGTGGTGAAATGCCCCTATCTGCCTGAACTAAATAAGTAAGTAAAGTTTATTGTGAAACGGGGTAGTTAATGAACTAAGTTCACGACACCTATTCGACAGTGCAGTTTGTGGCTGGCAGCATTAAAGGGAAAATTCTGCATTTTTATGTGGATGTCCAGTCAGTGTTGATAGAAATTTTAAGTAATAAATTCCTCAGTACATTGGTCTTTAAGGGCAGCTAATCGAGTTGAGTGGCTGTTGATGCTGGAGCACCAAAGTGCACTGTATGTCATATCTTTCCCCAAGAAAGGGATACCAAAAAAGAAAACAAAGAAAGGAAAGAGAAAGCAAGCAAACTGATGGAAAACAGCTTTTGACTAATTTCTTTAAAAAGAAAGGTGAGCACAACTAACACAGTTTAAGAATGGTTTAAGCTAATGTCAGTAGATTTAAGGTTTTAAGATTTAAGTGGCTACTAAAAGTTATTACAAGAAATAATTTGACATTGAGGCGTTGTGGCATTAACTGTATAATAAGATGGACGACATGACAGCTCCCCAAAAGTGAAGCCAGAGCATCTCGACCACCCCTGGTGGCTGGCTGCAGTATAGGTCATAAACCCCGCCTCTTCTAGGTTGGCGGATGGGACATGGGCCAAAATAATAACTCAAAGTACACGTCAAATAAATTTTTCCCAAAGATGTTTTTTTTTATCATTTTAGGTAGTTCTTATCATGCTGATGTAGGTTCAAGTGTTACTTTTTCTTAGAAGTTTGGTTCTAATGACTTATTTGATGCTATAAAAACGGGGTTTCACGTCATGATTGACAGCTGAGGCCAGCTCGTGATTGAGTTGGCCGGGTGTATGGGCGGGACCTCAATACCGCTGCTCCAACCCCGATCACTACTGCGCAGATTCTAGCTCCAAATGACGTCACCAGCGCAAGATGGCAGCTTCCATATCCGGGATATTTTAGCTTCATTTTTGTACAGTGGGAGGAAGTGGAGATGCTTTGTCCATCTTTATATACAGTCTATGTGGTGCAGACCTCTTTCTCAGTAAGCTAGCATGACATGTTTAGAATGAACAGATTCATTGCAATCTCAAGATTCATATGTTAACACTGGCTATCTTAAAAACTGCCTTCAAAAGACAGTAACATGCCAGATGATCCACCATCATTTTCAGAGGGTTAAAAGTAGGCCAAGTAAACCAAGAACTAAGGAGGAGAATAATTCAAATTTTAAGATTATGGTGATTAATGAAGCAGAGTCTAATTAAAATATAACCCATGGTTCTATTTTTCACTTTTAGATGGTGAAATTATGTTAGAAATAGGCCATATACCAGTAGGCTGCAGTGTAATTGTTGACCTATTCAATTTAATTTAAAAGATATATATCAGCTTACCATGTTTTTTTCAATGTGTTACTGTTAGTGGTGCATTCTGGTGAGATTTAATTATTTTCTTTATAAAAACAAGATTTGATCTTCAAAAATTTTTTCAAAAATGAAGAAAATAATGTTCTCTTAAGCATGATACTCCAAGCGAACCTCATCTAACCATAGTAAAAGTATCACACAGTAATTGTAGGCTACATTATGTTGAGAAAAGAGGGTTGAAATGTGGTAAGATTTCAAACTGTGGACACTTAAGCACATATCACAGATTATTATTATTTGTTGAAATGTGGTATGAACAGTTCATTGTGACTATTCTCATAATCACTACAGATTCACATGTACAGTTGTTGGCTCAATTATTTGTAAAAATGTTGCAAAAGATGCATGAGACATGGATCAAGAGAGGAAGAGGGCCCACAGAAACTGCTTATGTATAGGGCCCAGAATTTTGTGCTACACCCCTCTACTTATGACATGCTTTAAGACTCTTTACTCACTAAAGCAGCCCTATGGTAAATGTCTGTCTTACCCATTTATACTTAGCCATTTCATGGATTAAAGATATTCAGTTTCTCAGACCACAGGCGGTTCGACACACATGGTTAAGTGTAAAGGAAAGAGTGTTAATAACTCACATCTGGTTTTATCCAAATATGAAAACACAAGTGTAAATGGGACCTTTGAAATTAAACATAAAGGAAACAAATCTTTGGTTTGCACATGAGCCCAAAAATGTTTCAATTATTCTTATTTTTATGGGAACTCCAAGTTCAAATACTACAGCTACTCCGGACAAAACTGCTGCACCTACAACCAAATATCACAGCCTTCAACACCTCCATTATTGTGGATGGCACACACAAGCAATATTGAATGCTACCTCCAACTGTTTGTTAAAGAAATATATTATTTCCTTTTCTCCTCATTTACAGAAGTTTCAAGTGGAATAAGCCACAAGTCTCATCACTGCATCCTTTCTTGTGCTGCTGTCATGGTTACTGTCAAGCTGACAATAGTGTCTGTGCTGATGTCCATGTGAAATATCATTAGAAAGTGACTACTATCACTGCTATGAAAAATGACTTTTTTGTCATCAAAAAATTGCACATGTGGGGATTTTAATTACTTTATGGCTTGGGAAGAACTATCAGGTATTACATTTAAGCTCGGGGCGACCTGACACATGAACGAGAAAAGTTGATTGCAAAGGAACATCTATACATCCTTGACAGCACACACCTGGAAGTCCATTCATGATGTGGACAACGTCAAGCCCCTGGTCCTCTAAAAGAAAAAATTACTACTGTAATTAATGGCATAAAAATTAGACTAATGACAATTGAACCCTGTCTTAATTGAGAATGACTTCCGGATGGGAGCCGAAACGTCTTGATTCTGAAAACAGTGTCCAGATGACTACGACTGAAACCTTTTCTACTATAGAACACTCCTGGACGAATGAGGGACTACACCATCATATAATTGAACCCTGTTATATCGATGAGTGCATACATAATATTTTCAGTATGTGTTTAAATTTAAATTGTTACCATGTGTACCAGTACCGTATGCTATAACCATATTTAGAACCAATATGTATTTAACTCAACGTGCCTATGGTCACTGGCAATGTAGGTAAAATTCTACAATGAAACTTAAACTACTGCTTAAAATACTTTTAAAATCCTACTGTAGTCCAAATTGTAGTTGCTTGGCAAACAAATATTGAAACATATTGTCGACTTCTTAAATTATAGTCTCAATCCAAAATTGCCTGTATGAAATATATTAAGATAGTCTGTGCTGTAACTTTTCATAAGTGGGTCATCTTAAGTGGGTGATAAATCACAGCATGATAGAGACAAAGTGAGCCTCCCTAATGAACTGACACTTTTGTTGTTAATAGCTACTACAGTAAAAAAAAATAAAAAGTATAAATTACTACAGCTATCACTAAAAATCTTCCAGTCAGATGATTTGGGCTACACATAACCATGGTAATGCTCAGCAACATAAACAATCTTAAATACTTCCATTTGTATATATTTTTCAATCAACTAATGAAGTTACAGCCAGTTCACTGTGAGCTCACCTAAGACCCTACAGCACCACCTGCCTGTGTTGGCATAAATAGTTGCTGCAGGAAATTATCATTTTGTTACTCTTTGGTCCTTCTTCAAAAAAGTGTCCTCCATCATTTATTTGGTGTTAAAATGTAGTTTGAGCAATGAACACATTAGCTAGCACATTCCACCTGAAATCTAAATATAAAATCAAATAAGCGACGTTATATCCAGCAAACATTATTAGAATTCAGTGATGTTTGAGTTGTTTAAATGATAATTACCAACAGCTTCTTTTCATTTTTACGCTGTTCATCCATCTAACAGGCGCTAATGGTAGTGCTTCGGCTAGTCGGAAATGCGTAGTAGCTACAGCTTGAGAGTTGACAGATCATCTGGTCAGGTAGCTCGCTCCTTTACTTGTTATCAAAATAGCCCACTTTTTGCAGAAAACGCTCAAACCTGCCAACTCGGCATATACTGTACTGGTTAATGATAAAATGACAAGATGGTTTAAGATTGTTAAAATGTTGGTAGGGACAATTCAGTCACACAATTGAACTTAAACCTGACATAATTTAATTTTCATAAACAAACTTCTTGCATGGAAGTTGGTAGCCTATATCAAACACCATTTTCCCCAAATAAATACATCTGGAATATGAAATATTTTATTTTTTGAAAAAAGGTTTGATGATGGTATTATATTTTGGACAGCTTTTGGTCATTTAATAACACAACACTGAGTTGCTTTTTAAATGTAATTGTTACACCAGGATGCTTTTTGATGCTTTTTAGAAAGTCTATGGATGGATCAGCTATAGTTACATTTGACAATAGAATATTCTAAGGATAAATAAATATATTACTGGAGGAAAATTCACAAATAAATATAACATAAGATGTTTTGGGCATCCCCATTGTGGAGAATTTAATTGACATTAAATCTGTTTAAATGGTAATACATACATTGTGTTTGTAATAAAGTGAGAATTTCTTTTAGAAACACCAGATATATCCAGTAAAACATGTTTTAGAAGTTTAAACTGGATATTGAATAATCATGTGACTTCTAAAAACATAATCAAACTACATGATAACGACATTTTACTTCAAAGCAACAGGATGTGCAAAGATCAAACATTTTTTGCAGTTGGTTTTATTAATGGCAAAGAAAAATGGACTGGCTCCAAACCTCTTTGTCAACCTTTTATAATATGGCACCACAATTAGATATGTTAAAAAACGGGACGGCAGGGGAAACTAAAAAAATTTTGTTAGATACATATGCACATAATGTATTCTTTTAATGTATTTCAGTTTTAGTATTTTTAATAAAGAGAAACTGACATGTACCAAAGTATTCCCATATTCATCCACAGGGGGAGCCATCACCTTAAAAATGTGTTTCTCCATGATCACTCATAAAGTTTTGTGACATTCAGTACACTATCTGTTTTAGGAGTATCATTTGAAGTTAAGCCAAAATTGATCAAAGTTTGTGTGGCTTGTGACATAATGTTAACCTTTTCGAATAAGTCCACAATTAGAATTCGTCCTATATGATTTTTGTGTAAATGTTTTTAACTCAACATGCCTAAGTTCACTTGCAGTAGTAAAGCACAATAGCAAAATACTAAAAACAGCAGCTCTCTCAACATGGAGGAAAAACATAGAGCATTATGTGAAAAGCTCCCTCTGCCTTTTAACAACACTGGTGTGTACATATAGATACAGATTTTCTGGATCCATACTCATACATGAAATCAGAACTCTTGAATCTCCTATTTAAAAAAAGGCTTCAACGGTATTTGTCGATAACACTTTGTCTAAATGAACAATTAATCTACAGTATTACCCAGTAGTCACTTTTATTTGCTACATATAGGTTTAATTCATAGTCATGGACTATTTTTTGTTGTTGTTTCTTTTACATATGTTTTCATATTTTTATACATTCCTTTCCAAATAAACTGAAAAAAATAAACAATACTGGTGACTTCCACTTTTATGTTTCCTGAAAATATCCGAGCTTAAAAGGACTTTTTGGCATTAGATAGTATGACTTCACTAGTAGTGATACATGAACATCATCAGCAAGCCTCCAGCTGGTCGGCTCAAGCAAACAAAATTTTAACAGTCCACAGCAGAATGCATTTTTATTTCCCATGATTGATTCTGCTCTCAAATCTTTAACAAGTTTCAACACGTTCCAAGAGAAGTGTTTTAAATCTTTTAAATCTCTTCTTAAAACGCACTTTAATCTTAAGGCCATCCCCTCCCTTCAGGCCTACCTCCAAAGCCACTCCCTCGAAAAACATTTTCAGGCGCAATGAGTGCAGGGAAGGAAGGCCTGCCAATCATTTAATTTTGGGCCACATGAAATTATTGGCTGGGCTTATTACTGAGCTCTTTTTCTCAGAGTATTTGATTTATATATTGCTGTTGGGATGTAAAGACAATTTCTACAAAAATAACAAAAAATGCTTCTGAAATAAATTACCTACCCTAGCTTTAACTGGTGGTATTTGTTGTAATTATTGTTTTGTCTTGTTTTATATTTTGTGTTTTGGATTTTATTTACTTTTGTTTTTACTGTAAAACACTTTTACAGTAAAAAAAAAAAAGTGTTTGGAAAGGTGCTAAATAAATAAAGTTATTGTTAGTATTATTAAATCTCTCTGTAATAAACAAAGTAGTTCCAGCCTACTGATAGATCTTACCACATAAGTCAGAGGGTAATAAAAAATACACAGTAATAAAAACACAAAGCATGTTCCACAATATGCTACAGTATAAATAAAAAACATTTTGGGGTACTTCTTATGATCATATTGTACTCCCAACACAATATACCTAATGCATAAGGTATATCTTGTTAGGAGTACAATTTATGTGAATATAATATATACTGTAAGGTCATGTTCCAAATTCACTGGATCATTGCTGTTATATTTATGAGTCGTGATTATTGCCTGTCTAGTCCGAATTTTGAAAACCTGCAATGCAATGACTTGCAGTAACCTTTAAGTGAGGGAGGAGCAAACCCACATTATATAAAAATTTGGAGCCTCTTGTGCTGTTTTTTTTTTCTTTTCAAGACAAAACTAATCTGTCATAAATTAATACGTACATCGCAGGATCACTAACATAGTTTGATTGACAGGTGATCTCTGGGAAGTGCAATGCAAAAACAACACAGGGACAGACTGTGTAGCAAAAGACGTCACTGAAACTAAAAGCCATACATTCTGATAATAACCACTTAAAAACAGAACAGCAGGATACATTGTCAGTGTATATGAATTTAAAGGGTTTAAGACGCTTGAGAATGAACTCTTCATAAACAAACCTGAAATATATCACACAGCAGGAAAATAGGAAACAGGTCTTGAAAAGTCTTCATTTTTATTTTCAAAAGTCATATTTATCAAATATTTTCTCTTTCCTGTTGTAGGCAGTAATGTTAGTTCTAAAATGTTATTGTATCACATTGTGAGTAGTCAGGAGAACTCACGCACTTTTAAAACTAAAAGTGAAATTGTTGTGACAGTGGATTGTGTGTTCATGAGACTGTTCAATTCTGTTTTATGGAGTTTCAGTCAGCACCATCAGACCTGTAGCAAACACTGTTGCTACTGCTAGCTACAGCATCTAGGAAGCTTATTTACACATAATGGGTAAGTGTCAATTTTAGCAAAAACTTCAATAATGAATAAATTCATAATTTTTCATTGGTTAATCCATCCATCCATTTTATGCTGTTTATCCAGTATATATACAGTATATATATGAAGAATTATTCATATACCACTGGGAAGTCATGTATAATATTCGTTCAGTGCGTTTGAATATGCAATTCCATAATCATATTACTTTTGTTTTTTTCTTTTCCTGTATTTCTTCCCGCTCCATTACCACCTCACTATAAGTCTATAATAACTTGTTTTGTTCTAACTTACTGTCACACTGGTGGAACTACCTTCAAGATTCACACAGGTGAAATGCACCAGCAACTTCTTTCACAGGACAAAAGAAGGGAGTGTGCCATAGTACTGAGCCAAGAACATGACAGATGAAATTTTGTATCCTGTGATTTGGGTTTCTCTAGTGTCACAACATTTCTGAAATATGTGTCACCCATAATTCACGTCATTAGCCTTTATTCCGTTCTAATATTTAAAGGCCTTAACAGATGTGGACTGTCACTTAAGGTGAAACCTTTGCAATATGACAGATGTGAATTTAAAAAAAATCTGAATTTAAAAAACACATCTATAATCAGATAGAAAGGGGGAATTTCTAACTTTTCTGACATCTGACATCTTTTCATTTTGGGTAAGTACATTTTTAAGTCTATATGTACTCTTTTTTTACATGTATACACTGTGTGTGTGTCTTTGTGTGAAAGAGAGAGAGAGAGAGAGAGAGTGAGAGAGAGAGAGAATGTGTGTGTATGTTTTTCTGTTTAATGTTTCTGTATTTAGTTATTTATGATATCCATATAAAGAAGAAAGAGTTGCACTCTGAAATATTTAATTCAATAAGTTTACTAAATCATCTGTCTCGCAATACACAAAACATTGTCACACAAAACAGGCCATCCAGCCTTCATCGGTGTGTACAAATGCAGGTGATACAATCCCTACTTAAATAGGTCAGGTGAATGCAATCACTAATCACTGTGGCTCAGTTCAAAATGGAATCGCATATAACCAATCATTGCTATGCACTGAAACTGTAAACACGTTCACTTTAAATCTATTATTCAGTCAGATGTTTTGAATAATAATCATTAAAAACATATTACAAAATAACTATGGTAATTACTGTGAACATCAGATTCCTCACCGTTCATAAAACAGATTAAACCAATAGTTGGCAAAAAACATTCAGGGATAAACCAAGGGATCAATCTAACTTTGTAAAAGATTCATTATTTGTTATTCAAGCCACATGTAATATCCGCCACAATGAAGTTTTGAACAATTGTCTTAATTCCCTGTAAACATATTATTGCAGTATCTTAACATAATTTTAGAAAGAGAAAATAAAACAAAGTTTAGAAAAAAAAAATTGGATGGCAGGAATAGGTTATATTCTGGAAGTTACAATGTCACTAGGTTTCCAATACATTTTAGATTCTCAGTTTTGTGTCCATGTTCCCAGAAATGACATGCTACAGGTGATGTCATGTCTGCACCTTTAATACTACTTCTGTGCTCATTGACCCAAATCTTTCATTTTTGGGGTGTTTGACCGATATAGTATTTATTGCGCTGACAGAATAGTAGATACATTACATGGATAGTGTTACAGGTAATTAGGGATCTGATTTTATACTAATTTCCTGTTTGTCCATTATTGAATATGTCAGTTTTATTATTGCTGTACTTATTGTTTCTTCTATTTAAGATTTTTTAATACATTGTATTCTCACAGGAATTCAAACATGAACAATATTGAGAAAGTAATGATTATAGTAGCCAGTAACTGTAGTGCAAAATGTTTACACATGTTAATCCTGTGAGTTAGTCTTTGTATTTTTTTAATTTTATAGATTGAAAGGCAGACAAGATGGGTGTCGGACGGAACATATCAATTTTCCTGATTCTAATAGGTAAGCTAAGTGATGTTAAACCGGATAACTTGAAACAACCTAATACAGTACTGTGAAAGAAAAGGTTTGTATTTAAAGTTACATAGAGTTTAATGTACCCGTTGCACTACTGTAGAACAGCAATTGAAAAGTTCTGAAACTCATTTAAAGTATAACATTGTGTATTGTAGCAGATGTATAACATTACATGAGGGTATTCTTAATAGGAATAGGAATAGGAAGTGAAAAATTGGCCATTTTGGAATTAATTGTTCCACGTTTTGTTCGTTGACAATAGTTGCTATGGATGTGGCAACGAGACGAGCAGCTGCACAAGCTGCTACAAATGCTCCAACAACGACAACAGCAACAATGGTAACAACTACACCTGCTCCAACAACTACAACTGCCTCAACAACAACCCATGCTCAGACAACGACAACTGCGGCAACAACTACACCTGCTCCAACAACAACGACAACTGCCACAACAACAATACCTGATCCAAAAACATCGACAGCGACAACAACAACACCTGCTCCAACAACAACGACTGCGGCAACAACTACACCTGCTCCGACAACAACGACAACTGCCTCAACAACTACACCTGCTCCAACAACAACGACTGCTTCAACAACAACAACTGCTCCGACAACGACAACTGCGGCAACAACTACACCTGCTCCAACAACAACGACTGCGGCAACAACAACACCTGCTCCGACAACGACAACTGCCTCAACAACAACACCTGCTCCAACAACCACGACAGCGACAACAACAACACCTGCTCCAACAACAACGACTGCGGCAACAACTACACCTGCTCCAACAACAACGAAAAATGCGGCAACAACTGCACCTGCTCCGACAACAACGACAACTGCCTCAACAACTACAACTGCTCCAACAACAACGACTGCGGCAACAACAACACCTGCTCCGACAACGACAACTGCGGCAACAACAACACCTGCTCCGACAACAACAACAGCAGCAACAACTACACCTGCTCCAACAACAACAACAGCAACAACAACTACACCTGCTACAACAACTGAAGCAACAACTACACGTTCTCCGACAACAACGACAGCAGCAACAACAACAACTTCTGCTCCAACAACAACAACTACAGCAACAACTACACCTACTCCAACAACAAGTATGTCAACAACGACAACTACAGCAACAACTACACCTCCTCCAACAACAAGTGTGGCAACAACAACGACAGCAGCAACAACTACTTCTGCTCTGACAATGACAACGACAGCAACAACTACACCTGCTCCAACAACAACAACAGCAGCAACAACAACACCTGCTCCAACAACAACGACAGCAGCAACAACTACTTCTGCTCTGACAATGACAACGACAGCAACAACTACACCTGCTCCAACAACAACAACTGCATCAACAACTACACCTTCTCCAACGACAACGACTGCTACAACAACTACACCTGCTCCAACAACTACAACTACAGCAACAACAACACCTGCTCCAAGAACTACACCTGCTCCGACAACAACGACAGCAGCAACAACTGCACCTGCTCAAACGACAACAACACCTGCTCAAACAACGACAACTGCAACAACAACGACAACTATAGCAACAACGACACCTGCTCCAACAACAACTACAGCAGCAACCACTACACCTGCTCCAACAACAACAACTACAGCAACAACTACACCTGCTCCAAAAACAACAAGTTTGGCAACAACAACAACAGCAGCAACAACTACTTCTGCTCTGACAACGACAACAACAGCAGCAACAACAACACCTGTTCCAACAACGACGACTTCAGCAACAACAACACCTGCTCCAACAACAACGACAGCAACAACAACTACAACTGATCCAACAACAGCATCAACAACTACACCTGTTCCAACAACAACAACTACACTTGCACCGACAACAACGACAGCAGCAACAACTACACCTGCTCCGACGACAACGACTGCAGCAACAACAACGACAGCAGCAAAAACTACACCTGCTCAAACAACGACAACTGCGGCAACAACGACACCTGCTCCAACAACAACGACAGCAGCAACAACTACTTCTGCTCTGACAACGACAACTGCAGTTGTTCCTGCACCTTTGTATGCTATCTCAATAAACTTGCAAGCAGAACCTTTTTCAGCTGACCTTCTTGACACCACCAACATTCGATTCAAAAATCTTAAAAAACGAGTTGAAGACACGGTGAGTAATTTTTTAAACTGAACCCATATTTCATTGACCATGTCGGTTTTGTGCATGAATGATTGGACAGAAAATTTTAGCTGAAGGAGAAATCTGTCAAGCTAAAAAGTAATGTCAGTTAAATTTGCTTTTGTTCATTTCTTTTGAAGACAATTGTGCTTGAAAGCTACTCAAGGTCTTTCAATGTTGCTTTCTTTTTGCAGTGCAATATCATATACAAACGAAAATTTGGTGATCAGTTTGACCGGTGCATTTTGAAACAGTTCAGGTAAAAATATTTTTCTAACAGTGGTTTACTGATTTTGCTTTACATGGAGGATTCTGGTCTTAAATTGGTATTTTCTAATGTTAATAGTGTCATGTGTGGAAATCACCCATGACAAACAGCAACAGAATTGTCTCATATCATTGGTTGAAATTTGGTTTTATGATACAGGCCTGTTCCACCCTCAACTCGAGTGGATGGAACTCAAGCAGATCTGGATGTTTTGTTTACTCGGACTACTCCCACTGCAGATCTCCCACTGAATAGCGTTGTTGCTCAAACCTTAGTAGAAGCTGTGAATAATTCTACCAATAACTTCAGTGTGAGCATAAATCCCAACACAGTCCAAGTACTAGGTAAGTAAACACAACAGAATGTTTCACTCTTATCAGTATGTAAAACATCTGAAATAATGTACTACTCATGGTCTGTTTTGAAATAATTCAGCAAAATAATTATGTTGCTACACAAGAATTGGAGGTATAGACAAGATTCATAAAGACAACTTTAACAGTGTTCAGTGTTGTACCAAATGTTCAACAGTGTGGCAGGATGAGCTATTTTCTAAGCTATCTTGTATTCAGCCAGAATGCTTGTTACATAAATAATTTGTTATTAACTGTAAGATTTTTGACATTAACAACTTCAGAACTAGACAAGAGGCTAAAAAGTCTGCAAATCCAATTTTTTCTATACCTTTCATGATAGCCCTTATAAGTCATCGAAACTGGCACCAAGGTCAGTTTGACATCAAACAAGGATAAAGGAAATCTTTCAGTTTGGGCACAAATACTCATTTACTTATTCTTTTCAAATTTTTTTTTTTACAGCTGGTCCAGTTCCAGAGCCAGCTACAATTTCTGCACCTACAACTACCACACCTATAACTGTAGCATTCATAATAACAAGGGTGACGTTCCGATCTGTTCTAAGCACATTTACAAGGGACTTGCTGAATCCATCATCTGCAGCTTTCAGAAATCGAGCTTCAATGATAAAGACACAGGTAAGTCTCACCCTTAGAATAACATCTGCTGGTACATCTACTGAATTATTTGATCAGAGAGTCCCCACTCAAAAAACTGAAATGTTATGGTAACACTTTATAATACAGCCAAAGCTATTTAGTATTTATTTTTGTACCTTTGTTTCACAAAATATCAGTGTTGTTAACACCATTTCCCCCAAACATGTTTTCCAGTAATTAACCAGTATTCACAGTAACAGTATAATTTATTTCTCTTTTTCTCCAAAGTGCCCAATTGTTACTCCCCTGTTCCCCATAGTCTTGTTTAAGTACTTTATTCATACAATGAAATTACACTGTAAATCGCGGGATAAGGTGTTACCAATGTTGTCATTAAAAACAAGTTTCATTAACCTTAGTATCCTTAAAATAATCATTCCATTTTATCAATGATGCTCCATCTTGAAATATATTCTCATAGAATGTTGGTGGGGTACATTATTTTGATGAATTTGATGTATATATGAAATATACAATAACAATTTAAATGTACTTACATGGGCTGCTGCTCATCTTGTTACAATGAGGTGTAACAAGCATGTGCATTAAGGCATGCTAAACTTCAATACTTATACTGTATATGATAAAACATGTAGTATCAAGAATTCAAACACATTGTGCAAAGGTTTGGTGTGATGGATGGTCCTGGCAAATTCCCTAAGTAGAGATTTCCCCACCAGGAAAAGGAACAAATACCATTTGAAAAACTGTGCACACTGCCCAGAAACTTAATGTTACTGTAAAAAGTGAATAACTCATCTTCTTTTAAACCCTGTACTGGTGCCCATCATTATTTTTTTCCTCCTGTCTGTCTGTCTCTTGGCCACAATTTGTTTTCTGCACTACACAAAGTACAGAAAATACAAGAAAAATTAAAGCTGTAGGGGCGTGCCGCAGACGCAGCGCCATTGCTGGAAGTGGGTCGACGTGGCTCTGAATTTTCATGTGTTTCGGACACTGCATAAAGGAGATAAATGTCACTTCCTGCATCCACTATGTGGTGCTAGAGAACACACTAATTATACCTTATGTTCCAGTATATCAAGTGTACACTACCATGAAAATTTCATGTAAATCAAATGATGATTGTCACGCAAGGCCTACTTCCTGTTGCAAGTAGGTGCCGCAATTACTATAACTCCTAATTGGCATGTAGATGTCCTCAGGCTTTGACTGTTATCAAACATTTGAAGTTTGGGGCATATTGGAAAATGTACACTAAAGTTACAACAACTTCCTGTTTAATGGCAAATCGTCAAAATACAATGCCACGCTACAGACATGCCCTTCAACAAAAACTGAAGCATTTGATAACTTTTTAGTGAGAATGTCTCTAGATTGCACTGGCCAAATTTGAAGTTGATCTGATTAATTCTGTAGGAGGAATTAGGTTATTATGAACTACAACAACTATATTATGAACTGATACATCTGCCTCCAAAATTTCGTACATCTAGGTGAAACGGGATGTGAGGGCTTCTCTGTAGAGGGTGTGATTGAGCCATTTTGACACACCAATGTGTAAGGCCCATATCAAATTTCCCTTCGCCACTTCTGATGCATGTGCAAAGTTTTGTGAGTTTTCGAGCACTTTTAGGCCCTCAAAAATGCAATTCAATTAAGCTAAGAAAATTAATAATTCCTTGCATTACAGTAGGGACCTCACAGCGGTTGCTGCTCAGGCCGTAATAAAAACAGGAAATTAGGAAAAACTAATCTTCATGCTTACTAGACAGTCTACATTCTATATGTAAAAAGGTCACTTATTCAGATATATGGAAGGAATTGATGACAGAGACATCTAAGGGAATATGTCAAGACAAAGAAAACTACACCTCCAACACGCTGTCCAACTTATATCATATACACACAGTTCAGTGTTCTGAGGCAAACACAGAAGTAAAACGTTTTTACAATTTGTTTTCTGTTTATGCAGCTTGAACCTGTTTTCCAAAGGGCATTCCCTTCCTCCTTCAACTCCTTGGACGTGGTGACATTCAGGTAATCTCTTAAGACTTATCGTGTTACAATTTAAGAGAAGTGGCCTAAATCAGATATTTAAAACAATATTTTTTGTTTCTCCTGCAGAAATGGCTCAGTAATCAACGAGATGAACCTTCGTTTTGCAAGCACAAATGTTCCTAATATCACTCCTATTGCAAGTGTTTTGATCAGTGCAGCTTCAAACATCACTGGCTTTGACATTGAAGGCAACTCCATCAACGTGAATGGCTTATGTAAGCAATATTGTGTGCTACTTCATCAAAAAATTTAAAAAAGTTGAACAACTGTTTATTAAACTAATGTTTTGTTTCCTTTTCTCCTCATTTACAGCTTCAAGTGGAGTACGCCACAAGATCAGTCTCCTCACTGCATCCTGCCTGGTACTGTTGTCATGGCTACTGTCAAGCCAGCAATAGCATCAGTGCTGATTTCCATTTGAATTGCTATCAGAACATGACTGCCATCACTGGTATGAAAAAGGACTAGAATTGAACACGTTTCTGTGTGGGAACGTCCAGGATCCTGGGCCGGGCAGCATGACACAGCCAGCTTTAAGCACCTGGTCCATTTAATCATCACTAGAATAATAAGCCAAACAATATAACGACACTTTGTATTAAGCCCTGGGATGTCAGAAAATAATTGCAATATTTCACTATTAATGTAAAATGTAACGTATAAATGCATGTTGCTTCTCTGAATACTACGCTATAACAATATTTAACTTAGTTGCTAACATAGCAGCATAACATAGTATAGCAACATAATAGCTCTGCAGAGAGCATATTGTAAAGGGAACAAGTCTTAAAAATTGAATGAAGGAACACATGCAGCTCGTGATGGGCTGCACATCTCAACCCTGAACCAATACATAAAATTTTATCAAAGGTCATGGTATATGATATATAAACAATGTACTGTCAGTTTCCTTATTAATATAAAATATATTTATGTAATCATGCATAGCTGTATTCTGTGAGTCTTCTAAAGGCAGTTAATGGACAGCTATCTCTTTGCCCTTCATCACCCGTCATGTCAAGGCCCCCACCCAGCCAAGCACAGTTTGTTCCAGCAGCAGTGCTGATATGAAGACCAGCAAAGATAACTGAGATACTGAGGGCTCCAGCTATAGAAATGGTACGCATAAATGTTCGCATAATCAGCTGGACCCAAGTGGCACCTTACCCATTCCTGTTGTGACTAGTTGTAGAATCAACAAAATGATCTACACTTCCACTGCAAACCTGTCAAATTTGATACCTATTCCCTGTCAACCAAAATCAGCCTTGAGGTCTGTCAGTAACACTAACACCATAAAACTAGCCCTCCTTTTTAGTTAATGATCTAATTAGTACTTATAAACTTGATTTTGTGATTTTAACGGAAACGTGGTTAGAAAAAAGTAACAGTGCAACCATTCTCATTGAGACAGCCCATCCTAACTTTAACGTTATGGATTATGTCGGTCTGGGTCAAGACGAGGAGGAGGAGTCGCTGTTTTATTCAATAATATATTTCAGGGCAAACAGACAACATTTGATGATTTTCCATCTTTTGAATATATTTCTGCAGTTTTGAAATGTTCCCCCCAAGTTCTGCTAGTAATTATTTACAGGCCACCAAAATATTCTCACAACTTCTTTGATGATTTTACAGAATTACTGTCTATTATTTCCACTGATTTTGACTATAATATTCATATTGATAATTCTAATGACAATGGTGCTAAGAATTCTTTGTTATTTTGGACACATTCGATTTGTCTCAGCATGTGAAAGGGCCCATGCACAGCCGGGGGCACACTTTGATTATCACAAAGGGTCTCAATATCTCTAATGTTTCTGTCATTGATCCTTCCTTATATGACCATTTCTGTGTTTTCTTTGACATGTCTTTTATTCCTGACATCCATATTAACTCAAACGGTATATCAATAAAAATACTGGTGCACTTTTTAAAAATATGATACATTACCACCTCTCGCCTTAAGCTCTGCTAATTATCTTGTAAATAACGTTAACTCTAAACTTGGGAATGTTATCGATACCATTGCACCTCTTAAGGTTAAATCATTTTCTGGCAAGCAAAGAGCATGGAGAAATGCTGCATCTGTAAAAGTCCAGAAAAGAGAAAGCTGTAAAGTTGAACCTAAATGACACAAAACAAAAATACATGTATATCTTGACATATACAAGGAGAGCCTCCGTGCTTACAATTTAGATGTGAAAAGTGTCATTAACAATAGCATTAATAATGCACAGACCCTATTTGCAACTGTCGAGAGGCTGACCCCCCCCCAAACGCAAACAAACCCTGAACTCCTATCCACATCCATTAATGCAATGAGTGTGCATCCTTTTTCACTAACAAAATTTTACATATTAGACAAGCCATCAATACTTCCATGTCAAATAAAACTGTTGGATCTGTACCATGTTTATATAAAAGTAATATGGAAAGGTTGATACAGTTTAATACCATAGACTACAAAACTCTTGATGAAACAGTGAGACAACTTAAGCCATCCATTTGCTACCTCGATGCTCTACCTACGAGCTTCTTTAAGAACGTATTTGACTGCCAGGTGATAGACGTATTGGAAAGAGTAAACCTCTCTGCAATCGGATAACTTTACAAAGGCTCTGAAAACTGCAGTTATTAAACCTCTTTTAAAAAAACGGAGCCTAGATGCCTCTATCATTAACAACTACAGACCAATATCAAATCTACTGTTCATAGGTAAAATCATTGAGAAAGTTGTATTACAGCAACTTAATTACTTCTTAGTCTCAACAGGTTGCTATGACAACTTCCAATCAGGATTTCGACCCCTCCATTGCACCGAAACTGCTCTTATTAAAGATCTAAATGATATTTGTTTTAGCACTGACTGTAAAGCTTCAATACTGGTGTTACTGGATCTCAGGGCTGCATTCAACACTGTCGACCACTCAATTCTTTTGGACAGGTTGGAAAATTGGGTTGGGCTTTCCGGCACAGTCTTGGGCTGGTTCAAGTCCTATCTACATGACAGGAACTACTTTGTTTCAATTAGCAAATAATTATCTGAGCTAACTAACGTTACATGTGGAGTCCCCCAAGGTTCAATCCTGCGGCCGTCTCTATTCAACCTCTACATGCTCCCGCTAGGCCCAATTATGCAAAACAACAATATCGCTTACCATAGTTATGCTGACGACACTCAACTCTATATAGCTCTATCACCAAATGACTATCGTCCTATAGATTTGCTGTGCCAGTGCATTGAACAAGTCAATGACTGGATGTGCTAGAATTTCCTTCAACTAAACAAGGACAAAACGGAGATTATTATTTTTGGTGCCAAGTAAGTTAGACTATTGTAATGGTCTCTTTTCAGGTCTCCCTAAAAAGGTGCTTAGGCTGCTACAGCTTGTTCAGAATGCTGCTGCAAGAGTCCTAACAAAAACTAAAAACTTTGAGCACATTACACCAATTCTCGAATCTCTTCATCGGCTCCCGGTGTGCAAAAGAATTGATTTCAAAATTCTGGTGCTCACCTATAAATCACTAAATTGTTTAATACATCACTAAACTGCTTGTACAATATTAACCCTCTAGACCCCTCAGGTCATCCGGACCGGTCTGCTAACTGTTCCCAGAGTCAGGACAAAACGTGTGGAGGCAGCGTTTAGCTACTACGCAACGAATACCTGGAACAGACTTCCATAGGATTTGAAACTTGCACCAAAACTTATCACCTTTAAATCTAGGCTGAAGACGTTTATGTTCACCAGTGCCTTCTGCTAATCTGCAAACTTTGCACTTTAATTTCTGACAATATAGCGTCTTTATAATTGAAACATTTGTTCTTACTCTTATATTCTTTTAAATATCTTTTCATGCATTGTTTTTAAATCCTGTTTTATTGTATGACATGTTTTTTTTATGTAAAGCACATTAGGTCTGCCTCGTTCATGAAATATGCTACATAAATAAAGTGCCTTGCCTTCTTGTAGTTTGTACAATTTCTGTCACAAACTTTACAATAATCAGAATACAAAATCTTTCAAGAATTTAAATTGTGTCTCATGTGATGTTTTCCAATTTTTGTGTGTGTATTAGGGCATGTAAAGCTCTGGTGATGTTTACAGACAATCAAACCTTGCCTATAATTAAATTTCACAATAGTGTCTTACAATCAGCCGGTCTCAGCCTTTCTTGTGTCAGTGAATCAGGTTTGTTTAGAAAGAGATAACTGGGAGTGGTGCATGGTTCACTTTTGCTATGAGATTGTTATTTATTCAAATACTGCCAGACAGTCTGAGAGATGCGTTGTCCTTAAATCAACAGGAGTGTGGGAACGAGGTGGACTGTGCGAGGTGGATGTGTCTGCGTTTTTGTGGACCCGCCAGAAGCTTCGCTAGAAGCTTCGTCTTAAACCATCATAAATTGACATTTTATCGAGTTTTTAAGCCAAGTTTTCTACACTACACTGTTTTCCTGGCCATTGTTTTACCTATATGTTAACTTGGTAAAAGTTTTCAGTCATTGGACGTGTGGATCTTAAGTGATTTTAAGCTGGCTGCAACTCGACGTGGTTTACCGGACTGCTTCCACTGCTGCTAGCTTAGCTAGGTTTGTTTTTAGCCCGGTGGCTAGGCTAACCGGTCGCTTATACTAAGGATTTTAAGCTTGTAGCACTTTTATAGACTCTACTGTGGATTTTAAGCTTTGAAGCACTCTCACGGACTAACTGCAAGCCTGATGGCTGAGTGTGGATTTTGTCACCTTACCATCTCAAAGCTGAAGAAAAGTATCGCCTGTCTGGAAGCTGAGCTCAGAGAAAAAGACAAGCTCATCCTGGAGTTCTCCACTGTTGTCTCGGCCCAGGCAAAACACCTTGCAGTCCTCAGCTCCTCTGGCTGCGGCAATGCAACCATCCCTTCTCACTCCCCTGACTGCTCCACTCCAGAACTGGCTTCCGTGGCTCGGCTCCATCATCGCCCCGGAGCATGAAGCTGTTTCAGCTAAGCCTGAAGATCCGTGGGTCCTCATGGGTGCAAAGCCTAAAGCAATTGCCATTTCTACTCCGTGCCGAGCCCCAGTGGATACATGGTCAGTTGTCGGCGGGGGTGGTGAGAAGGTTCCAGTGAGTTCGACTCCACGTCAGCCGGAGCACTGGACTGTAGCCTGTAAGGACAGACATGGTGCAAAGCGCCTGCCTCCTCCACCTTCACATCGGGTTTGACATCCTGGATACGCAGGACTTTCCACCACTGGAGGGATGCTCTCTTTTTCCAGCGGTCAAGTCTTTCTCCTCCTCTCGCCGCAAGTTACTGAAAGAGGCCGTGATCAGGAGAAGCTCTGAAGGTCTCATTCGTCCTGAGACGGCAGAGAAGACCTCTGCTAAGAAGGACACCGCCCCCTCGCCGCAGCAGTCCCTGGCCACGACTATCCCAGGGGCAGCTGATGGACCTCGGCGGTCCCCACGATCATCGACTCTGCCTCCTCTCATCCCCCCCAACTACGTTGATAGTTGGAGATTCCATAGTAAGGAATCACTTACTGTCACACACTGCTTTCCCAGAGCTACGACCCCTGACATCCTCGAAAAGCTCCCCGGACTTCTGGCTGCACTCCTGACGACTATCACGAAAATTATAGTCCATGTCGGCACCAATGACACCGCCCGTCAGCAATCGGAGCTGACTAAAGCAGACTTCATCCGCCTCTTTGACCTGTTCAACAGCACCGGAAAGCATGCTTTCATTTCAGATCCAATTCCTACACTGGGTCGTGGAATTGGCCGTTTTAGCAGGATCCTCAGCCTACACACCTGGCTCCAGTCTGTCTGCAGCACCCATGACGTTGGTTTTATTCACAATTTTAACTTATTCTGGGATCGTTCTTCCTTGTTTGCACAAGATGGTCTTCACCCAAACAAGTCAGGTAGTTGCATGCTGGCAGCTAACTTGCAGCATGCTGTGCTGTCCTCATGTAGTTGACTATTTATATCACCTGTTTCTCCTCGCTCTTCTTCTTTCTCTTCTCTGCCCACCATAAACAGCCACACACCCTCTGTTGTCACTAACTCCCCCTTGTGGACTGATCATAGTGCTGCTATTCCCTCTCCGATCCCTCTAGTGCTACTTTTAAAATTCCTGTGGTGATTTCAGATAGGTCCTTAATATGAAACAGACACAGCCGACACAGCAATAATAATCAGAATCAAAATCAGAAATACTTTATTGATCCCTGTAGGGAAACTCTTTGTTACAGTAGCTTGCCTTTACGTCAGTGCACACAGGAGAAGTATTAGAAAACGATATGATACACTATAAACACTATAAAACAGGTTAGAAAATAAATTAAGTATCATATCTTAATAAAGATCCGGGCCAGAACCCTACCTCAACTCTCAACCTCAAATCTGAACCAGCACAGACTTTTTAAGATGGCTCTTCTCAATGTAAGATCCCTCTCTAACAAAACATTTATTTTAAATGATTTTATCTCTTCTACTTATTTAGATTTTATGTTCTTAACATAATCATGGTTACGTGCTGGTGATCACAGTCAGCTGGCTGGATTGCACCCTCCTGATTATGACTGCTTTAGCTGCCCTACGGTTTGTGGTCGAGGTGGGGGTCTTTATTCCTCCTTTGAAGTGCTCAAGTTTAAACTTGGTGGCCCTCTCCCGGTCATATTTGCTATTATTTATCGCCCCCCTAAACCAGCTGGCTCCTTCTTGTTGGAACTCCCTGAGTTTTTATCCCGTCTTGTTTTAATTTATGATAGAATTGTTCTTTGTGATGATTTTAATATTCATGTTGATGACACCTCTAATGCTCTTGCTGCTAATTTTAACTTTTTAACTTTTAACTTTCAACAACATGTGTCTGGCCAAACTCATTCCTATGGCTACACCTTAGACCTAGTGTTTACTTTGGGCCTGAGAACTCCATCTGTGGAAATCAGGGACATGTTTGTATCCGGTCACCTATGCATTGTTTTTAACTGTGATTTGCAGGCTGCTAGTACTGTCTTATCACCCTCTAAGTGCACACATCCTTAATGAGCATGGTGCCTCAAAATTCTGTACACTGTTCAATTCTCCTGGCAATGTGTTTCCCGATTCCACCAATACCAATGATTTGGTTGATTCTTTTAACTACCTGTGTTCTTCAACCTTAGATCTCATAGCTCCTCTGAAAAATAGACCAAACCCAAAGACTAGAAAACAGCCATGGTTAAATAACAGTATTCAAAGCTGTAAAAGGAAATACAGAAGAGTAGAACACAGATGGAAGAAATCAGGTCTCCAGGTCCACTTTGTGACTATGAAAGAGTTATTACTCCTATATAATAGGATGGTGAAGGATGCAAGAATATGTAATTTCTCTGTACTTATTTCTGCCCATCAGCACAAGCCCAGATTCCTATTTAAGACTGTGGATCAGTTAGTTAACCCAGCCTCTCCTTGTGCCCCTGCTGATTGTGATGCTGATTGTGAAAAGTTTCTTTTGCACTTTGCTGGTAAGGTGGAGTTAATATGATCTGATATCACCCCCAGTCCTGCCTTTTTAGATGTGGATCACCCGCTCAGGGATTCTTTGAGCAATTCTTCTGCTGTTACTCTGCCTGAACTTGCAGACATCATGTCTCTTATGAGAGTATCCTCCAGCCCTCTGGACAACATCCCAACTAGGTTTTTATTGGAAGTTATGGATGGTATTGCGCCCCATTTGCTAACTATTCTGAACAGCTCGCTGTCTACTGGCTGCATCCCAGATTACTTAGAAACTGCTTGTGTCCAGCCAGTCCTAAAAAAACCTGGGCTTGATCCCACCATCCTGGATAACTATCATCCAATCTCCAAACTGCCTTTTATTTCAAAGATTCTCAAAAAACTTGTATCTAAGCAGCTTCTTACTGCTGAGGAAAACAATGATACCTTTGAAAAGTTCCAATCTGGCTTTCATCAACACCACAGCACTGACACAGCCCTTCTCCAAGTCACTAATATTAATGAATGCAGACACAGGCATGTGTTCAATTCTTGTGCTGCTGGACTGAAGTGCTGCCTTTGACAATATTGATCATGGCATTCTTCTAGATAGACTGAGGCACTGGGTGGGCATATCTGGCACTGCACTAGACTGGTTCTCATCTTATCTGTCCAATAGGAAATTCTCTGTCAGCATTAATAATTTCATGTCATCCTTTTCCCATCAACTATGGTGTGCCTCAAGGTTCAATTCTGCAACCAATACTATTCTCCTTATACATGCTTCCCTTGGGTGATGTCATCCGCAGACATGGTAGTTTCTTTTCATTGTAATGCGGATGACACTCAGTTGTACCTCCCTGTCAAGCCCACTGACCTTAATATGAGTTCTCTGCAGGACTCTGTCTGACATAAAAAACTGGCGAAAATTGCGAAAATGTCGATAAATTTTCTTCAGCTCAACTCAAATAAAACTGAAATCCTTGTTATTGGGCCCCAACACATCACTAAACAACTAATACTGCCATCTACTGGTAACCTGTCAGAATCAGAATCAGAAAAACGTTATTGATCCCCGAGGGGAAACTCTTTTGTTACAACTGCTCACTATCACGTCAGTGCAGAAAGGAATAGAAGGACTAAGCAAAAAATATAATAGACTATAATACAGGCAAGATAAATTAAGTACCAACTGGCTATAAGTATAAAATTAAAACAAGTGTAAGTACAAAGTGGATTACCGGTTGATGATAAGTATGTACGGTATAATAATACAATGTAATAATATAAGTAATAAGTAGTAGTGCATGTACTGTCAAGTTAAGTGTAGCTTATTAAGATTATTTTGCACAGCAGTAATAGAAGTATGAATAAATATCTATAAAATAAATTGAAAACAGTGTATATTGCACCGGAGTATTAAACAGAGAATATTGCACAATTATTTCAAGTATTACAGTGATGTTAATGATCCAATGTCCAGTTTATCGACTTAAGGTCATATAGACTGAAGCTTAGAGGGAGGAGTTAAAGAGTTTGATGGCCACAGGCAGGAATGACTTCCTGTGGCGCTCTGTGGTGCATTTTGGGGGGATGAGTCTTTCGCTGAAGGTACTCCTTTGTTTGACCAGCACGTCATGGAGTGGGTGGGAGACACTGTCCAAGATGGCATGTAGTTTAGCCAGCATCCTCTCTAACACCACCGCCAGAGAGTCCAGCTCCACCTCCACAATGTCACTGGCCTTATGAATCAGTTTGTTGAGTCTGTTAGCGTCCGCTACCCTCAACCTGCTGCCCCAGCATGCAACAGCATACAGGATAGCACTGGCCACCACAGACTCATAAAACATCCTCAGCATAGTCCGGCAGATGTTGAAGGACCTCAACCTCCTCAGAAAATAGAGGCAGCTCTGGCCCTTCCTGTAAACAGCTTGAGTGTTCTTAGCCCAGTCCAGTTTATTGTCCATGTGTACTCCCAGGTATTTGTAGTCCTCAACAATGTCCACACTGACCCCCTGGATGTAAACCAGAGTCACTGGTGCCTTGGCCCTTCGTGGGTCTACAACCAGCTCCTTAGACTTTGTCGCATTGAGCTGCAGATGGTTCTGCTCACACCATGAGACAAAGTTAAGACAAAGTATTTAAGAGTCATCAGAAAACTTCTGAAGGTGGCAGGACTCTGTGTGGTAGCTGAAGTCTGTGGTGTAGATGGTGAAGAGGAAGGGAGAGAGGACAGTCCCCTGAGGGGCCCCAGTGTTGCTGACCACGCTGTCCGACACCCAGTGCTGCAGACACACGTGCTGTGGTCTGCCAGTCAGATAGTCAACAATCGAGGACACGAGGGGGGCCTCCACCTACATCATTGCCAGCTTCTCACCCAGCAGGGAACAGAAACATTGCAAAAATCCGATCTATTTTAAATCTCAGTGATGCAGAAAGTGATTAATCATTCATTCACTTCATTGAGTGTTGATTACTTTTAAGGCTCTTCATGGTCTGGCTCCAGACTATATTTTAGACCTGGCAATCCCTTATGAACCTTCACGTACTTTGAGATCTTCGGGCAAGGGTCTTCTGTCTGTTCCTGAGTCCAGGATAAAAACTAAGCTACCTGAGTCCCTAGAGCACCACCTGCCTGTGTTGGCGTAAATAGCTGCTGCTAACAGGAAATTATGTGATGTCAGTTATATCCAGCAAAGATATTATTGTAATTCAATGAGGTTTGAATCGTTTAAACAAAAATTCAGTGATGTTTGAATTGATAAATACCAACCGCTTGTTTTCATAAATATGCAGGTATGTTTACACATTACTTCTTTCTTTGTAATAGCAAGAATGTTATGTTTGAACTGGTGCGTGTAGATTGCTTTTGTTAAACGATTTGTGATATTGTAATGGGTTAAAAAATACATATTATTTTGTCAGCCTGTAGCTGTTGCTTAGCTCAATTAGTTAGTCACTGTCTCGTTATAGGTATATTATGTGCCCAGACTGCCTGTCAGCCTGCATGACGTGCATGTGACTACGATCTAACGTTAGTTTATGTTATATTTGTGATGTGCTGTATTATTTTATCAGCCTATAGTCATTTTGGTTAATGTTTACTTTCTCGTCTTAGGTGTCAAGCTAGCTGAGCTATCTGGGTTTCCATCCACCTGTTAATGGGCATTTTCAATTTTAATAACATTAATAGCGGCAGACGAAAACATCAGATCTGTGTGGAGCGATAAGGAGACTGTGAAATTCCTCACATTAATACCAACATATACCAACAATACCATCATACACACATTCCTTTTGGCGCGCACCCAGACCTGCACGCCAAAAGGAATGTGTGTTTCTTTGTTCTGCCTCCGTATATCTCGTGTGCAGAGCATGAACCCACGTGGTCAAAAGGAAACAAAGAAACATGTGAAGCGGGAGCTTTAAAGTTACTCTCTGCCATGTGTGGTTGTGTTTAAGTCAGAATAGAAGTGTATGTGTGTAGTCTCTTTAGGATAACAGTACCAAGTTAAAAGGAGTTAGTTAGCATGCAAAGACTGTCTGTGTGGAGCATAACATAACTAACATCAACTTAGCATGTGGCTACCAAACTAGCCCTAACAGATAAACACGTCACAACAACAAAACCTCAGAAAAACACATCAGTATATGTACATCATTAACTAAACAGTCCTGTACAGTCCAAGTACACTGTAACTCTATGCTATACCCAGTTGTTACCTGTCAATGTGAGGGAAAGTGAGGTTGCTTTGGTGGTGCTGTTAGCTGGCGGTCAGTCTGTTTTATTGACCTGGTGACATCCGGGTCACAGGTCGGAATGGCCAATGCTGCGTTCAATGGCTCTCAGGATTGTGGAACAAAGGAGAATGCAGTCTTCTAACAATAGATCAGTTAACAATCACTGAAATGAATGAATGCATCTGTGGAGTCCCAACATTGAGGTTAGCATCAACTTCAGCCCTGGAGGAAAACAAAGTCTTCCCTGTGCTTCCTGACCACGGTCTGAAAGCTGCGGCAGGAATGGTTAACATTATGCTTAAGTTACGTCATTAAGCAGATCATCTGATTATATATATTTAAAAAAATACTAGTCATAAAGATAAACTACTCTTATTGGCTTTTTACTCACAAAGTTTTTATTGCACTTTCAGTAACAAGATTTTAAACAGCACAGGTAAGATCAAGATGCTTTCCGATAAAGATGCGTTTTAATAAGAGACTTAAAAGAAGACACTGACTCAGACACCTAATTACTTCGGACAAGTTGTTCCAGAGTGGCCCTGATGGCAAAAGCTCTGTCCTCCTTTGTTTTCATCCTGGACTCAGGAAGAGACAGAAGACCCCTGCGCAAAGATCTCAAGCTACGTAAAGGTTCAAGGGATTAAAAGGTATAAAATATAATCTGGAGCCAAGCCATGAAGAGCCTTAAAAGTAATCAATAAGATCTTAAAATCAATCCTAAAACAAACAGGGAGAAAGTGTTAAGAGACTAAAACAGGTGTGACGTGATCGTACCTCATGGACCTGGTTAACAGCCTAGCAGCTGAGTTCTGTACAGTCTGCAGTCGTTTCCACGGTTTTTGATTAAAACAAGTGATGACTGTTACAATAATCAAGGCGTGAGGAGATAAAGCATGTACAACACTTTCTGCATCACTAAAATTTTAAATAGATCAGATTTCTGCAATGTTTCTGAGGTGATAAAAATATGATTGCTTAGTGATATGTTGCTCAAAACATAAATTGATATCAAACAGGACACCAAGATTTCTTGCAACTGGCTTGATATGTTGTGACAGGTAGCCAGTAGATTGAAGTATTTGTTTAGTGATGTGTTGGGGCCCAATAACAAGGATTTCAGTTTTATTTGAGTTGAGCTGAAGAAAATTTATCAACATCCAATTTTTTATGTCAGACAGGCAGTCCCGCAGAGAACTCAGCATATTATGGTCAGTGGGCTACAAGGAGGTACAACTGAGTGTCATCCGCATAACAATGAAAAGAAATACAATATATAGCATATGTAGCATATATAAGGAGAACAGTATTGGTCCCAGAATTGAACCTTGAGGCACACCATAGTTGATATGGGAAAACAATGACATGAAGTTATTAGTGGCGACACAGAATTTCCTATTGGACAAGTATGATGAGAGCTAGTTTAGTGCAGTGCCAGATATGCCCACCCAGTGCCTCAGTCTATCTAAAAGAATGCCATGATCAATATTGTCAAAGGCAGCACTTAAGTCCAGCAGCACAAGAATTGAACACATGCCTGTGTCGGCATTCATTAAAAGGTCATTAGAGACTTTGAGAAGGGCTGTGTCAGTGCTGTGGTGCTGGCAAAAACTGGTAGATTAAAACTTTTCAAAGGTACCATTATTTTCCACAGCATCAAGAAGCTGCTTAGAAACAATTTTTTCGAGAACCTTGGAAATAAAAGTTAGTATGGAGACCTGACGATAGTTATCCAGGAGGGTACTGTTCTCCTCAAGCCCAGGTTTTTTTAGGACTGGTTGAACACAAGCAGTTTTAAAGTAATCTGGGATGCAGCAAGTAGACGGTGAGCTGTTCAAAATAGTTAGCAAATGGGGTGCAATACAAGCCACAACTTCCAATAAAAACCTAGTTGGGATTTTGTCTAGCCGGTGATTCACATCTAAAAAGGCAGGATTGGGGGTAATACCAGATCTTAGCCCTTGTACATACTACTAGAATCCGAGTCATCATCATGAAGCTTGTGGGGGGCCCATTTTGGGATTTGAAAAAGTTCAGGAAAATCATGTTTGTTTGTTGTTCAGGCATTAGCAGCACTGACATCAAACAGTTTTACATTAGGCGTGACAAAGCCAAATTATCTAGTTTTAAAGGATTAAAGGGTTTAAACCAAATAGAGACTCTTGTTGATAAGGGTTGGTAGGGCATATGTTACCTCCTTCAGTCTTGTATAGCACTATAGTGTGCATTTCCTATTGTAGTGATTCAATAAAATCTATCCATTTTCCTTGTTCCACCACTTTGGAACACACCTCCTTTTGACAGGCAATTGTAAAAGATAGGTCTAGAGCCGTGGAATATTGCAAATTACATTTTCCTGTCACTGCCCTAAACTCTATTATATAATCAGTGTGGCACCAGCCACCTTGTTTCTATTGGGGATGCAGTAGTAAGACTACATTCCAAGCTTGTAAATCATGATTAATTACTTTCTTGACTTGCACCCAGGCTGCTATAGTGCAATCCTCTAAGGTTTCCTGTAGGGGGAGTTTTGACAGTTTCCTCCAGTGTTTATCTATCTGATTTAGTCTCTGACCAAGATGTGTGGGGCACTTGTCTGTAGCCCTAAACTCCCTAGTACTGTTCAGCTTCCCATCCAATGCTGGATCTACACCAATGACCAGTCGTTGTTCACTATCTGTCTGCGCCTGACAAGAGTCCTGCCAATATGACACTAATCTGCAGAGTCAAAAGGAAACTGGCAAAGAGCCTGAGCATCGGTCATGATGACCTTCCAATCTGTTCCTGCCAAGTGTACTTCCATAGTATTCTGATATGCCATAGGTTATGGGGAGTGCTGAGCTTAGAATGCTAAGTACACACGTTAAAACCCATTCATCTGGCCAGTCTTCAAATTTCAGTGGGCCATGTATGACATTGGGAAACACTCATGTGTCGAAGTGCTCTATCAGTGTCTCACTTTAATTCATTCTCTCTAACAGCTGTCCTTTCACTTCTCTTTCCTGCCACGGGGACCCTCCTACTGTACAAACATTTTTAATGCATGCAGCTTTGACGAGCAGTCGTGCCTTGCTCTTGGCCCCGGTTTGGACTCGTTGGGGTCCCCACTTTGTGTTGGTGATGTCGGTTACAACAGGAATCCTAGAGTCAGCACGGTCCTCAGCCACACCTGCAATCTCTTGTGGCAGAGGATTTTCACTGGGCTCAACGCTCGTTGTTGGTTCTCCTTGCATTGGCCCACACCCCTCATCTGGCTCTTAGTTGCTCCCTGAGCTTTCAGCATCCTGATCCTCCTCAATGCATGGAACTCATACACAGTGGTTGAGGTGGTACCACATTGGTAATTCTTCAACCTGGACCGCCGTGCCTGATGACCTCACTACTCGGTAGGGCCCTTCATGACTCTCCTGAAGACCCTTACATAGACCAGATCCCCTGGCTGGACCCGACTGGTCCTGGCTCCTTGGTCTCCTGCCTGGCTGCTTTCTCCTTTCTTCCTGTTTATAAATAACTTGATGAATATTAGACATTTGTTTCACAAAGGCTGTTATGTCTGCTTAAAAAACACTCAAGATTGGTCCTTTATGCAGATGCCTATATGCTAGGGACATCCTGTAAGCATTTCATGCAGAGTTAGTTGCATCTTGTGGTTAGCTTGGCTTCTGTAGGCCATCATAGCGAGTGGCAAAGAATCCACCCAATTCAACTTAGTACTGGCACAGTTCTTTTTTAGTTTAGCTTTCAGCATTCCATTAACTCTCTCAACAGTTCCTTGTGATTGTGGGTGATATACAGACACCTCTTGTCTAATTCCTAGTTTTTAATACATTCCTTCAACTACTTTATCTAAAATGATCTTTCTTTTTATCCCCCTCCCCCTTTCGCGCAATAGTCAAGACTACGCATAGCTGGTATAATAAAAAAAAGCAAATCTGTTGGGGCTACAATGCCTCATTGTTCCGGCATATGCCTTTCTTTAATAGCAGCCCCCATTGTTTCCAAAGTAGTTTTTCCTCGGTTTTTGCTGTGCTCTGAATATCAACTAAGTCTTTGTCAGTGATTTCACTAGTTAACTCCACTACTGGGAGCATCATAGCTTGCACATTTCCAGCAGCTGCTTGTTTAGCAGCTTTGTCTGCAGCGTTATTCCCCATGGTCTCCAATGTCCAAGCGAGCACTTGGTCATAATGCTGTATGTTAGACCCGTATGGAAGTTTTTATTAGTAGTTGTAACCCACAGAAGACAATCCACAAATGTGTACCATGACCCACAAATGTTTCACTATGCACAAACATGTAGTTTTTGGTTTGTGTTATGTAAAGTCATATCCACAAAAATACAGAGCGATTTGCAAATATGCATAACTTACTCTGTAAAAATGTATTTTAATTTCTCATAAAAATGATAAAGGTTTTACAAATGTTGTACATACATCAAACATTATTATGACCGGTGATAGCCAGGCATGCTCACAGCAGGGTCTGTGAGTGTGCTTGGCCGGCTGGCTCGCAAGCATCCCCCACAGGTGCTAGGTTGCTGTTGTCACTCTGCTGCTTTGGCGCTACGAGAACAAAAATGTGAGCTGCCATGGCTAACTCGTTCTCATTCGGGGCATTGGTCATAGTGCCGGTTAGAATCATAGCTAGGCTAGCGTTAGCATTTAGCATAAGCCTGGAATGGTAAAGCCAATCAGAGGCAGAGTAGGAGTGGGTCTACAGATGGCTTTTCTTCCAGTACATACTGTAGTTCTGTCAGCTCTTGTGAGGGAATCTCGAAACCTGCTGGTGTAGCTAGTAACTGCACCTCACTTTACAGATTTCCTTTTCACAAATTGGAATTGGACAAAATTCCGCAAATAGGAGGGAAGTCACAAATGTCATGTGGCCCACAAGATGACAGGAAGCAATCTACAAATGTGCAAAACTCGTTTCACATGTAAAAATTGATCTACAAATGCGTAAATATCACTTTACATGTATTTGTTGCGGTGAAACTATTGTGACATTTGTAAAAACCTACATCATTTTTATGCGAAATTAAAATATGTTTTTACAGAGTAAGTTATGCATATTTGCAAATCGCTCTCTATTTTTGTGGATATGACTTTACAAAACACAAATAAGAAAATACGTTTGTGCATAGTGAAATATTTGTGGGTCATGGTACACATTTGTGGACTGTCTTCTGTGGGTTACAGGTAATAATGTCCAATAAAAACTTCCTTAGACCCATCTGTTTTTTAAATCCTCTGGCCATCCAGAGCGATCAATATATGTGACAAATGCCATGAGCGCACACAGTGTCCGTGTAGATTGTCACTGTTTTGCCAGTAGCCAATTTACAAGCTTACGTTAATGCAACAAGCTCAGCTCTTTGGGCGGAGCAAGGCTGAGGACATTAAGCAAATTGGCAGGTCATAGCTTGACCGTGCATCTGTATTTCTGTATTACAGAAAACCCTGCTTTCAATCCATCAGTGTCCCTGTAACATGAACTGTCTACAAATAGAATGAGTTCTGAGGTTGACAGTGGTTCAGTCATTAAATCGGCTCGTAGTTTTACAAAGTTTGAAACTTCTGTGTCGCAGCCATGAGGTTCTTCCTCATTTGGTAGAGGTATGCTAGAGGTATGAGGGACTTTAAAGTATTCTCTTAAATACTAATTCTTTCAGAGCTGCACCTTGTTTGCTCAATTATAATTGATGTTGCTGATTTCTGGATCTTGGGAGGCTGTTCATTCAGCCATGTGCTGTTTCTAGTCTCATTATTGGTATGAAAGAACTGTAGGGTGCAGTGATAATGTGGCGATGGAGACTTTGCTTCTGGTATTTGTGTATTAACAAAAGGCAGCCATTGTTTCACACTGTCTTGTATAATCTGCTGCATGTTTCCCAACCACAACACTGTAGATGACTGTGGTGCAATGAGAGGCATTTGGAGTACTTGCTAGTACTTGCTAATCTAAATGAATGCCAGCCAGAGTACACCATTATGCTACATATAATTTAAATTTAAAAGGGTGTCTATACCCAATAAGTTAGTGGGAGTGTCTGCTGAGATTAATATTGCTATTTTTGATTGTTGCTTGTTTATTTTAGTTTCTGCCTCTGTGGTGTGAATCAGCTGCATTTATTTTTTCGAGAATCCGACTGTCTTGACAAATTGTCCAGACCGGGGGAAATGAGAGGTATCTTGTAGGTTAACACAGGTGTATGTTGCACCATCATTGAAGTTGTCTTGCCTTCTATTTGAACCAGCAATGTTGGCTCTTTATCAGCCCCCTTGGAAATCATAGGCAGCTGACTTTCTCCCATCAGACCCTCTGGGCACCCCTAGTAAGTGATTATTTAGGGGGTGTTGGAATCCTAGTCTCTCATTTGCGGGGCCCCCTTGGCCCCAATGTCGCTCACGGCAATCTCTTTTCTAGTGTCCAGGTCTCCCACACCTCCAGCAGAGGGGCTGTCCTGTGGGACCTGAAGGCGGGCCAGGTCTCCTTCCTCCTCCCATACCTCCACCCATCCTTCTCCAGTTTCTCTGTCTCGGAAAGGGTAGCTGTTGGTAGATTACTGCGGGAGTGGGTGGTAGAGCAGGTACAGGTGCAGGTGCTGGCGGCTGGGGGTCAGCAGGTGGACTTATCACTGCACCTTGTATTATCTTCTTCCCAGCCATTAGTTGTTGCTGGACTAGCTTTTGTTCTTCATTCTTGTCCCGTTCCAGTGCCCTCTGTTCTTCGTTGCGGTGTTTGATGACTAAGTGAGTGTTACAGTCACAGAACTGGCATGGAGCATAGCCCTATTACATCATACAGTCTGCTTCTGGCAGGTCCCGGAAGTCCCTTCACCACACTGTCTCTGAACAGAGCCTGTTGCAGTGGGTCATCGTCTGGATTCTGGCCAGTTCTTGTCTCACCTATGTATATCACCTAATACATGCTGTCTCAGTTTCACCAAGCTTTTCTCTACATCTTCCAGATTAGTCTGTTCCTCCTTATCAGCTGGACTTCCTCTACTGCTGCAGCTCCCTTTCTCTTTTCCCCACTCACTCTTTCCTTGCTGCGCTCTCCTCAATTCCTCATTGACCTCTGCATAAGCTCCTTCCCCTAATGGGGGAGCCACTTTTGCCCCCTGTTTCCTTCTATCACTTTGGTCTAACTACCTGCTCTCGCAGGGAAGGGAAGGCACTGGCTGCTACAGGCATTGAAGCAATGTGTTCCACTAAATATCTGGATATATACAGTGGTGGACAAAATATTCAGATCCTCCACTTAAGTAAAAGTACTAATACCACACTGTAAAAATACTCTGTTAAAAGTAAACAGCACTGCCTTGAAAATGTCACTTAAGCATAAGTATGTAAGTATAATCAAGAAAATGTACTTAAAATATTAAAAGTGAAAAATATCCCCTGTGACTGTTATACTGTTACATATTATACCATTAGATTATTACTTGTGCATTATTGTAAAAACAGGGGTTTACTGTTGTAGTTGGTTGAGGTGGGGTTTATTTTGAACTAATCTGCATTGGACTGCAACTAATAATCACCTTCACTGCACATCGATCTGTTGATGTGGTAGTTTAAGGTTTATCATTTCCAGTTTTATTTTGTAGTATTCTCCTTCCCTTGTGTGTCTTGTGTTTTTACTTCCTGTCTTTGTTTTCCCTCCAGTTTTGATTGTTGGTGCTTCCTTGATTGTTTGCACCTGTGTCTCGTTGTCTCACCTCCCCTAGGGTATTTAGTCTGGGTCTCTTTCTTTCTTTCTTTGTTCAGTGTGGGATCATTGTTGTTATACATGGTGTGATTCCTGCCTGGTGTGATTCCTGCATTGAGTTTTGTTCCTGACCTTTGTGTGTGTTCCTGACCTTTGTGTGTGTGTGTCACCGTTTTGGTGCAGCTTTTGTGGTACCTGGTTCCTGTGCCCAGTTCTCCAGCATTCTTACCGTGAGTTTGTATTGGATTCTTTGTCTCCCTTGGACCTTGGCTGGATCCTGGATGTTTGTATTTTGCCTGCTCCCTAGTGAACTGTTTGCCACCTTGGACTCATTCTCCATCACTGCCAGCCGGTAACCTATCTGCCTTTTGTCTGTTCATTACCTGTCTGCCTACCGGTCTGCCTGTACTTGCCTGTAAACCACATCACCCCCATTAAACACGATAGCCATCCGGCTACTTCACCTCATATCGTTTCCTGGTCATCTGCATTTGGGTCCACATATCACTGTGCAACATACGACATAATGATCCCACCAATCATGGACCCAGCAGAGTTGGCCGAGGAAGCGAACCAGATTGTCCGTGATCTGGTATGCCTAAGGGACATTTGGGGGGGAATACATGACGAGTCCCGCAGAGAGGCAATCAAAGGTCGGGTTGAAGCCAGACTCTTGACATCGCCAGGGCTGAGGGAGGCCATTCCTGGGTGGCTCACAGACTTCCTTCACACGCAGACACCCCAGCCTGCTACTCCTCAACCGGTCCCAGTCCCGAACCCATACCTAGGCACCCGCCTGGCTCCCGGTGGTCCTCACAGCCATCGGACTGCACCCCGGCCTGCCAGCCATCTGCCTGTTCCCCAGCCTGCTGGCCCCCAGTTCATATCCCTACATACTTACCTCCTACGTGCTAGTCTCCAGTCAGCATCTCAGCCTGGAAGCCAGGGGGCACCTCAGTCTGTTGCTTTCTTGGCGCCTTCCGGAATATGCTCCAGGAGGAAGCGTGGCTCCCACAGTTGCTCGCCTGCTCAGCTGCTCGCCTGCACCACGGCCCCGCTGCTCGCCTGCCCCGCTGCCGCCTGCCCCGCTGCCGCCTCCAGTCCTAGAGCCGCGGTGGCGGCCTCCAGTCACAGCTGGATCGCAGCAGCCATCACCCCCTGCTGGATCGCAGCAGCCCCCAGTTCCTGGACCCTTTGCTGGATCGCAGCAGCCCCCAGTTCCTGGACCCTTTGCTGGATCGCAGCAGCCCCCAGTTCCTGGACCCTTTGCTGGATCGCAGTCGCCTCCTTTCCTGGCTGGATCGCAGCAGCACCAATCCCTTGCCGCCGCTGGATCGCAGCAGCAGCTATCCCTAGTCGCCGCAGGATCGCAGCCGTCTCCTGCTCCGGTTAGACCACAGCACGCCGCAGAACCATCTGATGGGTCGCAGCACGCCACTGAATTCTCTGCTGGATCACAGCAGTATCCTCCTTCTCTGCCGGAGTGGCAGGCTCCGGGTTCCCAGACATCACTGGTTCTGCCAGCTCCTCTACTAGTCTCTCCGTCGCCGGCTCCCTGTCCTGCTGTCCTGTTGCCGGCTCCCTGTCCTGCTGTCCTGTTGCCGGGCCCTGATCTGGTTTGCCGGCCTCCAGAAGGGCTCCGCCTTCTCCTCCAGCCTCCAGAGGGGTCCCGCCTTCGCTGCCGGCCTCCAGAAGGGTTTTGTCTTCGCCGCCGGCCTCCAGAAGGTCTCAGTCTTCGCCGCCGGTCTCCAGAAGGTCTCAGTCTTCGCCGCCGGCCTCCTGTGACTCTCTGTCTTTGCCACCGGCCTCCTGTGACCTTCGTCCTGTGCCACCAGCATTCTGCCAGGCCTCCAGATGGGGTTGATCTTCATCACAGACCTCAGGAGATCAGCTCCGCACATGTCCAGCCCCCGGTCCATCTGCCCGAGGTCCTCAGCTCCCCACATGTCCAGCCCCCGGGCCGTCCGCCCAAAGTCTCCCACCTGGCCCTTGAACCGGTTTAGGTTGGTAATAAATCAGATATAATTGCATACTTCCTAGGAAAGTAGGCAACCAATTCTCGGAAACACCTCCTCTATTACCCATCAATTCAAATTATAATTGTAGTTATCCAAGGGTAATGTTGGTAACAGCCCAAGTTTAATTATGTACCATCTAGAAATTAAGATAGTACTTTCCAATAAATTACTTTTACTTATTATTTATTTTTCATGTCTACACCTATTTATAAAGAGTTTATTTGATGGTATTACCTTTGAAAATATGGAATTGTTTTTTATTTAAGTTGAAAAATTACATCAATACTTACCTGGCAACAACCTCTGCAGTTGTCCTCTACATTTTCTTAAAAACTGTACTGTAAAAGGAAGCCTTGTTTGTTTCCATGGTATTACCATGTTTTTACCATATCCTTTGTAAGAGATTATTCCCGTTTCCATGCAATCAATACAAATTTGTACCATATGTATTCTGCAATGTTACTAAGTGAAACATGACAATTTATTGAGCAAGTACGTTGAAACAGAACTGTCAACATGGTAGTTACACTGTAGTGTTAGCATGATTAGTGTTTTCTTGCACAAAGAAAAACAATAAATTTAGGGTGTGTGGGGCCATAAAATCTGTGTGAAAATCAGCTTTCATCAAACTTCTCCTTCAAAATCCAGATATTTTCTGTGAAAAATATGTAAAAACTGAAAATGAATATCTTTAAAGCTGCACTAATCAATATTTTTATATAACAATATATCAAATCCCTATGTGTAACGTGAAAGTGTCATGGTTTGAGCGGTTTGAGTTTAGTAATTTCCTTTTTTATTTTGTATATTCACCTATCCTCATGTACTGTGTAGCTTCATTTCCTGTCTTTGTGTTTTTCCCTGTTTTTGTTTGCCCCGCCCTGATTAGTTTCACCTGTGTCTAGTTATCCTTCCCTCACTTGTGTATTTAGTCTGTGTGATTCTTATGTTTGTCCCAGTTCATCCCCAGTTGCTATGTTGGCTCTTGCTTTTGGTTTTCTGCCAGTTGGACCTGTGTCTACCTGCCTGCCTGCCTGCCTGCCTGCCAACCTGTGTACCTGCCTGCCTGTCGTCCGGTTTGCCTACCTGTAACTGCCAGTAAGCTTATAATAAATCACTTAAGTCATTGCGCTGACATGTGGAGAAAGGCCATCAATGACTTTAACAGAGAGGCAGTCCTCTCCCTGGCACTAGAGAGTGTCTGCAATGCCTGAGCTGAGGGACTACATTCCAGAGTGGGTCACAGACTTTCTAAACACCCCTGCTCCTCAGTCTGCTTACCAGCCAGCTAGTCTCCAGCATGCTAGCCACCAGCATGCTAGTCTTCAGTCTGCCCCTCAACCTGCTAGCATCCAGACGGCTAGCTTCCATCCAATTTCCCAGTTTGCGAGCAACCATCCTTCACTCCTTCACTCAGTCTGCTAGCCTTCTGCCTGCACCTCAGCCTGATTTCCGGCCTGCTAGCTTTCAGCCTACACCTCAGCCTGTTCGTGTCTTGAAGCCACCTTCTTCTTTCTTCTTGAAAGCCCCTCCAGAAGGAAGTGTGGGTCTCACAGACATCGTGCCTCACCACTTTCCAGCTCCTCATTCTCACCGCTGCCAATGGCAGTGGAGGTACCGCTGCCCAGTGTCCCAGAGCCTCAGCTGCCCAGTGCCACAGAGATGTCACCAGTCCTGCCTAGTTCCCAGTCGGCAACAACCACAGTGTCATATTCTAGCCACTTAAACTCATGCTTTCATTTACTCCTACTCCTTTCATTTTTTCATAGTTCGCCTTTTGAGTGGTTCTTTAGTTCTCCTGTAAGGACCGCGTTAGCCAGCTAGCTAGCCAGTGATGCGTACTGCTCACTGGTTACTGCTGAGGTAAAATTTTAACTCAACACAGATAGAACGTTGAACTAAAAGGCTCAAAAAAATCGGGATGTTTGTGGAACTGTAACATTATGTTGGAGAAGGCTCATAGTAAAGGGATAGAACTTGGTGGCCACCTACATGGAGTATTTGGTGGCCACAGAGTAACTTTTTGGGCTACTGCCCTGCTCCTTTAGTGTACTGAATTGAACAAGGTTAGGTTTTATTGCTTATGAATTAAACGTTTTATTTGTGAGATGAAGAATGTGACATTTCTTTTCAAAACGTACATAGTCTTGCTTTCTGCAGTCCAGGCAAGGTCATGAGAACAACGGCCTGGCTGGTTGTCCCCTGTCACCCTAAATTCAGTGTAAGTTACATGTTTGACCAAGGTCTGGGATGAATAATATAATTTGTTTTCAAATGCCTTTAATTGGTGTTATATAGTGCAAATTGTTACAAATAATTTAAAGCACATCTAATGATACAGCTGAAGCAATTGGTTGTACGCTTAAATGATCCACAGAAAATGAATCAGCAACAATTCTGATTGCCCTTGGCCTTGGTCATTTTTCACGGAAAAAGGCCAACATTTTTCTGGTTCTGGCCTCTTACATGTGAAGATGTCTTTCTTTGTCTCATATGATAGTAAACTAAACATTTTGGGCTTTAGAACTGTTGTTGGGACAAAACAAGCATTTTTAAGAAGTCCCCACGGGGTCTGGGATCTTGTGATGGGCATTTAAGTAGCCTACTTTTTTCCATTTTAGTCCATAGACCAAACGATTAATCGATAATGAAAACGATCAGTAGTTGCAGTCCTAGGGATCATGGCAGCATTTTTGAATAACAACAACTGACAAAAACTTCATTTTAATCATGTCTTTGAACACTCCCTGCAATAAAATCCAGCTGGAAATCATACTGGTCTATGCTGGTTAGTGCTGCTTTAGCTGGTGGACCAGCATAGCTGTGCTGGTATTGCTTGTGAAGCTGGATTACTATTTTAGCTCATTACTTTGTACATATTTATGCAGCCAGTACTTACATAACCCTTGTAGGTGTAACTTCTTTATTTAAGTATAAAATACAAGAGAATTGAAAATAGAAATTAGGCTAGCAATGTCAAGGAGAAGTAAATAAATTTAGTGTAAATACCATTATCTCCATTTTCATAAAAAAATGCATTTACAAAAGATAAAGAAGTGAAACTAAAAGAAAAAAGAAAATATCATTGAACATCAACATCTGATTGGAATAATTTTTTTTTTTATCACAATATATTTGCAACACAGTCAAAGGAATTACTTGATAGCATCTCTACCAAAGCAATATATACAGTACATTCAATATTCACATAAAATTATTATGCATCTACCTTGCTACCTAACATGTGTGATATGAATACATCCCTGCTTAAGCTTCTATATTTTCTGGCCTTTTTGGCAATATGGCCTGTCACAGTCAGACTTCAAACATTGCGCAACAGTATAATAAATTACATTAACAGTGTTCCTACAATCATTCTCTGACAATGTATTTTGGAGGATGTTCGATCAGAAAGTTGCATTCATTGCAGTAAGGTTCATTTTTGGAAAAGTTTGTCATTGTCTGTTATGTCAGTTGCAACTTCTAAGGCCCCTTTACACCGAACGTGATGTTTAAGGTACAGTATAGCGCTGAATTTTCCTTCGCTTCCTTTACACATGCCCCTGTCAGGCTCCACATGAACACAGGTGTCTAAGAGCAGAAGCTTACATCTTACCATCCTCTTTCTGTTCACTTGATGTCTTGGGTAATTACATTGACGTGTTGGATGAAGCTATTGATAATGGCTCAGTGAACTTTGGTAAAAGTGTTGTCCACATATCAGTACCAGATGTCAGGTTGGGTATAAGCTGCTTGTCAAGGCAGAATATTTTGTGTACATAGGGATTATTTACAGCCTTAGTTTGAACCGATTATAACTAGAACATTTAAAACATTATTTTAAAATTCCATCTTAATAAAATATTCACGTGTCATGAATGTGTATTAGTTTTAGTCAAATTTTAGTTATTAGATTTTTGTTTTTGTGAGGGAAATTTAAATCATATTGTTGTTATGCATTCTTAATTCTTTTATGTCTTATAAGTATTTTGAGGCTACAGTTGTTGCCATCTTGTATACATGGTAACTGGTAGCGTGGTAGCATTATCACAGCTACCTGTTCTCTCCACTGCAGAGCACCTGATCATTCAGAAGCTGGTTTCACTCACTTGTTAACCACAATACTGTTGATTGTTTGGGTTTAGCTAAAAAGTCAGATAACGGTACTGACACAGACAGAACATGCAACAGGTCAGTTTGTGATTCCGCAGGTCATTGAAGAAGACTTTGCATCAGACTGCAGAGGCCTGACGTTAGTTTGGCTGAATTTAAGAAAAGCATTTTTGCACAGAGCAGAAATGCACAGGACTGTGGATTTTGACCTTATTTCTTACAGTGTAGTCACACTAGGAAGAGATCAATTCCCCCCAATTTAGTAACACATTTAATTTCATTAATAAATCTGTAGAAACATTTTAAGATGAATTACTTAACTGTTTATTCTATAAAATATTACACAAAGGTAAAAAAAAAATGCAAATTCCAATTTCCAGAGCCAAATATATTACATTTACAATGATATAAATGACAAAAGCAGCAAATCCTCACATTTGAGAAGCTGGACATACCCATTAATATCGTAATTGTTTCAGCAATTGTTGTTTATCATAAATTACAATTTAAAAAAGTCTAATATTATTTGAGATTTATTTTTATGGTATTCTTTACTCTTCACACTGCTGGTGTAGACTTACTTCACAGTAACACACACACACTCAAGATTAGTCTCATGTGCATTTGGAAAGTCTCAAATGTATGTCTGATCACCTATTTTCAAAACCATGCATTTCTGCTCTAACCCGTCCACTGAAATAAGACACACACACTGGAGAAAAAAGGCTTCCACTTACAAGTCTGATATGTGACACAAACCCATAACCTTGTGATAAAGGAAAGGATACATGTGTATGAAGCTTTTTGAAGTACAGCAATTTCTGTACTCCCTCTGAAGGAAAGAATATGATATTCTGAATTTCCCCATAAACACCATCACTCAGCTTTGCAAAACAGCCCCTTTGTCTTTTACTGTCTTTTACTGCTTTTACTGGTATAAACCAGTCCTTTATGCACCGTTCTCCTGTGCAGAGATTAAGGCACTTTTCTCGTCATCAGTTGTCTCAGTCACCCTGCAATTATTCAGTTGTGTCTTAAAAATTTGTGAAACTCTTTGCTCTTGGGTTATTTGTCAATTCCAAACAGAACTCTTTCACTTGCTCACTAACTGCATACCTTGTGGTGAAGAGTGGTATTGCTGTGTGCAACATGAATCTGTTCACAATCTGCAGAGCTACACACTTTGTTTCCGTGAAGCTATTTCAACAGACCACCATTTGCATTTTCAAACACAAATGCTGAGTGGGCCCAGAGTGGCCCTTACAATTTCACTGATTTTGCAAGGTGAGTTAGCAGATGTACATTGAATGTCATAGATGCTTCCCCAGACAGCAACTGAAACCTTGCAACAAACTCAAAACAGCATGTCATCTGCTTTATTGATGTCTTGGAAGGGGGCGTCCTCTTTCAAAAGTAAAAATACTGCAGACACCAGAAGGCCTAGGTGCTTAACATAGCGTGGTTTAAGCACACCGTTTAGGGCTGGCAAGCTGTAAAACAGAAGCCATGCTCGCCACTCTGAGGCTTTCCAATACTTGAACTCTGCAAGGGGTCTGGGTAGTCGTGTTATCAGGTGTGGTGGCTTTATGTCCTTGATCCTGTTTTATAGCACCCTCATAGTGTTGGGACTACCAATGTAGTAGGGTTGATCACCACTGTTCAAAAGAAGCTCTGTGAGCTGTCTAATGACACCAAGTAAGACAGCATGCATATAGTCTGGAACAAAGCCCCACACTATATCAAAATAAGGCATGTTTATGAGTGGTGATGGACCTTTCACTCCTCTGACACTTCTGTTTTGTGCTACTGCTTGCTACATGTCTGCCAGCATTTTCTTGTCCTCTCTCTTAGGATATTCTGTAGCAGTGACAGTGTACTTCACCTGTTTCTCTACTAGAATACCAGGATGTAAATAGAAGCCACAGCTAAAGTATCCATTAAACTGTGTGGTGTTTTGCATACTTGGTCTTGCCTTTGAGTCTACACAGCAACAGAGTCCAACAATTTTGCTGTTCACTGTTTCTCCAAGACACACCTTTGGATGCCAGTGTTTTGGCCTGATCAATAAAGGGTCTGAGAAAAATGGACATTACTGGCTCTTGAGCACCAAACCAAAGAGCTGCACTACATTCTGAATCTTGTTTTGGGAGGGAGCTCGTTTACATGTAGCTGTATGGGCCTTATTGAAAAACTGGAAGATTTGTACACAGGTGAGCCGTCAGAATTGAAATTAAATGACAAATTGCTTGGATCTTACAGAATTCCACCTGGTTTTGACAAGTCAAGTTTGATATATTTAACCAGCATATATGTCAGAGATGATGTGTTCTTTCTGTGACCTTTGGTGTCTATAGCTCATGCTGTTTTGGATCTGAGGGTTTTCAAGCAGTGCCTGAATTTGAGGTGCAATTGGTATGTAAGCTTGCACTGTTAAAGGAAGATATTTCAATTGGAGCACTACAGATTTCACACTGTGCAATGTTTTTGTCTTTTATGTCTTCTCACGTGCCAATGTATATTTCACAGGGTTGCAGTTGAAGTGGAACTCCATTATGTCCGAGTTGTTTTTAAAGACCTCGTTGAACAAATATTTTGATCTGGGTAACACCTCTTTGCCAAAAGAGAATATTTATGAGCTTTAACAGATTAAACAGACTGACATTAGTACTGAATCCATGTATGAAGACATGTCTGTCTGAATGGATCATCTTCTGGAAGATCTTCAATTTCTGAATCAACTCCAGAAATACTGCCTTCAGATGAGGAATCACAATCAAAGTGTTGGGTGATGTCACTTGGGTGCAGCTCAGATGTAAGGAGAAAGTGACCAGATGAAGACATGAGCTGCAAAACAACAAAGAACACACATTCATGAGTGCATGTGTCTACATACAATGACAGTGAACCCAGAAATGTATGACTAACCAGTGTCACACAACTGGCTGTGCGCTGCCCTCACCTCAACATTTGCGCAGCTTGAACCTGGTCTGACTTCACGTCATTTTCTCTGCAGTTGTCAGTAAGAGGCAGTACCTGAAGGCACGGAGAAGCATTTAGAAAACAATTTCAACAAATGCAACAAACTGCATTAAAAAAATGAAGGCTCAGAAAAGCAGGACAAGTTGTGAATAAATTGTGAACCAGGATTAAGCTGTTTCATAAAGCTAATTTAGAACTAATACGATCAGGTTAATTCAAGCTTGATTTTAAAAAGGTACCCTGTGAATTTTTTTTACCTCTAGTAACACTATGGGACAATTTTTTTATGAGTGGGTTTTGTTTGTACATGCAGAATGCAATACACAGCCTGTGTATGTGTAATGTCCTCTTTTCAGTCTTGCACGGGGTAATTTAACTGTTAGTAATTTGTACTTGCATTTTGACATTCTAAAATTTAAAAAAATGGACATCATTAACAGATTCATGAATAACAGGATGGTGAATATAAACAATAATTGGGTTAAAAAGCTGAGCCTCATACAACCACTGACTGTACAAAGTTAACCAGCCATTTACCAACTTGATGACTTGGATTATAGCACTAATACAAAGTGTGTCATACACTCAGTTGCCAGTTTATTAGGTACACTAATGCAGCCTAATACAACAGTCCTGCAATAACCTCTCCCTTCATGAAGGTTATAATACCCAGTTATTGTTGAAACTGCTTTAGAGAGGTGTTGATTCAACTTTATTATCATTTTGGAGGCTGCAGTTTGTGGTGCTGTTCAACTGTATTGTGTTATACAGGAGGTTTTCTGTTATTTAGCCTAAACTGATATACAGTACTAAGAAATAGTAAGTGAACCCCTTAGATTTCCCTGCATTTTTGCTTAATTTATTCATAAAATGTGGTCTGATATTCTTCAGTCACAATAATGGACAATGATAAATATTATTTGAATGGACAACTTCCTTATAAAAGGTTGCAGCTTGTCTGGATCTTGCTCCCAAAGAGTAACACAGGATGACCAAGTTATCGACTTTGGTCGATTAAAGCATTGTCAAATTATCATGAAAAAATGTTGCTTTATGAGGAAAAAGATATGATTGCCATCGTTTTTCAGTGCAATACATAGTTCGATAACACATTCAGAAGAATAAAAGCATTTACTTTGATAGATGAGCCATGTGTTAGCCTACTTTGCAAAACCTTGTTGATAAAATAACAATACTAAAACGATAAATTAAACAATAATGTTATATTTTTCATTTACTCAGGCGAAATCGAAGTGTAGTATTGAAGGTCCACCTTCACCAAAGGCATGCGCGCTCCCGCGGCCAGGGGCACACTTCCTATCGTGGGTAATTACCCTGGCGTGACACCTGTCAACGAGCGATTCTGCTCCTCTGCTCTTTTAAAATCACACAGAGCTGCTTTTTTATAATAACCTCTTGAATTTATAACTTAAAGCTTTGTATGTGTTTCTGCGGGGAGGCCCTTCTTCTGCAACGATGAAGTTAAAAGGATCGCCTTATTCCAAATATGTGGAATAAGTAAGTCAATTAAAAAACACAATCACAAACAGCAGTGATACTGTTTCTAATAAATATAGTGGATGGGCAGATCTTGATATTTCATCGGGGAGGGGGCGGTCACTCCAGGAGAACAGGAGGGAGTGAGGCAGAGAAATCAATCAATCCGCGATCATTTATATCATATATATATATATATATATCAATTCATATAATTTATAATAGGTTATCAGTGGGTTTTCTCGCCAGATTCGCTTGCTGCACTGGGAAAAAATAGACCAGTCCACTCCCTCACCCCACCCTCCAAGAGGAAGCCAAGACAAAGAAAATGTACATTTCCAATGTGGCTTATCAACTAACAACTTGATTAATTAATATAAACTATAAAATAAGTGCAACCGGCTTTAATAAAAGCTTAGGGAGATTACTGAAAACTCAGACTCCCAAATAGCATTGCGGTAAGAAACATCCAATCACAGGCTAATGTTATGTCACGTGCACCGCTGATGCCCCGAAGGTAAAGATTATAGGCTACACTATGAGAAAATACATTCAGCTGTAAATAACATTTTCCCACTCAAACAAAATTTACACAGCAAGCAGACATAATAAATATTCAGAGGCAGGATGAAATATAGACGCCTGGGGGGATATCACAGCCAAGAAATAAGGCAAATACAACATTGTGTGTGTTTGTGTGTGTAAACATAAAAAAAGTGACCGGGAGCTATTAATTAGGCTACCTCTGCAGATATGTGATGCTTGTTTTCTGATCTACTCCTGTTTGCCCTGTTAAAATTTTATTAGGCTACTGCATGGGTCCAGTGTGTATGATTTAAGGTGATCTATTGGCATACTATGGCAGAAATGGACTAGTATTCATAAATATGTTTTCATTAGTGTATAATCACCTGAAAATAAGAATTGTGCTTTAGTTACCTTAGAATGAGTCTTTTATATCTACAGAGGGAACGAGTCCGCCATGTTGCACCGCCATGTTTTATACAGTAGCCCAGAATGGACAAACCAAACACTGGCTTTAGAGAGGCCCTTTCGCGTTTGGCATTTTTCGCAAGTTTCGCAGCCACCATAGACTCTCCTACACGCTTGGAAGAAAGGCTTTCAAACGTTGTGATAGAGTCTATTTTTACAGTCAGTGATTTTAACCCAAACCATGATCTTATCCTAAACCTAACCAAGTAGGGGTTTTATTGCCTAAACCTAATCAACTGAAAATAATAATAATTAAAGGAAAAATAACTAAAAATAATAAATCAACATTGACTTTTGGTTTCACACTGGACATAAATCCCATTCTCCTAGGTGAAAGTCCTGAGTTGGACCCATTCATCCACCACAACCTACTCCCAATATGGACTTTGTTGCTCTTTATACTATATACTATATATATACATACTAAGTATATACATACTAAGTATATACATATATATACCCACCGTATATACAGTGTGTGTGTGTGAAAAATAGAAAGATTAAAGTGAAAAATAAAACAAAACACACAGAAGGCTCCAATATCGATAAAACATGTAATCTAGAAACTATTTGTGTACTGCAAAGCCTTATCACATTTCTGACCATACACATGCCCATATCAGACTCCACTCACGGTATTAATCCATCCAATAACCATACATTGCTTTCACATTGCTTTGTTTGTTTGTTTTTCTTTGTATGTGAGTTTTGTATTACACTAATCCCTAATTATGCTTTTATCAATGTTTCCAGACCAGTCAGAAAAAAGCAGCAGAAGAAGCAAAAAACAACAACCTCTTGGCCCTACTACATGAGAGAAAAATAAGGAAGACACAGTCTCCACTCTGCCCAACAGAGCAGCAGTTGAGGCTGAAAATAAGCTGAACATAAAGTTGCAGCAAAATCTGCTGCAGACACTGAACTCCATATCGTTAAGTGCAGTGGTGAGGACAGATTTTTCCCTCATTCTCCCTGACCTCTGATAATGCCATTTAAACAAAAATGGAATTTGTCATGGTTAATTTCTGACAGACTGATAATCACAAATTTCTTAAGCACATACAATTCTGCTTCTTTCTGCCACCACTTCCTTTATTTTTGTAATTTAGTCACACATTCTCTATGTTCTAATGCTTAGTCCTTGCCCTCTAATGTTTAATTGTCCTCTAGTTTCACAGCTAATGATCAATGATCTATTTTGTACAAACTTTACCCCATAACATGATTTCATAGGCTTGACTACTTTCCTATACCGCGCAGTGCACTGAAATGTACAGATGGGTGAAGAATTAAAGGAAAAAGCAACACGAAGTGGCTTAGTATGGACTCAGGCTACCACGAGCCACCAGAACAGCTTCAGTGCTCCTTGCCTTGTGGAAGGAAGGAAGAGTCTGTGGAACTCTGCTGGAGGGATGATGATATTCTCTCATTTATAAACAACCTTTATTTAATCAGGTAATCTCATTGAGATCAAGAGAGACCTGAGTACAGCAGATAGAAAGAAAAACAAACATAAGGACATATAGCATCAGAGACAGTCACAGACTTTGAAGATTTGAAGATGAAAGTTTATATTATATCATCTGGTCTTGTGGACATGGTGGTGGAGAGCATTGTCTTACACATTGGTCCAAAATCTTCCATAGGTGTGAAACTGGGTTGAGATCTGGTGACTGTGAAGGCCGGAGCATTTTATTCATATCACTTTCATACTCACCAAACCATTCAGTGAGCCCTGGTGCACGGAAGTATCTGATTTTATTCAGGTTGTTCCTTTAAATTTGTCCCCCGTCTGTATATGTACTCGCTCAGCTAAGTGGTACAAGCCTTTTCCTTACAATAGGAACCTGCTTTGTCTGAGGGGTACAGCAACTCCACTCAGCATCCGTTTCACATCAACACAAGATGATAAAAGTGCTCAAAGGTGATAGTGTGATACTACCCCTTCTTGTCATGGCCCCATAGTAGCAGCTAATGATCATCTGGTCTGTCACATCTGTCTCGAAGCTGTTGGCTGGCTGAAACTATATGGCATCCCTGTTAACTAGAAATAATGCTGGAAATACTTCCGGGGGTAAATGTATAATGTTCCACTTTAGAAACTTTCCTTTCTTGGTCTGCTGTGTCTCAGGAGATTGAGCGGGTCGCCCACTAATCTCTGGGTTGGCAGTTCAATCACCGGCTCCTTCTGTCCACATGGCGAAGTGTCCTTGGGCAAAACACTGAACCCTAAGTTGCTCCCGATGCATGACAGCTCTGTCGCCATCGTTGTGTGAACGGGTGAATGAGAGGCCAATTGTAAAGCACTTTGTTAAGGTAGAAAAGCGATATATAAGTGCAGTCCATTTACCATTTTGTGATGAAACACTTGTCAACAGTCCAGAAATTGACGTTTGAACCAGGAAATAAAGACAAAATATTAAAATTCAAGGAATAGCAAATCCAAATTTCAGCACATTCTGGATGGGAGATTGGGGAAGCCTATAAGTCTTGTTTGAGTGCTTCAGCTGTGATGTTAGAACAAGGTTTGCGATGCATAATCTCTGTTGTCATATTTTCCCATCATCTCTCATATTTGTGATGTGCTTGTTCTCTCTCTAACTGTCACAGATCCTGTATCCCCGAGCCCAAAGAAGACCGTACAAAGTAAGTGCAACACAAATATTACTCACATATTCTTGAAATAACTATCAAGGCCCATATTTAAGAAACTGGTATAAGTGAAAATGCAACCTCGTCTCGCCGTAAATGTAAGAGGTTTTAGGTGGGCGGAGGAGAGAGAGAGTGGGGGAGAGGGAGTCCCCCTCCCTCTGCAGCATTCTTGGCAGCAGTACCCACATGCTCTTTGTGGCATGTCAAGGGCTGGATTATTTGTTATTTGCTATAGAGAATTAAAATTGTCTTTGTCCTGTTGTGACAGAAGTGTCACTGCATTCACATGCACTTAAGAAACAGGGTAACTGCTTTCTGCAGACACCAGGGCTCATTTATCAAATTGCTTAAAGTGGACATTTAGACTTAAGTGAAAGATAAAACTAAAAATGATTCACTTTTACAAACACATATACACATGTAACAAAACCAATGTATCATATTTCCCTTGTATGAAGCCCTGGTCATGCTCACATGGACTGATAAATCTTTTAGACCATATTTGATAATAAGGTACTGTCTATCTGTATTTCTTTTCTGTCTGCTTCAAGAAGTGGCTTGTAAACAAATACTTGGGGGAGACAGTTGCAGGCCAGAAAGGGAAAGACTGGACGGTATGTTACAAAATAATGGACATTAACAAATTGTCATAGTTAGAGGTTTTGTCCTGTTTCCTGTTTTATTTTGTAGCGTGCTCCTCTCCTCGTGTGTCTTGTCGTTTTACTTCCTGTCTTTGTTTGCTTTCCCTCCAGTTTTGAGTGTTGGCCGGGCCCCACCTTGATTGTTTGCACCTGTGTCTCGTTGTCTCCTTTATCTCAGTGTATTTAGTCTGTTATTTCCTTTATTCATTGTCGGGTTGTTGCCTTTGTAATGTGCATTTTGGTTGTGCTTTGTTTCCGTGTCACGCATCCTGGATTTTGTTCCCTGTAAGTTTTGTCGGACTGACTCCTTGTTTTCTTGGAACATGTCTGTATTGTGGATTTTTGTATTGGGCCTGCTCCCTGTCGGATGCGTTTGCCTTTGGACTTCTCTGTTTTGACCGCTGTCTGCCATGCTACACAAGCCAGCTGCCCGTCCTGTTCTGCCTGCCACGCTACTCCAGCCAAGCCGGAACCTACACTCCTCGTCTCCGTCCCCGGGGCCTTGTCGCTCTGGAAGAGCTCAGATCCCCCACTGTTTGCTTGCAGTTTATAATAAAAACGGTTGTTACCTCATCCACATACCACTTCCTTGTGTTCTGCATTTAGGTTATAAAATCGTGCACAAAACCCAAAAAACTCACTTAAAGAGTGAGAGGGCATTAACTGATGCCTGACCTCTCTCTCTCTCTCTCTCTCTCTCTCTCTCTCTCTACCGCTTGACGCCCCTCCTGAACTCGCCGTGTTTTCGTCGTCAAAGTCCTGGTCGGAGCTGCTGTAAATCACTTTAATGCTGTATTCCATGTCGGCCCTGAGAACCTTCTCCTCTCAGCGGCAGAGCAGCTGGAGGACATCAGAGGAAAAAACAGAAAATAACTTAATCCTAAAATATGATTTGATGTTGCAAATGCAGCTGCTGTGATGCAAGAAACATTTCAGACTCGATCTGACAAAGTATCATCATCCAGTTTCACCAAGATCAGTGAATAAAGTTATAAAAGTTAAATCAAACATTCAATCTCAGCATTTTCATTTTAATATGGTCAGAGAATGCCCATACAAGTATATGAAAATTGGATTATTGCATTTTCATTTTTACTCAAATAACATAAGTGTAAAATTATGATATTGTGGAATTACATTTTCAAGTTTACATTATCATTTGAATATAGTCCCATACAGTCCAGTCCTGTATGTGAATATATTTTATGTAGACCTACTGTAAGGTCATGTTTCAAATTTGCTGCATCTCTTCTGTGGTTATATTTGAGTCAGATGATTATTGCTTTATGTCTTGATTTTGAAAACCTGCAATACAATGACCTTCGAGTGAGGGAGGAGCAAACCCACATTATATAAAAATTTTGGCTGCATCATTGCATCTTGAGCTTTTTTTCTGTTCAGCAGAATTGATATAGTTTTAAAAGTACTAGACAAAACTAATCTGCTATGATTTAATAAGTAAGTCAAAGGATCATCAACAATGTTTGATTGACAGGTGATCTCTAGGAGGTGCAATACAAAAACAACACAGGGATAGACCATGTAGGCAAAGATGTCACTGAAACTAAAAGCTATGCATCCTGACAATAAAAACTTAAAAATAGAACAACAGGATTGTCACTGCATATTTATTATGCTGCTAGCTACAGTAGCTAGGAAGCTCAATGACTCATAATGGGTAAGTGTCAAAAAACTTAAATAAACTTGAATAAATTCATAATTTTTCATTGCTTAATTCATTCATCCATTGTTATGCCGCTTATTCGGGTCCATGTTGTATTCATTTATTTTTTTAATTATATCATTGAGAATTATTCATATATACTGTTGGGAAGTACTAAAAAATGTGATATAATAACAAATCATTTTAGGCTGTATCGTCCCTACTGGTTTTCCATCATACTTTCATACTTTGGCCTCTTTGATCGTGTGGGGTATTAAAAAGGTATTACATTTTTTAAATTTAACTGGATGACCTAGCAGAAACCCTGTAAAAGCAGCTGCAGTTTACTTGTATTTATTACAATATGCTACAAAAAAACCTTTGAAAATTCTGTATTTTCCAAAAAAATACAGGTAGACATTCACCATTTATTAAATATACTGATTTCAAACTGAATCATATTGATGTCATGGATTTGCACTTACTCAAAGGGAATATGAGGACATTAAACTGATATGATTTTCTTTTCTGTATCCATATAAAGAGCATTGTAGAATATTCTTACAATATGTTTGAATATGCAATTCCATAATCACATTTTTTTTTTCATTTTCTTGCATTTCTTCCTGCTCTATTACCACCTCACTAGAACTCTCTATTGTCCTAACCTGTCAACTTGTGGAACTTGTTTCAACTATTCCCATAGGTGGAATGCACCAGCAACATGTCTCACAGGACAAAAGAAGGGAGTATGCCATAGTACTGAGCCAAGACAATGACAGATCAGAAATCCTGTGTTTAGTGATTTGGTTTTGTTCATCACTAAGGCGTCACAACATTTCTGAAAAATGTATCACATACACGTCATGTCATTAGCCTTTGTTCTGTTCCGATATATAAAGGCCTTAATAGATGTAGACTGTCACATGAGAACTGGAAAGAATTAAAAGACACTGAAATAGTTTTAAACAAACAGATAGAAAAGGGGGAATTTATAACTTCATCCTTTCATTTTGGGTAAGTACATTTTTAGTCTATATGTATGCTTTTGTACATTATATGTGTGTGTATACTTGTGTATCTGTTTAATAGTTGTGTGTTTAGTTATTTGTTGTACCAATAAATTCTATTAATAACCTCTGTCCTAATTTTAGGAAATGTTCATGCATTTCTATTTCATTATGAATTGTGTCATTATCACATATTTAAAGTGATAAGTGATTGTCACATAAAGTTAGTAACATTTAGTTAGTAACAGTTTCTTTTGCTGAAGAATTTAAAACACAGTGTAATTTTGTCCCCATCTTTTTCAACCTCTCTTTTTGCAGCATGGTGAAAATGCAATGTTTTCAATGCAAACACACCAGCATGCTATTATTAAATTCAGATAAATAAATAAAAAAGTATAACATTTTAGAAAAAATAAACATGTGATAAAGTATTGGTTCTTATAGGACTCTCTAGAGAAAATCAGTTAACAAGCGGTTTCCTCACTCAGTACACCTGCCTGTTCAAGTACTCTGCTTGTTGAGGTAGTGCATGTAGACATGTATATTCCATCAGCTCTGACCTGGATAAGAGCTAATGGACAAATGGAGTGTAAAGAAAATAGAAACTTAATACATGAATATGGGAAGCAAACATATTTCTCAGTGAGATGTGAAGACACAGGTGGAATTTGTCAGGCAGGGATTTACTTTTAGCAATAAATTCTGACACCTGACATCAACTTCAGTGATTTTATTACAATTACTGTATTTTGCCAATATACCACATTCATTCAAATGTTGTAAAATATAATAATATAGATTAGTTTCAAAGGAGTGAAAGTTGCATTTTATCACAGTCATTTCACAGAGTAAAATACACAGTATATGGTTCAGGATACAGATTATTATGGAGGGGGAAACATACTGTTTAATAATAGTTATTTGCATCAAACCTTTTACCTCTGGATGTTTTTTGTACATTGAGTTATAAAGGCTACTAGTACTCCTGTAATGAATTCAATCTTTTGCAGATTGAATACTGTAAACTCAGAGGAATTAAGTTCTTTTTTAAAGACCTCTTTTTCATTTAAAACTCTTGTGGAAAAATAAATTCAGGTAAAGTTTTGATTGTTGTACATATTGTTTCATCTATTAAAGATTTTCTAAATACATTGTATTCTCTCATGGACTCCAACATTAACAACATTGACAAAGTAATGATTATGGTAGCCAGTAACTGTAGTGAAAAATGGTTACACATGCTGCTTCTGTGAATAAGTCTCTGTATTGTTTGATTTTATAGATTCAAAGGCAAACAAGATGGGTGTTGGACGAAACATATCAATTTTCCTGATTCTAATAGGTAAGCTAAGTGATGTTAAACCGGATGAGTGACTTGAGTGACTTGATACAACCTGATATCGTACTGTGAAGCAAAAGCTTTGTATTCATAGTTACAAAGAGTTTAATGTACCCTTTACACTACTTTAGAACAGTGATAGAAAAGTTTTTAAAATATAACATTGTGTATTGTAGCAGATGTATAACATTACATGAGGGTATTCTTAATAGGAATAGGAATAGGAAGTGAAAAATTGGCCATTTTGGAATGAATTGTTCCACGTTTTGTTCATTGACAATAGTTGCTATGGATGTGGCAACGAGACGAGCAGCTGCACAAGCTGCTACAAATGCTCCAACAACGACAACAGCAACAACTACACCTGCTCCAACAACAACAACTGTGGTAACAACTACACCTGCTCCAACAACTACAACTGCCTCAACAACAACCCATGCTCAGACAACGACAACTGCGGCAACAACTACACCTGCTCCAACAACAACGACAACTGCCACAACAACAATACCTGATCCAAAAACATCGACAGCGACAACAACAACACCTGCTCCAACAACAACGACTGCGGCAACAACTACACCTGCTCCGACAACAACGACAACTGCCTCAACAACTACACCTGCTCCAACAACAACGACTGCTTCAACAACAACAACTGCTCCGACAACGACAACTGCGGCAACAACTACACCTGCTCCAACAACAACGACTGCGGCAACAACAACACCTGCTCCGACAACGACAACTGCCTCAACAACAACACCTGCTCCAACAACCACGACAGCGACAACAACAACACCTGCTCCAACAACAACGACTGCGGCAACAACTACACCTGCTCCAACAACAACGAAAAATGCGGCAACAACTGCACCTGCTCCGACAACAACGACAACTGCCTCAACAACTACACCTGCTCCAACAACAACGACTGCGGCAACAACAACACCTGCTCCGACAACGACAACTGCAGCAACAACAACACCTGCTCCGACAACGACAACTGCGGCAACAACTACACCTGCTCCAACAACAACAAATACAGCAACAACTACACCTCCTCCAACAACAACAAGTGTGGCAACAACAACTACAGCAGCAACCACTACACCTGCTCCAACAACAACAAATACAGCAACAACTAAACCTCCTCCAACAACAACAAGTGTGTCAACAACAACGACAGCAGCAACAACTACTTCTGCTCTGACAACGACAATGACAGCAACAACAACTACACCTGCTCCAGCAACAACAAGTGCGGCAAAAACAACAACAGCAGCAACAACTACTTCTGATCTGACAACGACAACTGCGGCAACAACAACACCTGCTCCAACAACAACGACTGCTACAACAACAACACCTGCTCAGACAACGACAACTACAGCAACAACAACACCTGCTCCAACAACCACGACTGCGGCAACAACAACACCTGCTCCAACAACAACGACTGCTGCAACAACTACACCTGCTCAGACAACGACAACTACAGCAACAACAACACCTGATCCAACAACCACGACTGCGGCAACAACAACACCTCCTACAACAACAACAAGTGTGGCAACAACAACGACAGCAGCAACAACTACTTCTGCTCTAACAACAACAATGACAGCAACAACAACTACACCTGCTCCAGCAACAACAAGTGCGGCAAAAACAACAACAGCAGCAACAACTACTTCTGATCTGACAAAGACAACTGCGGCAACAACAACACCTGCTCCAACAACAACGACTGCGGCAACAACAACACCTGCTCCAACAACGACAGCAGCAAGAACAACTACACCTGCTCCAACAACAACAAGTGCAGCAACAACTACACCTGCTCCGACAGCAGCAACAACTACTTCTGCTGTGACAACGACAGCAACAACAACACCTGCTCCAACAACAACAGCAGCAACAACAACTACACCTGCTCCAACAACAACAAGTGCAGCAACAACTACACCTGCTCCGACAACAACGACAGCAGCAACAACTACACCTGCTCCAACAACAACAGCAGCAACAACAACTACTTCTGCTCTGACAACGACAGCAACAACAACACCTGCTCCAACAACCACGACTGCGGCAACAACAACACCTGCTCCAACAACAACAGCAGCAACAACAACTACACCTGCTCCAACAACAACAAGTGCAGCAACAACTACACCTGCTCCGACAACAACGACAGCAGCAACAACTACAACTGCTCCAACAACAACAGCAGCAACAACAATACCTGGTCCGACAACAACAACAGCAGCAACAATTACACCTGCTCCAACAACAACAACAGCAACAACAACTACACCTGCTACAACAACTGAAGCAACAACTACACCTTCTCCGACAACAACGACAGCAGCAACAACAACTACTTCTGCTCCAACAACAACAACTACAGCAACAACTACACCTACTCCAACAACAAGTATGTCAACAACGACAACTACAGCAACAACACCTGCTCCAACAACCACGACCGTGGCAACAACAACACCTGCTACAACAACAACGACTGCTGCAACAACTACACCTGCTCCAACAACGAGAACTGCAGTAACAACAACACCTGCTCCAACAACCACGACTGCGGCAACAACAACACCTGGTCCAACAACAACAGCAGCAACAACATCTACACCTGCTCCAACAACAACAACTGCAGCAACAACTACACCTTCTCCGACAACATCGACAGCAGCTACAACTACACCTGCTTCAACAACAACAACTTCATCAACAACAACACCTGCTCCGACAACAACGACAGCAGCAACAACTACACCTGCTCCAACAACGACAACTACAGCAACAACAACACCTGCTCCAACAACAACGACTGCTGCAATAACGACAGCAGCAACAACTACTTCTGCTCTGATAACGACAACGACAGCAACAACTACACCTGCTCCAACAACGACAACTGCTGCAACAACAACACCTGCTCCAACAACAACGACTGCTGCAACAACGACACCTGCTCCAACAACGAGAACTACAGCAACAATAACACCTGCTCCAACAACAAGTGTGTCAACAACAACTACACCTGCTCCAACAACGACAACTACAGCAACAACAACACCTGCTCCAACAACCACTAGTGCGCCGACAACAACAACACCAGCAACAACTACTTCTGCTCTGACAACGACAACGACAGCAACAACAACTACACCTGCTCCAACAACGACAACTGCTGCAACAACAACACCTGCTCCAACAACAACGACTGCTGCAACAACGACACCTGCTCCAACAACGAGAACTACAGCAACAACAACACCTGCTCCAACAACAACAAGTGTGGCAACAACAACTACACCTACTCCAACAACAACAACTACAGCAACAACACCTGCTCCAACAACAACTAGTGTGCCGACAACAACAAGTACAGCAACAACTACTTCTGCTCTGACAACGACAACGACAGCAACAACAACTACACCTGCTCCAACAACGACAACTGCTGCAACAACAACACCTGCTCCAACAACAACGACTGCTGCAACAACGACACCTGCTCCAACAACGAGAACTACAGCAACAACAACACCTGCTCCAACAACCACGACTGCGGCAACAACAACACCTGCTCCAACAACAACAGCAGCAACAACAACTACACCTGCTCCAACAACAACAACTACAGCAACAACTACACCTGCTCCAACAACGACAGCAGCAACAACAACTACACCTGCTCCAACAACAACAACTACAGCAACAACAACACCTGCTCCAACAACCACGACTGTGGCAACAACAACACCTGCTCCAACAACAACAGCAGCAACAACAACTACACCTGCTCCAGCAACAACAACTGCAGCAACAACTACACCTTCTCCGGCTACAACGACAGCAGCTACAGCTACACCTACTTCAACAACAACAACGTCATCAACAACAACACCTGCTCCAACAACAACGACAGCAGCAACAACTACACCTGCTCCGACAACAACAACAGCAGCAACAACTACACCTGCTCCATCAACAACAACTGCTGCAACAACAACACCTGCTCCAACAACGACTGCTGCAACAACGACACCTGCTCCAACAACGACAACTACTCCAACAACAACGACTGCTGCAACAACGACACCTGCTCCAACAACGACAACTACAGCAACAACAACACCTGCTCCAACAACAACAAGTGTGGCAACAACAACTACACCTACTCCAACAACAACAACTACAGCAACAACAACACCTGCTCCAACAACAACTAGTGCGCCGACAACAACAACAGCAGCAACAACAACTTCTACTCTGACAACGACAACGACAGCAACAACAACTACACCTGCTCCAACAACGACAACCGCTGCAACAACAACACCTGCTCCAACAACAACGACTGCTGCAACAACGACACCTGCTCCAACAACGACAACTACAGCAACAACAACACCTGCTCCAACAACCACGACTGTGGCAACAACAACACCTGCTCCAACAACAACAGCAGCAACAACAACTACACCTGCTCCAGCAACAACAACTGCAGCAACAACTACACCTTCTCCGACTACAACGACAGCAGCTACAGCTACACCTACTTCAACAACAACAACGTCATCAACAACAACACCTGCTCCAACAACAACGACAGCAGCAACAACTACACCTGCTCCGACAACAACAACAGCAGCAACAACTACACCTGCTCCATCAACGACAACTGCTGCAACAACAACACCTGCTCCAACCACGACCGTGGCAACAACAACACCTGCTACAACAACAACGACTGCTGCAACAACTACACCTGCTCCAACAACGACAACGACAGCAACAACAACACCTGCTCCAACAACAACGACAGCAGCAACAACTACACCTACTCCAACAACAACAGCAGCAACAACAACTTCACCTGCTCCGACAACAACAACTACAGCAACAACTACACCTGCTCCAACAACGACAAATGCAGCAACGACAACTATAGCCACAATGACACCTGCACGAACAACAACGACTACAGCAATCACTACACCTGCTCCGACAACAACAACAGCAGCAACAACTACTTCTGCTCTGACAACGACAACGACAGCAACAACAACTACACCTGCTCCAACAACGACAACTGCTGCAGCAACAACACCTGCTCCAACAACAACGACTGCTGCAACAACGACACCTGCTCCAACAACGACACCTGCTCCAACAACGACAACTACAGCAACAACAACACCTGTTCCAACAACCACGACCGTGTCAAAACAACACCTGCTACAACAACAACAACGACTGCTGCTGCAACAACTACACCTGCTCCAACAACAACGAGAACTGCAGTAACAACAACACCTGCTCCAACAACAACGACTGCTGCAACAACGACACCTGCTCAGACAACGACAACGACAGCAACCACTACACCTGCTCCAACAACCACGACTGCGGCAACAACAACACCTGGTCCAACAACAACAGCAGCAACAACATCTACACCTGCTCCAACAACAACAACTTCATCAACAACAACACCTGCTCCGACAACAACGACAGCAGCAACCACTACACCTGCTCCAACAACGACAACTACAGCAACAACAACACTTGCTCCAACAACAACTAGTGCGCCGACAACAACAACAGCAGCAACAACTACTTCTGCTCTGACAACGACACAACGACAGCACAGCAACAACAACTACACCTGCTCCAACAACGACAACTGCTGCAACAACAACACCTGCTCCAACAACAACGACTGCTGCAACAACGACACCTGCTCCAACAACGACAACTACAGCAACAACAACACCTGCTCCAACAACAACAAGTGTGGCAACAACAACTACACACTACTCAACAACAACAACTACAGCAACAACAACACCTGCTCCAACAACAACTGGTGCGCCGACAACAACAACAACAGCAGCAACAACTACTTCTACTCTGACAACGACAACGACAGCAACAACAACTACACCTGCTCCAACAACGACAACCGCTGCAACAACAACACCTGCTCCAACAACGACAACTACAGCAACAACAACACCTGCTCCAACAACCACGACTGTGGCAACAACAACACCTGCTCCAACAACAACAGCAGCAACAACAACTACACCTGCTCCAGCAACAACAACTGCAGCAACAACTACACCTTCTCCGACAACAACGACAGCAGCTACAACTACACCTACTTCAACAACAACAACGTCATCAACAACAACACCTGCTCCAACAACAACGACAGCAGCAACAACTACACCTGCTCCAACAACAACAGCAGCAACAACAACTTCTTCTGCTCCAACAACAACAACTACAGCAACAACTACACCTGCTCCAACAACGACAAATGCAGCAACGACAACTATAGCCACAATGACACCTGCTCCAACAACAACGACTGCAGCAACCACTACACCTGCTCCGACAACAACAACTACAGCAACAACTACTTCTGCTCTGACAACGACAACGACAGCAACAACAACTCCACACCTGCTCCAACAACAACACAACTGCTCCAACAACAACACCTGCTCTAACAACAACAACACACCTGCTCCTGCAACAAACCTGCAACAAACAACACCTGCTCAACAACAACGACAACTACAGCAACAACAACACCTGTTCCAACAACCCGACCGTGGCAACAACAACACCTGCTACAACAACAACAACGACTGCTGCAACAACTACACCTGCTCCAACAACGAGAACTGCAGTAACAACAACACCTGCTCCAACAACAACGACGACTGCTGCAACAACGACACCTGCTCAGACAACGACAACGACAGCAACAACAACACCTGCTCCAACAACCACGACTGCGGCAACAACAACACCTGGTCCAACAACAACGACTGCTGCAACAACTACACCTGCTCCAACAACGAGAACTGCAGTAACAACAACACCTGCTCCAACAACAACGACTGCTGCAACAACGACACCTGCTCAGACAACGACAACGACAGCAACCACTACACCTGCTCCAACAACCACGACTGCGGCAACAACAACACCTGGTCCAACAACAACAGCAGCAACAACATCTACACCTGCTCCAACAACAACAACTTCATCAACAACAACACCTGCTCCGACAACAACGACAGCAGCAACAACTACACCTGCTCCAACAACGACAACTACAGCAACAACAACACTTGCTCCAACAACAACTAGTGCGCCGACAACAACAACAGCAGCAACAACTACTTCTGCTCTGACAACGACAACGACAGCAACAACAACTACACCTGCTCCAACAACGACAACTGCTGCAACAACAACACCTGCTCCAACAACAACGACTGCTGCAACAACGACACCTGCTCCAACAACGACAACTACAGCAACAACAACACCTGCTCCAACAACAACAAGTGTGGCAACAACAACTACACCTACTCCAACAACAACAACTACAGCAACAACAACACCTGCTCCAACAACAACTGGTGCGCCGACAACAACAACAGCAGCAACAACTACTTCTACTCTGACAACGACAACGACAGCAACAACAACTACACCTGCTCCAACAACGACAACCGCTGCAACAACAACACCTGCTCCAACAACGACAACTACAGCAACAACAACACCTGCTCCAACAACCACGACTGTGGCAACAACAACACCTGCTCCAACAACAACAGCAGCAACAACAACTACACCTGCTCCAGCAACAACAACTGCAGCAACAACTACACCTTCTCCGACTACAACGACAGCAGCTACAGCTACACCTACTTCAACAACAACAACGTCATCAACAATAACACCTGCTCCAACAACAACGACAGCAGCAACAACTACACCTGCTCCAACAACAACAGCAGCAACAACAACTTCATCTGCTCCGACAACAACAACTACAGCAACAACTACACCTGCTCCAACAACGACAAATGCAGCAACGACAACTATAGCCACAATGACACCTGCTCCAACAACAACGACTGCAAAAACCACTACACCTGCTCCGACAACAACAACAGCAGCAACAACTACTTCTGCTCTGACAACGACAACGACAGCAACAACAACTACACCTGCTCCAACAACGACAACTGCTGCAACAACAACACCTGCTCTAACAACGACGACTGCTGCAACAACGACACCTGCTCCAACAACGACAACTACAGCAACAACAACACCTGTTCCAACAACCACGACCGTGGCAACAACAACACCTGCTACAACAACAACGACTGCTGCAACAACTACACCTGCTCCAACAACGAGAACTGCAGTAACAACAACACCTGCTCCAACAACAACGACTGCTGCAACAACGACACCTGCTCAGACAACGACAACGACAGCAACAACAACACCTGCTCCAACAACCACGACTGCGGCAACAACAACACCTGGTCCAACAACAACAGCAGCAACAACATCTACACCTGCTCCAACAACAACAACTGCAGCAACAACTACACCTTCTCCGACAACAACGACAGCAGCTACAACTACACCTGCTCCAACAACAACAACTTCATCAACAACAACACCTGCTCCGACAACAACGACAGCAGCAACAACTACACCTGCTCCAACAACGACAACTACAGCAACAACAACACCTGCTCCAACAACAACTAGTGCGCCGACAACGACAGCAGCAACAACTACTTCTGCTCTGACAACGACAACGACAGCAACAACAACTACACCTGCTCCAACAACGACAACTGCTGCAACAACAACACCTGCTCCAACAACAACGACTGCTGCAACAATGACACCTGCTCCACCAACGACAACTACAGCAACAACAACACCTGCTCCAAGAACTACACCTGCTCCGACAACAACGACAGCAGCAACAACTACTTCTGCTCTGACAACGACAACGACAGCAACAACAACTACACCTGCTCCAACAACGACAACTGCTGCAACAACAACACCTGCTCCAACAACAACGACTGCTGCAACAACGACACCTGCTCCAACAACGACAACTACAGCAACAACAACACCTGTTCCAACAACCACAACCGTGGCAACAACAACACCTGCTACAACAACAACGACTGCTGCAACAACTACACCTGCTCCAACAACGAGAACTGCAGTAACAACAACACCTGCTCCAACAACAACGACTGCTGCAACAACGACACCTGCTCAGACAACGACAACGACAGCAACAACAACACCTGCTCCAACAACCATGACTGCGGCAACAAACACACCTGGTCCAACAACAACAGCAGCAACAACATCTACACCTGCTCCAACAACAACAACTGCAGCAACAACTACACCTGCTCCGACAACAACGACAGCAGCAACAACTACACCTGCTCCAACAACGACAACTACAGCAACAACAACACCTGCTCCAACAACAACTAGTGCGCCGACAACAACAACAGCAGCAACAACTACTTCTGCTCTGACAACGACAACGACAGCAACAACAACTACACCTGCTCCAACAACGACAACTGCTGCAACAACAACACCTGCTCCAACAACAACGACTGCTGCAACAATGACACCTGCTCCAACAACGACAACTACAGCAACAACAACACCTGCTCCAAGATCTACACCTGCTCCGACAACAACGACAGCAGCAACCACTACAACTGCTCCAACAACGACAACAACAACACCTGCTCAAACAACGACAACTGCAACAACAGCGACAACTATAGCAACAACGACACCTGCTCCAACAACTACAACTACAGTAACAACAACACCTGCTCCAAGAACTACACCTGCTCCGACAACAACGACAGCAGCAACAACTACACCTCCTCCAACAACAACAAGTGTGGCAACAACAACGACAGCAGCAACAACTACTTCTGCTCTGACAATGACAACGACAGCAACAACTACACCTGCTCCAACAACAACAACTGCATCAACAACAACAACTGCATCAACAACAACACCTGCTCCAACAACAACGACAGCAGCAACAACTACTTCTGCTCTGACAATGACAACGACAGCAACAACTACACCTGCTCCAACAACAACAACTGCATCAACAACAACACCTGCTCCAACAACAACGACAGCAGCAACAACAACACCTGCTCCAGCAACAACAAGTGCGGCAACAACAACAACAGCAGCAACAACTACTTCTGATCTGACAACGACAACTGCGGCAACAACTACACCTTCTCCAACGACAACGACTGCTACAACAACTACACCTGCTCCAACAACTACAACTACAGCAACAACAACACCTGCTCCAACAACTACACCTGCTCCAACAACAACAACTGAAGCAACAATTACACCTTCTCCGACAACAACGACAGCAGCAACAAATACACCTGCTCCAACAACAACAACAGCAGCAACAACAACTACTTCTGCTCCAACAACAACAACTACAGCAACAACTACACCTACTCCAACAACAAGTATGTCAACAACGACAACTACAGCAACAACTACACCTGCTCCAACAACAACAAGTGCAGCAACAACTACTTCTGCACTGACAACGACAACTGTGTCAACAACATCACCTGCTCCAACATCTACAACTACAGCAACAACAACACCTGTTCCAAAAACCACGACTGTGGCAACAACAACACCTGCTCCAACAACAACAGCAGCAACAACAACGCCTGCTCCGACAACAACGACAGCAGCAACATCAACTACACCTGCTCCAACAACTACAACTACAGCAACAACACCTGCTCCAAGAACCACACCTGCTCCGACAACAACGACAGCAGCAACCACTACAACTGCTCCAACAACAACAACAACAACACCTGCTCAAACAACGACAACTGCAACAACAGCGACAACTATAGCAACAACGACACCTGCTCCAACAACTACAACTACAGCAACAACAACACCTGCTCCAAGAACTACACCTGCTCCGACAACAACGACAGCAGCAACAACTACACCTGCTCCAACAACAACAACTTCATCAACAACAACACCTGCTCCGACAACAACAACAGCAGCAACAACAACTGAAGCAAAAACTACACCTTCTCCGACAACAACAACAGCAGCAACAACAACTACTTCTGCTCCAACAACAACAACTACAGCAACAACTACACCTACTCCAACAACAAGTATGTCAACAACGACAACTACAGCAACAACTACACCTGCTCCAACAACAACAAGTGCAGCAACAACTACTTCTGCACTTACAACGACAACTGTGGCAACAACATCACCTGCTCCAACAACTACAACTACAGCAACAACAACACCTGTTCCAATAACCACGACTGTGGCAACAACAACACCTGGTCCAACAACAACAGCAGCAACAACAACTACACCTGCTCCAACAACAACAACAACTTCAGCAACAACACCTGCTCCAACAACAACGACAGCAGCAACTACACCTGCTCCAACAACAACAACTACAGCAACAACAACACCTGCTCCGACAACAACGACAGCAACAACAACTACACCTGCTCCAACAACTACAACTACAGCAACAACAACACCTGCTCCAAGAACTACACCTGCTCCGACAACAACGACAGCAGCAACAACTTCACCTGCTCAAACAACGACAACAACACCTGCTCAAACAACGACAACTGCAACAACAACGACAACTATAGCAACAACGACACCTGCTCCAACAACAACTACAGCAGCAACCACTACACCTGCTCCAACAACAGCATCAACAACTACACCTGTTCCAACAACAACAACTACAGCAACAACTACACTTGCACCGACAACAACGACAGCAGCAACAACTACACCTGCTCCGACAACGACAGCAGCAAAAACTACACCTGCTCAAACAACGACAACTGCGGCAACAACGACACCTGCTCCAACAACAACGACAGCAGCAACAACTACTTCTGCTCTGACAACAACAACTGCAGTTGCTCCTGCACCTTTGTATGCTATCTCAATAAACTTGCAAGCAGAACCTTTTTCAGCTGACCTTCTTGACACCACCAACATTCGATTCAAAAATCTTAAAAACGAGTTGAAGACACGGTGAGTAATTCTTTAAACTGAACCCATATTTCATTGACCATGTCGGTTTTGTGCATGAATGATTGGACAGAAAATTTTAGCTGAAGGAGAAATCTGACAAGCTAAAAAGTAATATCAGTTAAATGTGCCTTTGTTCATTTCCTTTGGAGACAATTGTGCTTGAAATCTACTCAAGGTCTTTCAATGTTGCTTTCTTTTTGCAGTGCAATATCATATACAAACGAAAATTTGGTGATCAGTTTGACCGGTGCATTTTGAAACAGTTCAGGTAAAAATATTTTTCTAACAGTGGTTTACTGATTTTGCTTTACATCTGGTCTTAAATTGGTATTTTCTAATGTTGATAGTGTCATGTGTGGAAATCACCCATGAAAACCAGCAGAATCGTCTCATATTATTGGTTGACATTTGGTTTTATGACACAGGCCTATTCCACCTCCATCTCGAGTGGATGGAACTCAAGTAGATCTGGATCTTTTGTTTACTCGGACAACTCCCACTGCAAATCTCCCACTGAATAGCGTTGTTGCTCAAACCTTAGTAGAAGCTGTGAATAATTCTACCAATAACTTCAGTGTGAGCATAAATCCCAACACAGTCCAAATACTAGGTAAGTAAACACAACAGAATGTTTCACTCTTATCAGTATGTAAAACATCTGAAATAACATGTGCTACTCATGCTCTGTTTTGAAATAATTATGTTGCTACACAAGAAATGGAAGTATAGACAAGATTCATAAAGACAACATTAATAGTGTTCAATGTTGTACATTTCAGTCCAAATGTTCAACAGTGTGGCAGGATGAGCCATACCTTGTATTCAGTCAGAATTCTAGTTACATAAATAATTTGTTATTAACTGTAAGATTTTTGACATTAGCAACTTCAGAACTAGACAAGATGCTAAAAAGTCTCCAAATCCAATTCTTTCTATACCTTTTATGATAGCCATTAAAAGTCAGCGAAACTGGCACCAAATTCAGTTTTTTCTTCAAACAAGGATAAAGGAATCCTTTTGGCTTGGGCACAAAAACTTATTTATTCTTTTCAAACATTTTTTTACAGCAGGTCCAGTTCCAGATGCATCTACAACTGCTGCACCTACAACTGCTGCACCTGCAACTGCTGCACCTGCAACTGCTGCACCTACAACTGCTGCACCTACAACTGCCGCACCTACAACTGTAGCATTCATAACAACAAGGGTGACTTTCAGATCTCTTCAAAGCACTTTTATAAGTGACTTGCTGAATCCATCATCTGCAGCTTTTAGAAATCGAGCTTCAGTGATAAAGACACAGGTAAGTCTCACCCTAAGAATAACATCTGCTGGTACATCTACTGAATTATTTTATCAGAGAGCTCAAGCCCCTACTTAAAGAACTGAAATGTTATGGTGACACTTACAGTATACAGCCAATACTCTATTTATTATTTACTTCTGTGTTTTTATAGGCTTCGCAAAATATTAGTGTTAACACCATTTTTCCCAAACTTTTGTTTTCCAGTAATTAACCAGTATTCACAAAAATACTATAATATATTTTCTTTTTCTCCAAAGAGCGCAATTGTTAATGTTGTTCCCCATAGTCTTGTTTACAGTTAGTACTTTATTGGTACTTGATTCATTCAACAAAATTACACTGTAAATTGTGTACAGGCTGTATTATAAAGTGTTTCCAATGTTACAATTTGTTTCTGCACTATACAAAGTACAGAAAACACAAGAAAAATAAAAACAGGAAATTAGGAAACACTGATCTTCACGCTTGCTAGACAGTCTACATACTATATATAAAAAGTTCACTTATTCAGATTTACAGAAGGAATTGATGCCAGAGACATCAAGGGGAAAATATCAAGACAAATAAAACTACACCTCCAGCTTGCTGTACAACTTATATCATATACACACAGTTCAGTGTTCTAAGGCAAACACAGAAGTAAAAAGTGTTTAAATACAATTTGTTTTCTTTTTCTGCAGCTTGAACCTATTTTCCAAAGGGCATTCCCTTCCTCATTCAAGTCCTTGGACGTGGTGTCATTCAGGTAATTTCTTAAGACTTATCGTATTACAATTTAAGAGTAGTGGCTTAAATGAGATATCTCAAACAATATCTTTTGTTTCTCCTTCTGCAGAAAAGGATCAGTCATCAACGAAATGAACCTTCGCTTTGCAAGCACAAACGTTCCTAATATCACACCTATTTTGATCAGTGCAGCTTCAAACGTCACTGGCTTCGACATTGACAGCAGCTCCATCAACGTGAATGGCTTATGTAAGCAATATTGTGTGCTACTTCATCAAAAGTTTCAAAAAGTTGAACAACTGTTTATTAAACTAATGTTTTGTTTCCTTTTCTCCTTATTTACAGCTTCAAGTGGAGTAAGCCACAAGATCAGTCTCCTCACTGCATCCTGCCTGGTACTGTTGTCATGGCTACTGTCAAGCCAACAATAGCATCAAGTGCTGATTTCCATTTGAATTGCTATCAGAACATGACTGCCATCACTGGTATGAAAAAGGACTTGAACTGAACACATTTCTGTTTGGGAACGTCCAGGATCCTGGGCCGGGCAGCATGACACAGCCAACTTTAAGCACCTGGTCCATTTAATCATCACTAGAATAATAAGCCAAACAATATAACAGCACTTTGTATTAAGCCCTGGGATGTCAGAAAATAATTGCACTATTTCACTATTAATGTAAAATGTATAAATGCATCTTGCTTCTCTGAGCACTGTGCTACAGCAATATTTAACTGTGTCAATTTCTAATGCTGTCTTCTTTAGTCTTGTTCACCAAACAAGACTCTTACTATTGTCTGAATGCAGTTTATATTTAAACATGCAGATTGAGAAATCTGAATGCTAGATTTCAAACTGGACTGTTTGTAAAGTTAGTCTTCATCAAGATGGGTCAAGATAGGCATAAGCAAATATTATTTACTTTCCAAATGCATGTAAAATTTCACTTGCTATATTGCACTTGGTTTCACTTGCTAACATAGCAGCTTCACAGCTCCACAGAGAGCATATTAGAAAGGGAACAAGTGTTAAATTAAATGAAGGAACACATGCAGCTCATAGTGGGCTGCGCACCTCAACCTTGAACCAATGCAAAATTTTATCAAAGGTCATGGTATACATTATATATATGTCAAAACAATGCACTGTCCATTTTCTTATTTATACAAAGTGTATTTATGTAATTATGCATAGCTGTATTCTGTGAGACTTCTTGTAGTTTGTACAATGTCTGTCAGAAACTTTACAATGATCAGAATACAAAATCTTTTTATATTTAATCTTTAAAATGTCTCTCGTGTGATGTTGTGTATATTTAATGTCAGAAGCTTCTCTGATCATCTCTGATGATGTTTACAGACAATAAAACCCTGCCTATAATTCAATTTCGCAATAGCCTTTGTTGTGTCAGTAAATCAGGTTTGTTCAGAACGAGAGAACTGGCAGTGGTGCATAGTTCACATTGGCTATGAGATTGGTATTTATTCAGATACTGCCAGACAGTCTGAGAGATGTGTTGTTCTTAAATCACCTCAAACTCAGAGTAACCTCAAAACCAGCATCAACCACTGTCAGAGTTCATTTACATATGTTGTGTTTATATATTAGGACATCATCATTGTATTTATTTTAGGACATTTTTTCATTTGTTGTCAGTAAGTTATAATTAGAGAAAGATAATAAAATAACAATAACAATTTCTGGAGTGTTATTTACCTTAAAACTTGACACAAAATGTGATAAACAATTTAATTAAACAATTTAACGTCCATCTTACGGCTTCAGGCTGCTCATCAGAAATGCTGCTGGCCACTTGAGAATGCTGATGCACAAACAGTATGTCAGTGTTTTTTACATTTGGAAGACTGTGCCTCTAATACCTGCTTCCTTTTTTCAAATTTTTTAAACCCTCCTTTACTTTTTGACATTTTCTTGTCCATCCTTCTTGTTGGCCATCTCACTGCTGAGCGCTACTTTTGCAGAATGTGCACCAGAGACTTCCGCCGGCCGAGCCAGCTAACTTCCATGGTCATCATCATATATGTCAGAGATGATGTGTTCTTTCTGTGACCTTTGGTGTCTATAGCTCATGCTGTTTTGGATCTGAGGGTTTTCAAGCAGTGCCTGAATTTGAGGTGCAATTGGTATGTAAGCTTGCACTGTTAAAGGAAGATATTTCAATTGGAGCACTACAGATTTCACACTGTGCAATGTTTTTGTCTTTATGTCTTCTCACGTGCCAATGTATATTTCACAGGGTTGCAGTTGAAGTGGAACTCCATTATGTCCGAGTTGTTTTTAAAGACCTCGTTGAACAAATATTTTGATCTGGGTAACACCTCTTTGCCAAAAGAGAATATTTATGAGCTTTAACAGATTAAACAGACTGACATTAGTACTGAATCCATGTATGAAGACATGTCTGTCTGAATGGATCATCTTCTGAAGATCTTCAATTTCTGAATCAACTCCAGAAATACTGCCTTCAGATGAGGAATCACAATCAAAGTGTTGGGTGATGTCACTTGGGTGCAGCTCAGATGTAAGGAGAAAGTGACCAGATGAAGACATGAGCTGCAAAACAACAAAGAACACACATTCATGAGTGCATGTGTCTACATACAATGACAGTGAACCCAGAAATGTATGACTAACCAGTGTCACACAACTGGCTGTGCGCTGCCCTCACCTCAACATTTGCGCAGCTTGAACCTGGTCTGACTTTACGTCATTTTCTCTGCAGTTGTCAGTAAGAGGCAGTACCTGAAGGCATGGAGAAGCATTTAGAAAACAATTTCAACAAATGCAACAAACTGCATTAAAAAATGAAGGCTCAGAAAAGCAGGACAAGTTGTGAATAAATTGTGAACCAGGATTAAGCTGTTTCATAAAGCTAATTTAGAACTAATACGATCAGGTTAATTCAAGCTTGATTTTAAAAAGGTACCCTGTGAATTTTTTTTACCTCTAGTAACACTATGGGACAATTTTTTTATGAGTGGGTTTTGTTTGTACATGCAGAATGCAATACACAGCCTGTGTATGTGTAATGTCCTCTTTTCAGTCTTGCACGGGTAATTTAACTGTTAGTAATTTGTACTTGCATTTTGACATTCTAAAATTTAAAAAAATGGACATCATTAACAGATTCATGAATAACAGGATGGTGAATATAAACAATAATTGGGTTAAAAGCTGAGCCTCATACAACCACTGACTGTACAAAGTTAACCAGCCATTTACCAACTTGATGACTTGGATTATAGCACTAATACAAAGTGTGTCATACACTCAGTTGCCAGTTTATTAGGTACACTAATGCAGCCTAATACAACAGTCCTGCAATAACCTCTCCCTTCATGAAGGTTATAATACCCAGTTATTGTTGAAACTGCTTTAGAGAGGTGTTGATTCAACTTTATTATCATTTTGAAGGCTGCAGTTTGTGGTGCTGTTCAACTGTATTGTGTTATACAGGAGGTTTTCTGTTATTTAGCCTAAACTGATATACAGTACTAAGAAATAGTAAGTGAACCCCTTAGATTTCCCTGCATTTTTGCTTAATTTATTCATAAAATGTGGTCTGATATTCTTCAGTCACAATAATGGACAATGATAAATATTATTTGAATGGACAACTTCCTTATAAAAGGTTGCAGCTTGTCTGGATCTTGCTCCCAAAGAGTAACACAGGATGACCAAGTTATCGACTTTGGTCGATTAAAGCATTGTCAAATTATCATGAAAAAATGTTGCTTTATGAGGAAAAAGATATGATTGCCATCGTTTTTCAGTGCAATACATAGTTCGATAACACATACAGAAGAATAAAAGCATTTACTTTGATAGATGAGCCATGTGTTAGCCTACTTTGCAAAACCTTGTTGATAAAATAACAATACTAAAACGATAAATTAAACAATAATGTTATATTTTTCATTTACTCAGGCGAAATCGAAGTGTAGTATTGAAGGTCCACCTTCACCAAAGGCATGCGCGCTCCCGCGGCCAGGGCACACTTCCTATCGTGGGTAATTACCTGGCGTGACACCTGTCAACGAGCGATTCTGCTCCTCTGCTCTTTTAAAATCACACAGAGCTGCTTTTTTATAATAACCTCTTGAATTTATAACTTAAAGCTTTGTATGTGTTTCTGCGGGGAGGCCCTTCTTCTGCAACGATGAAGTTAAAAGGATCGCCTTATTCCAAATATGTGGAATAAGTAAGTCAATTAAAAAACACAATCACAAACAGCAGTGATACTGTTTCTAATAAATATAGTGGATGGGCAGATCTTGATATTTCATCGGGGAGGGGGCGGTCACTCCAGGAGAACAGGAGGGAGTGAGGCAGAGAAATCAATCAATCCATGATCATTTATATCATATATATATATATATATATATATATATATATATATATATATCAATTCATATAATTTATAATAGGTTATCAGTGGGTTTTCTCATAGATTCGCTTGCTGCACTGGGAAAAAATAGACCAGTCCACTCCCTCACCCCACCCTCCAAGAGGAAGCCAAGACAAAGAAAATGTACATTTCCAATGTGGCTTATCAACTAACAACTTGATTAATTAATATAAACTATAAAATAAGTGCAACCGGCTTTAATAAAAGCTTAGGGAGATTACTGAAAACTCAGACTCCCAAATAGCATTGCGGTAAGAAACATCCAATCACAGGCTAATGTTATGTCACGTGCACCGCTGATGCCCCGAAGGTAAAGATTATAGGCTACACTATGAGAAAATACATTCAGCTGTAAATAACATTTTCCCACTCAAACAAAATTTACACAGCAAGCAGACATAATACATATTCAGAGGCAGGATGAAATATAGACGTCTGGGGGGATATCACAGCCAAGAAATAAGGCAAATACAACATTGTGTGTGTTTGTGTGTGTATACATAAAAAAAGTGACCGGGAGCTTTTAATTAGGCTACCTCTGCAGATATGTGATGCTTGTTTTCTGATCTACTCCTGTTTGCCCTGTTAAAATTTTATTAGGCTACTGCATGGGTCCAGTGTGTATGATTTAAGGTGATCTATTGGCATACTATGGCAGAAATGGACTAGTATTCATAAATATGTTTTCATTAGTGTATAATCACCTGAAAATAAGAATTGTGCTTTAGTTACCTTAGAATGAGTCTTTTATATCTACAGAGGGAACGAGTCCGCCATGTTGCACCGCCATGTTTTATACAGTAGCCCAGAATGGACAAACCAAACACTGGCTTTAGAGAGGCCCTTTCGCGTTTGGCATTTTTCGCAAGTTTCGCAGCCACCATAGACTCTCCTACACGCTTGGAAGAAAGGCTTTCAAACGTTGTGATAGAGTCTATTTTTACAGTCAGTGATTTTAACCCAAACCATGGTCTTATTCTAAACCTAACCAAGTAGGGGTTTTATTGCCTAAACCTAATCAACTGAAAATAATAATAATTAAAGGAAAAATAACTAAAAATAATAAATCAACATTGACTTTTGGTTTCACACTGGACATAAATCCCATTCTCCTAGGTGAAAGTCCTGAGTTGGACCCATTCATCCACCACAACCTACTCCCAATATGGACTTTGTTGCTCTTTATACTATATACTATATATATACATACTAAGTATATACATACTAAGTATATACATATATATACCCACCGTATATACAGTGTGTGTGTGTGAAAAATAGAAAGATTAAAGTGAAAAATAAAACAAAACACACAGAAGGCTCCAATATCGATAAAACATGTAATCTAGAAACTATTTGTGTACTGCAAAGCCTTATCACATTTCTGACCATACACATGCCCATATCAGACTCCACTCACGGTATTAATCCATCCAATAACCATACATTGCTTTCACATTGCTTTGTTTGTTTGTTTTTCTTTGTATGTGAGTTTTGTATTACACTAATCCCTAATTATGCTTTTATCAATGTTTCCAGACCAGTCAGAAAAAAGCAGCAGAAGAAGCAAAAAACAACAACCTCTTAGCCCTACTACATGAGAGAAAAATAAGGAAGACACAGTCTCCACTCTGCCCAACAGAGCAGCAGTTGAGGCTGAAAATAAGCTGAACATAAAGTTGCAGCAAAATCTGCTGCAGACATTGAACTCCATATCGTTAAGTGCAGTGGTGAGGACAGATTTTTCCCTCATTCTCCCTGACCTCTGATAATGCCATTTAAACAAAAATGGAATTTGTCATGGTTAATTTCTGACAGACTGATAATCGCAAATTTCTTAAGCACATACAATTCTGCTTCTTTCTGCCACCACTTCCTTTATTTTTGTAATTTAGTCACACATTCTCTATGTTCTAATGCTTAGTCCTTGCCCTCTAATGTCTAATTGTCCTCTAGTTTCACAGCTAATGATCAATGATCTATTTTGTACAAACTTTACCCCATAACATGATTTCATAGGCTTGACTACTTTCCTATACCGCGCAGTGCACTGAAATGTACAGATGGGTGAAGAATTAAAGGAAAAAGCAACACGAAGTGGCTTAGTATGGACTCAGGCTACCACGAGCCACCAGAACAGCTTCAGTGCTCCTTGCCAAGTCTGTGGAACTCTGCTGGAGGGATGATGATATTCTCTCATTTATAAACAACCTTTATTTAATCAGGTAATCTCATTGAGATCAAGAGAGACCTGAGTACAGCAGATAGAAAGAAAAACAAACATAAGGACATATAGCATCAGAGACAGTCACATACTGAAGTAAAGCTATCCATCCATTGAGAAATTCTGTAAATCAGACTTGAGGCAGAGCAGCCAGAGGACATCGGAGGAAAAAACAGAAAATAATTTAATCCTAAAATGATTTGATGTTGCAAATGCAGCTGCTGTGATGCAAGAAACATTTCAGACTCGATCTGATAAAGCATCATCCAGTTTCACCAAAATCAGTGAATAGTTATAACGTATTTTTGTACAGTGATCCTTCTTGCCACAAACGGACTACACACATGAGCAAAGCAGCAGATGTTCAAGCAAGTGACATCCTGACTGAAGACCTGCCTTGATGAGAGCACTGACAGATTACATTTACATGTCACCACGCACTTTTGGGGCCAACATGAAAATGTAAAGACTGATCATTGCATATTGCCCACTATACAGCCGTTTACAACTTTGAAAATTTAAAAATCTTTTTCATTAGTTGTAGAACACCCATACAAGTATAGGAAAATTAAAATTGGATTATTGCATTTTCACTCAAACAAGTGTAAAATGATATTGTGGAATTACATTTTCAAGTTTACATCATTTGAATATAGTCCCATACAGTCCAGCCCTGTATGTGAATATATTTTATGTAGACCTACTGTAAGGTCATATTTCAAATTTGCTGCATCTCTTCTGTGGTTATATTTGAGTCACATGATTGCTTTATGTCTTGATTTTGAAAACCTGCAATACAATGACCTTCAAGTGAGGGAGGAGCAAACCCACATTATATAAAAATCTTTTGAGCTGCATCATTGCATCTTCAGCTTTTTTTCCCCCCGTCCAGCAGAATTGATATATAGTTTTAAAAGTACAAGACAAAACTAATCTGCTATGATTTAATTCGCAAGTCAAAAGGATCAACAATGGTTGACAGGTGATCTCTAGGAGGTGCAATGCAAGGTCGTAATGTACGACATTTCGAACCCACAGATGCAGAACACACTAGAAGTCTTTTGGCAACCAATTCACTATTTGAATGTAAGCAGGATTAGTGGGAAGGGGTGTAGTTCTTCGGAGAAAAGCCTTTGGCATCGCACTCGTTAACTCAGGGAAAGTAGCGATGGTTCCGGAGTCGAGACTGAAGCAGCGGTCACCCATCTGACTCGGGTTAGATGCCGAGTGGATCTGAACAGGCAGACTGGTCCGTGAGGTGAGGAGCAGGTGGTGCAGTGTAGACCTGGGCTGGCCGCGAGGTGGAGGTGGCAGTGAGGTGTTGAGACTGACCGTCAGTGGAACCAAGAGCATGGAGCAGGTCAGATCCAAAGTGTCTGGCTTCGTGGTGGAGTTGTTGGAGACAGGCAAGGTGGAGGCTGGAGAGGCAGGTAGACAGGCTGACAGGAATCCAGACAGAGACAGAAAACTGATCACCGGCACAGGATAATCCTGAGGCAGAGCAAAACAGGATCAACAAACGAGGTAGCAAAACACACTAGCGAATAGTACTTAACTTGTGACTTTTAGGAGCTTTGGCATAGTGGTCATGTACAAGGACAATCTGGCATTGATGTTGTGGGAGAGCCTGGTATTTGAGCTGTGGAGACTGATGGTAGATTGGAGACAGGTGTGCCGGTGATCAGCAATAGGCGGGAACCTATGGAGCCAGACCAGAAGGCATACATACACACACACACACACATCAAGAGACTAGTCGGGGACATACAAGACACACCACGGAAGGACAGTACAACACAGAACACAGGGCTGGGGAGGATAGGGTGGCTGACTACCACACACAGGGATAGACCATGTAGGCAAAGACGTAACTGAAACTAAAAGCTATGCATCCTGACAATAAAAACTTAAAAATAGAACAACAGGATTGTCACTGCATATTTATTATGCTGCTAGCTACAGTAGCTAGGAAGCTCACTGACTCATAATGGGTAAGTGTCAAATGACTTTAATAGACTTGAATAAATTCATAATTTTTATTCAGCTTATCCAGGTCCATGTTGCAATTATTTAATAATAATAATAATAAACTTAATAATTGATTTCATTATATCATTAAGAATTATTCTTATATACTGCTGGGAAGTACTAAAAAATGTGATAAAAAAAAAAAACCTTTAAAAATTCTGTATTTTCCACTGACATTGAGGTTGGAAACAAAATACAGGTAGACATTCACCATTTATTAAATATACTGATTTCAAACTGAATCATATTGATGTCATGGATTTGCACTTACTCAGAGGAATATGAGGACATTAAACTGATATGCTTTTCTTTTGCTGTACCCATATAAAGAGCATTGTAGTGTACTTTTTTCTAATGTAGAATATTCTTACAATATGTTTGAATATGCAATTCTGTAATCACATTTTGTTTTCGTTTTCTTGCATTTCTTCCTGCTCTATTACCACCTCACTAGAACTCTCTATTGTCCTAACCTGTCAACTTGTGGAACTTGTTTCAACTATTCCGATAGGTGGAATGCACCAGCAACATGTCTCACAGGACAAAAGAAGGGAGTATGCCATAGTACTGAGCCAAGACAATGACAGATCAGAAATCCTGTGTTTAGTGATTTGGTTTTGTTCATCACTAAGGTGTCACAGCATTTCTGAAAAATGTATCACATACACGTCACATCATTAGCCTTTGTTCTGTTCCGATATATAAAGGCCTTAATAGATGTAGACTGTCACATAAGTTGAAAGATTTACAATATCACATATGAGAACTGGACAAAATTAAAAGACATTGAAATAGTTTTAAACAAACGTCTAAAGCAGATAGAAGGGGGGAATTTATAATATACATCCTTTCATTTTGGGTAAGTACATTTTTAGTCTATATGTATGCTTTTGTACATTATACGTGTGTGTATACTTGTGTATCTGTTTAATAGTTGTGTGTTTAGTTATTTATTGTACCAATAAATTCTATTAATAACCTCTGTCCTAATTTTAGGAAACATTCATGCATTTCTATTTCATTATGAATTGTGTCATTATCACATATTTAAAGTGATAAGTGATTGTCACATAAAGTTAGTAACATTTAGTTAGTAACAGTTTCTTTTGCTGAAGAATTTAAAACACAGTTTAATTTTGTCCCCATCTTTTTCAACCTCTCTTTTCGCAGCATGTTGAAAATGCACTGTTTTCAATGCAAACAGACTAGCATCCTATTATTAAATTCAGATAAATAAATAAAAAAAGTATAACATTTTAGAAAAAATAAGCATGTGATAAAGTATTGGTTCTTATAAGATTCTCTATGAAAATCAGTTAACAAGCGGTTTCCTCACTCAGTACACCTGCCTGTTCAAGTACTCTGCTTGTTGAGGTAGTGCATGTAGACATGTATATTCCATCAGCTCTGACCTGGATAAGAGCTAATGGACAAATGGAGTGTAAAGAAAATAGAAACTTAATACATGAATATGGGAAGCAAACATATTTCTCAGTGAGATGTGAAGACACAGGTGGAATTTGTCAGGCAGGGATTTACTTTTAGCAATAAATTCTGACACCTGACATATTTGTTTTTTTGGTTTGCATTTGCTTTAGGAGACTGAAATTAGGTCTTAAGAGGGAAAGTGGCCTTTTCCCACAAAAAAAATACTCTTTTACTCTCCCCAAGTCATTGGGGAGAGTAAAAGAAATCTAATAATCTTCCAAAAGTTGTAAGGATTCTTTTGAAATAGAGTTGTTGCATGTAGGTTTTATAAGTCCATAGGACATACAATTTTTCTTAATTATCATCAACTTCAGTGTTTTTATTACAATTACTGTATTTTGCCAGAACACCACATTAAATAAGGTGTTGTAAATTATAATAACATAGATTAGTTTCAAAGGAGTGAAAGTTGCATTTTATCACAGTCATTTCACAGAATAAAATATACAGTATATGGTTCAGGATACAGATTATTATGGAGGGGGAAAAATACTGTTTTATAAGCGTTATTTGCATCACACCCTTTGCCTCTGGATGTTTTTTTGTACATTGAGTTATAAAGGCTACTAGTACTCCTGTAATGAATTGAATCTTTTGCAGATTGAATACTGTATACTCATAGGAATTAAGTTCAGGTAAAATTTTGATTGTTGTACATATTGTTTCATCTATTAAAGATTTTTTAATACATTATATTCTCTCAAGGATTTCAACATTAACAACATTGAGAAAGTAATGACTATAGTAGCCAGTAACTGTAGTGAGAAATGTTTACACATGCTGCTTCTGTGAGTAAGTCTCTGTATTGTTTGATTTTATAAATTCAAAGGCAAACAAGATGGGTGTTGGACGAAACATATCAATTTTCCTGATTCTGATAGGTAAGCTAAGTGATGTTAAACCGGATGAGTGACTTGAGTGACTTGATACAACCTGATATCGTACTGTTAAGCAAATGTAATGTACCCTTAGCACTACTGTAGAACAGTAATAAAAAGTTTTAAAACTCATTTAAAGTATAACATTGTGTATTGTAGCAGATGTATAATATTACAAAAGGGTATTCTTACTAGGCCATCAAATAGGAAGTGAAAAATCATTTAAAAAAATTAGATTTAAATGTTCCACTTCTTGTTCGATGACAATAGTTGCTATGGATTCGGCAACGAGACAAGCAGCTGCAAACGCAACTCCCATGTCCGGACTGATGACGACAACTACTAAGGCAACAACAACAACTGCGGCAACAACAACGAAAGCAGTAACAACTACGCCTGCTAAAACAACGACAACTGCTCCGGCAGGGACAACAACTACACGTGCTCCAACAACAACGACTGTAGCAACAACTACACCTGCTACAACAACAACAACTGGGGACACAACTACAACTGCGGCAACAATGACAACTGCTCCAACAACAACAACTACGGCAACAACTACTCTTGCTCAAACAACGACAACAGCAGTAACAACATCATCTGCTCCAACAACAACTACACCTGCTACAACAACAACGACTGGAGCAACAACTACCCCTTCTCCAACAACAACAACTGCTCAAACAACAACAAATGCGGCAAGAACTACAACTGCTCCAACAACAACGACTGCCGCAACTACAACGACAGCTCCAACAACAAAGACTGCAGCAACCACTACACCTGCTACGACAACAAAAACTACAGAAACAAGTACACCTGCTCCAACAACAACAAGTCTGGCAACAACAACGACAGCAGCAACAGCTACGTCTGCTCTGACAAAGACAACGATAGGAACAACAATTACACCTGCTACAACAACAGCAACGGCATCAACAACTACACCTGCTCCGACAACAACGAAAGCAGCAACAACTACACCTGCTCCAACAACAACAGCAGCAACAACAACTACTTCTGCTCTGACAACGACAGCAACAAAAACACCTGCTCCAACAACCACGACTGCGGCAACAACAACACCTGCTCCAACAACAACAGCAGCAACAACAACTACACCTGCTCCAACAACAACAAGTGCAGCAACAACTACACCTGCTCCGACAACAACGACAGCAGCAACTGCAGCAACAACAACAACTGCTCAAACAACAACAACAACAGCAGCAACAACAACTACTTCTGCTCTAACAACAACAACTACAGTAGCAACAACTGCACCTACTCCATCAACGACATCAACAACACCTGCTGGAACAACGACAACTGCAGCAACGACAACTATAGCCACAACGAAACCTGCTCCAACAACAACTACAGCAGCAACCACTACAACTGCTCCAACAACAACAAATACAGCAACAACTACTTCTGCTCTGACAACGACAACGACATCAACAACAACTACACCTGCTCCAACAACAATAACTGCATCAACAACGATACCTGGTCCGACAACAACAGCAGCAAACAACACCCTGCTCCGCAACAACAACAACTACACCTGCTCTCAACAACAACAACAGCAACAACAACACACCTGCTCTGCTAACAACTGAAGCAACAACTACACCTTCTCCAACAACAACAACAACAACAGCAACAACAACTACACCTGCTCCAACAACAACAACAACTGCAACAACAACACACACCTGCTCCAACAACAAGTATGTCAACAACGACAACTACAGCAACAACTACACCTCCTCCAACAACAACAACAACTACACCTGCTCCTACAACGACAGCAGCAACAACTACACCTGCTCTGACAACAACAACTACACCTGCTCCAACAACAACAACAGCAGCAACACCTGCTCCAACAACAACAACTGCTGCAACAACGACACCTGCTCCAACAACAACAACAACTGCAGCAACAACAACACACTGCTCCAACAACAACAACTGCATCAACAACAACAACACCTGCTCCAACAACAACTACAGCAACAACAACACACTGCTCCAACAACAACTGCACTGCGCTCAACAACAACAACAACAGCAGCAACAACTACACCTACTCCGACAACAACAGCAGCAACAACTACACCTGCTCCGACAACAACAACAGCAACAACAACAACAACACCTGCTCCAACAACAACAACACAACAACAACAACAACAACAGCAACAACAAACAACTACACCTGCTCCAACAACGACAGCAGCAACAACTACACCTGCTCCGACAACGACAACTGCGGCAGCAACAACTACACCTGCTCCGACAACGACGTCAACAACAACACCTGCACCAACAACAACGAGAGCAACAACAACAACACCTGCTCCAACAACGACAACAGCAACAACAACACACCTGCTCCAACAACAACACCTACTCAACAACAACACCTGCTCCAACAACAACACCTGCTCAACAACAACTGCTCCTGCTCCAACAACAACAGCAACTACAGCAACAACAACACCTGCTCCAACAACAACACAGCAACAACAACACCTGCTCCAACAACAACACAGCAGCAACAACAACACCTGCTCCGACAACGACAACTGGATCAACGACAACACCTGCTCCAATAACAACAACAACCAACTGCTCAACAACGACACAACAACGCTCTGCTCACAACGACAACTGCAGCAACAACAACACCACCTGCTCCAACAACGACAACTGCTGCAACAACAACACCTGCCTGCTCAACAACAACGACTGCTGCAGCAACAACTACACCTGCTCCAACAACGACAACAACAGCAGCAACAACAACACCTGCTCCAACAACAACAGCAGCAACAACAACAACACCTGCTCCAACAACAACAACAGCAACAACAACTACACCTGCTCCAACAACGACAACTGCATCAACAACAACACCTGCTCAACAACAACAACAGCAGCAACAACTACACCTGCTGCACACACAACAACAGACAACACACCTGCTCCGACAACAACAACAACACAACAACACCAACAACTCCAACAACAACTACACCTGCTCCAACAACAACAGCAACAACAACTACACCTGCGCCGACAACAACAGCAGAAACAACAACTACACCTGCTCCAACATCAACGACAGCAGCAACAACTACACCTGCTCCGACAACAACAACAACAGCAGCAACAACTACACCTGCTCCGACAACGACAACTGCATCAACAACAACACCTGCTCCGACAACAACAGCAGCAACAACAACACCTGCTCCAAACGACAACTGCTCAACAACTACACTGCTCCGACACCTGCTCCACAACAACACCTGCAAACAACAACAACAACACCTACTCCAACAACAACAGCTAGTGCAACTACACCTGCTCCAACAACAACAGCAACAACAACACTACACCTGCTCCAACAACAACAACAAACAACAACTACCAACAACAACAACAACAACAACACCTGCTCCAACAACAACAACTGCAACAACAACAACACCTGCTCCAACAACACACAGCAACAACAACAACAACACCACTGCTCCAACAACAACAATTACAGCAACAACAACACCTGCTCCAACAACAACAACAGCAAACAACAACTACACCTGCTCCAACAACAACAACACAACAACAACAACAACAACTGCTCCAACAACAACAACAACAACAACAACAACAACAACAACAACAACAAACTCAACAACAACTACACCTGCTCCAACAACAACAGCAACAACAACTACACCTGCTCCAACAACGACAACCGCTGCAACAACAACACCTAATCCAACAACGACTGCGCAACAACTACACCTGCTCCAACAACTACACCTGCTGGCAACAACAACACCTGCTCCAACAACAACAACAACAGCAACAACAACTACACCTGCTCCAACAACTAACAACTGCAACAACAACAACAACAACAACACCTGCTCCAACAACAACAACAGCAACAACAACAACTACACCTGCTCCAACAACAACAAACACGCATCAACAACAACACCTGCTCCAACAACAACACCTGCTCCAATAACAACAACTACACCTTCTCCGACATCAACAGCATCAACAACTACACCTGCTCCGACAACAACAACAACAGCAACAACTACACCTGCTCCAACAACAACAAATGCAAAACGACAACTACCCGACAACACAACAACACCTGCACCAACTCTCGACAACAACAACAACAACAACAACACCTGCTGCAACAACAACAACACCAGCTCCAAACAACAACACCTGCTCCAACAACAACAACAACAGCAACAACAACACCTGCTCCAACAACGACAGCAACAACAACAACACCTGCTCCAACAACAACGACAACTGCAACAACTAACACCTGCTCCTGCTCCAACAACAACAACTGCAGCAACAACAACACCTGCTCAACAACAACGACTGCTGCAACAACAACTACACCTTCTTCGACAACAACAACAGCAGAAACAACAGCACCTGCTCCAACATCAACGAGAGCATCAACAACTACACCTGCTCCGACAACAACAGCAGCAACAACACCACCTGCTCCAACATCAACGAGAGCAACAACAACTACACCTGCTCCGACAACAACATCAGCAGCAACAACTACACCTACTCAACAACAACAACAGCAGCAACAACAACAACACCACCTGCTCCAACATCAACGAGAGCAACAACAACTACACCTGCTCCGTCAACGACAACTGGATCAACAACAACACCTGCTCCAATAACAACAACTACACCTACTCCGTGGCAACAACTACACCTGCTCCAACAACAACAACGCGTCAACAACAACAACTGCACCTGCTCCAAACAACAACAGCAGCAACAACAACACCTGCTCCAACAACAACGAGAGCAACAACAACTACACCTGCTCCAACAACGACAACAGCAGCAACAACAACTACCTGCTCCAACAACAACAACAACAGCAACAACAACTACACCTGCTCCAACAACAACAGCAACAACAACAACACCAACAGCAATCAACAACACCTGCCTGACCAACAACAACAACAACAACACACCTGCTCAACAACGACACCTGCTCAACAACAACACCTGCAACAACAACAGCAACAACAACAACACCTGCTCAACAACAACAGCAGCAACAAACAACAACACCTGCTCCAACAACAACAACACTGCAGCAACAACAACACCTGCTCCAACAACAACAACAGCAACAACAACTACACCTGCTCCAAACAACAACAGCAACAACAACACCTGCTCACACAACAACAGCAACAACAACAACACCTGCTCTCAACAACAACAACACACAACAACTCACCTGCTCAACAAATCAACAACAGCAGCAACAACAACTACACCTGCTCCAACATCAACGAGAGCAACAACAACTACACCTGCTCCAACAACAACAGAACAGCAACAACAACACAACTACACCTGCAACAACAACAACAACAACAACTGCTCCAACAACAACAACAACTCCAACAACTAACAACTAAACAGCAACAACAACAACACCTGCTCCAACAACAACAACAGCAACAACAACACCAACAACAACAACAACAACAACAACAACAACTACACCTGCTCCAACAACAACAACAGCAGCAACAACTACACACCTGCTCCAACAACAACAACTGCAGCAACAACTACACCTGCTCCAACAACAACGACAACAGCAACAACAACTACACCTGCTCCAACAACAACACAACAACAACAACAAACAACAACACCTGCTCCGAACAACAACACAACAACAACAACAACAACTACACCTGCTCCGACAACAACAGCAGCAACAACAACTACACCTGCTCCAACAACAACAACAACAACAACTACACCTGCTCCGACAACGACAACTGCCTCAACAACAACACCTGCTCCAACAACAACAACTACACCTGCTCCGACAAAGACAACTGCATCAACAACAACACCTGCTCCAACATCAACGAGAGCAACAACAACTACACCTGCTCCGACAACGACAACACAGCAACAACAACTACACCTGCTCCAAACAACACACAACAACAACAACAACACCTGCAACAACAACAACACCTGCTCCAACAACAACACCAGCAACAACAACAACACCTGCTCCAACAACAACAACTGCAACAACAACTACACCTGCTCCTGCAACAACAACAACAGCAGCAACAACAACACCTGCTCCAACAACAACAACTAACACCTGCTCAACAACAACACTACACCTGCTCCAACAACAACAACAGCAACAACAACTACACTGCTGCTCCAACAACACAACAACAACAACAACAACACCTGCTCAACAACAACAACACCAGCTCAACAACTACACCTGCAACAACAACAACAACAACAGCAACAACAAACACAACTGCACCTGCAACAACAACAACAACAACAACAACAACTGCTCCTGCACCGACAACAACAACAGCAACAACAACAACACCTGCTCCAACAACAACAACTGCTCCAGCAACAACAACAACACAACTACACCTGCTCCAACAACAACAACAGCAACAACAACTACACCTGCTCCAACAACAACAACAACAACACTGCCTGCTCAACAACAACAACAGCAACAACAACACCTGCTCCAACAACAACAACTGCAGCAACAACAACAACTACACCTGCTCCAACAACAACAACTGCCTAACAACTACACCTGCTCCGACAACAACAACAGCAGCAACAACTACACCTTCTTCGACAACAACAACAGCAGCAACAACACCACCTGCTCCAACAACAACGAGAGCAGCAACAACAACAACACCTGCCTCCAACACACAACAGCAACAACAACTACACCTGCTCAACAACAACGACAGCAGCAACAACAACAACAACACCTGCTCCAACAACAACAACAGCAACAACAACACCTGCTCTCACAACAACAACTGCAACAAACAACAACCAACAACACAACTGCAGCAACAACAACAACTGCTCCAACAACAACAACAACAACAACAACAACAACTACACCTGCTCCAACAACGACAACTGCAGCAACAACAACAACACCTGCTCCAAACAAAAACAACAACAACACAGCAACAACAACACCTGCTCCGACAACAACGTCAACAACAACACCTGCACCAACAACAACGAGAGCAACAACAACAACACCTGCTCCAACAACGACAACCGAGTCAACGACAACACTTGCTCCAACAACAACAAAATCAGCAACAACTACTCCTGCTCCGACAACGACAGCAGCAACAACAACACCTGCTCCAACAACGAGAGCAACAACAACTACACACCTGCTCCAACAACAACAACAACAACAACAACAACACCTGCTCCAACAACAACAACAACTGCAGCAACAACAACACCTGCTCCAAACAACAACAGCAGCAACAACACCACCTGCTCCAACATCAACGAGAGCAACAACAACAGCACCTGCTCCAACAACAACAGCAGCACCAACAACAACACCAACTGCAACAACACACCAACAACAACAACTAAACAACAACACCTGCTCCAACAACAACAGCAACAGCAACAACAACACCTGCTCCGACAACAACAACAACAACCACAACAACAACACACCTGCTCAACAACAACAACAGCTGCAACAACAACTACACTGCTCCAACAACACAACAACAGCAACAACAACTACACCTGCTCCGACAACAACAGCAGCAACAACAACTACACCTGCTCCAACATCAACGAGAGCAACAACAACTACACCTGCTCCAACAACAACAACAGCTGCAGCAACAACAACACCTGCTCCTCCGACAACAACAGACAGCAACAACAACTACACCTGCTCACACAACACAAGCAGCAACAACAACACACCTGCTCCAACAACAACTACACCTGCTCAACAACAACTACACCTGCTCCAACAACAACAACACAACAACAACAACACCTGCTCCAACAACAACAGCACAACAACAACACCTGCTCCGACAACAACAGCAGCAACAACTACACCTGCTCCGACAACAACAACAGCAGCAACAACAACTACACCTGCTCCGACAACAACAACAACAGCAACAACAACACAACTGCTCCAACAACAACAACACAGCAGCAACAACTACACACTGCTCCAACAACAACAACAGCAGCAACAACAACACCTGCTCCAACAACAACAACAGCAACAACAACAACAACACACCTGCTCCAACAACAACAGCATCAACAACAACAACACCTGCTCCAACAACAACAACAACAACTAACAAACAACAACTGCAGCAACAACAACAACACCTGCTCCACAACAACAACAAACAACAACACCTGCTCCGACAACAACAACAACAACAACAACACTGCTGCTCCAACAACAACAACAACAACAACAACTACACCTGCAACAACAACAACAGCAACAACAACAACACCTGCTCCAACACACAACAACTGCAGCAACAACAACAACAACACTGCACCAACAACAACAACTGCAGCAACAACAACACCTGCTCCAACAACAACAACACAGCAACAACAACTACACCTGCTCCAACAACAACAACAGCAGCAACAACTACACCTGCTCCAACAACAACAACAACACCTGCTCCAACAACAACAACAGCAACAACAACTACACCTGCTCCGACAACGACAGCAGCAACAACTACACCTGCTCCGACAACGACAACTGCATCAACAACAACACCTGCTCCAACAACAACAACTACACCTGCTCCGACAACAACAGCAGCAACAACAACACCTGCTCCGACAACAACAGCAACAACACCTGCTCCAACAACAACAACTGACAGCAACAACAACTACACCTGCTCCAACAACAACACACAAACACAACCTGCTCCAACAACAACTCACCTGCACCAACAACACACGACAACAACAACAACTAACACCTGCTCCAACAACAACAACAGCAACAACAACAACACCTGCTCCAACAACAACGACAGCAGCAACAACTACCTGCTCCGACAACAACAACTGCACAACAACACACACCTGCACCTGCAACAACAACAGCACAACAACAACAACTACACCTGCTCTGACAACGACAACTGCGTCAACAACTACACCTGCTCCAACAACATCAGCAAAAACTACACCTGCTCCGTCAACGACAACTGCGTCAACAACAACACCTGCTCCAACAACAACAACAACAACACCTCAACAACACAACGACAACTGCTCAACAACAACACCTGCAAACAACTACACCTGCTCAGACAACAACAGCAGCAACAACTACACCTGCTCCGACAACAACAGCAGCAACAACAACACCTGCTCCAACAACAACAGCAACAACAACAACTACACCTGCTCCAACAACAACAACAGCAACAACAACAACACCTGCTCAACAACAACAACAACAGCAACAACAACAACTACACCTGCTCCAACAACAACAACAGCAACAACAACAACACCTGCTCCAACAACAACTACAACAACAACACACCTGCTCCAACAACAACCTGCTCCGACAACAACAACAGCAGCAACAACAACACCTGCACCTGCTCCAACAACAACGAGAGCAACAACAACTACACCTGCTCCAACAACGACAACTGCCTCAACAACAACACCTGCTCCAACAACAACAACAACAACAACACCTGCAAACAACTACACCTGCTCCAACAACTACAACTACAACTGCACACAACAACAACAACAACTGCTCCAACAACTACACCTGCTCCAACAACTACACCTGCTCACAACAACAGCAAACAACTACACCTGCTCCAACAACAACAACAACAACACACCTGCTCAAACAACGACAACAGCAACAACAACCTGCTCCGACAACGAACACTGCAACAACTACACCTGCTCCAACAACAACAACAACAACAACACCTGCTCGACAACACACAGCAGCAACAACAACACACCTGCTCCAACAACGACAACAGCAGCAACAACAACACCTGCTCCAACAACAACAAACTGCAACAAACAACAACTACCTGCTCCAACAACAACGACATCAGCAACAACTACACCTGCTCCAACAACAACAGCAGCAACAACAACTACACAACTGCTCCAACAACAACACACAGCAGCAACAACAACACCTGCTCCAACAACAACACACCTGCTCCAACAACAACAATCAAACAACAACACCTGCTCCAACAACAACATGACCTGCAACAACAACAGCAACCAACTACACAACTGCTCAGCAACAACAACAACAACTCCAACAACAACTAGTGCTCCTGCAACAACAACAGCAGCAACAACTACACCTGCTCCGACAACAACAGCAGCAACAACAACTACACCTGCTCCAACATCAACGAGAGCAACAACAACTACACCTGCTCCGACAACGACAACTGCGTCAACAACAACAACACCTGCAACAACAACAACAACAACAACAACAACAACAACTACACCTGCTCCAACAACAACAACCTGCTCAACAACAACAACACCTGCTCCAACAACACAACAACACCAACTCCAACAACACACCTGCAACAGCAACAACAACACTACACCTGACAACAACAACAGCAGCAACAACTACACCTGCTCCAACAACAACGACAGCAGCAACAACAACACCTGCTCCAAAAACAACACAACTGCAACAACAACTGCTCCAACAACACACTGCTGCAACAACAACACCTGCTCTGCTCAAACAACAACTGCAACAACAACAACTACACCTGCTCAACAACAACAACAGCAGCAACAACTACACCTGCTCCGACAACAACAGCAGCAACAACAACACCTGCTCCGACAACGACAACTGCCTCAACAACAACACCTGCTCCAACAACGACAACAACAACAACTACACCTGCTCCGACAACGACAACTGCATCAACAACAACACCTGCTCCAACAACAACAACTTCAGCAACAACTACACCTGCTCCGACAACGACAACTGCATCAACAACAACACCTGCTCCAACAACAGCAACTACACCTGCTCCAACAACAACAGCATCAACAACTACACAACAACAACAACAACGACAACAGCAACAACAACACACCTGCTCCAACAACAACAACAGCAGCAACACCTGCTCCAACAACAACAACTGCACCTCAAACAACTACACCTGCTCAGACAACAACACAACAGCACAACAACAACACAAACAACAACACCTGCTCCAACAACAACAACTGCTGCAACAACAACAACACCTGCTCCAACAACAACAGCAAACAACAACACCTGCTGCTCCAACAACAACAACAACTACAACAACAACAACAACAACAGCAACAACAACACCTGCACCTGCTCCAACATCAACGAGAGCAACAACAACTACACCTGCTCCGACAACGACAACTGCGTCAACAACAACACCTGCTCCGACAACAACAACAGCAGCAACAACTACACCTGCTCCGACAACGACAACAGCAGCAACAACAACACCTGCTCCGACAACAACAACTGCAACAACAACTACACCTGCTCCGACAACGACAACTGCCTCAACAACAACACCTGCTACAACAACTACACCTGATCCGACAACGACAGCAGCAACAACTACACCTGCTCCGACAACAACAACTGCAGCAACAACTACACCTGCTCCGACAACAACAACAGCAACAACAACTACACCTGCTCCAACAACAACAACAGCAAACAACACACCTGCTCTGACAACACAGCAGCAACAACAACAACACCTGCTCCAATAACAACAGCTCAACAAACAACTACACCTACTCCGACAACAACAGCAGCAACAACAACACCACCTGCTCCAACATCAACGAGAGCAACAACAACTACACCTGCTCCGACAACAACAACAGCAGCAACAACAACACCTGCTCCAACAACAACGAGAGCAACAACAACTACACCTGCTCCAACAACAACAACAGCAACAACAACAACTCCAACAACACCTGCTCCAACAACAACTGCAACTACACCTGACAGCAACAACAACTACACCTGCTCCAACAACAACAACATCAGCAACAACTACACCTGCTCCGACAACGACAACAGCAACAACAACAACACCTGCTCCAACAACAACAACAGCAGCAACAACTACACCTGCTCCACAACAAACAAACAACAACACCTGCTCCAACAACAACTACACCTGCTCCGACAACGACAACTGCCTCAACAACAACAACACCACTTTCACTGACAAACTACTGTGCTAAATGTTTACAGAATGTTGAAAATTTCAGAAATCATGAAAACACTCAGCAAATGTGCTTCAATATTGGAACATATTTCTTAAATTACTAAGGTCCTATTCATTGCAAATCTTATTGAGGAACATGCTTATACATTTTTATGAATATGTTCTACAGTCATATGATAACACGTATTTCTAAAATCGTTCTGATTTGAATTTCATGAATGTCTGTACTTCAATTGGTAGTAATGACTTGTCAATCATGACCAATCATACATGTTCATATACTTGTAGATTATGTGACATTCGATTCTAGACAGTTCGGTATATATTCAACAATGATTGTTTGATGCAATCTTCATAAATACTTATGATAGTAGTGATCACCATGTACAAGTTCTTCACTAAGTTAACAGTTTTTGCTTGTGCACTATATATCTAGAATCTAACAGTAATATCTAGTCCAATCAGATCTAACAACTGAATGTTTCATCAATGTAGACTTGAAATACTTGCAATCAACTGTCTGTTATTAATAACTATGACTTGCTAAGCTAAGCAAAGAAGTTAACTTAGTATTCATCAAAAATTAAAGATGTTTGTCTGTACATTTATAATTATGTTGCACATGTGAAAGTCATACATCAGTTTCAGTGTTCAGTTCAGCATAATGTTACATGAGTAATTGTACGTCAGAACTTAACAATTGACTAAGTGACTACAATCTCACTCAATTCTAATTTTATACCAAATGTCAGCATCTCACCAAAGCTTAGTTTTAATCACAAGTAATTTAAGAAGAACTTTGCTTGATTATTACTTTTTTTTCAAGAATCCATTTCCAATGTTACAAGCTGCCTACAACTATGCACCTAACTATGCTGCTGCTACACTCTGCACTAACTGTCACCTACAAGTGACCACTCAAAACTGTAATAGATACTATGGTGACAATCTCAGTTCAAACAGTCATGTTAAAGTACTGCTTGAATCACTCTCTACTAGTTTTAGATCACATTCAGTGTAGAACATAACAAGTTCATAAATAACTGTGTACATCAAATACTTAATATTTATTTTTCAGGCTAAAGTGCCAACTTTTACAATATTTTTAATTACATGCAATACATTTCTATTATTATTTCATTCCTGTGTTTAAGCTTCGCAATGAATTGTTCAACAATTTTAACTTTGTATTTAGTAAATTCAACATCATATAAAAAATATAAATATTCTATCAAAAGTCAATTTATACTCATTGTTCAATCTTGTTAAAGGTGTTAAGACTACTTCAAATTTACTGTAAATGATAATGTATTACAAGTAATTTTCAAACACTTAAAAGTTTCATAGATATTCAATCTAAGTAAGTCACATAAAGGACAACATAGAACTGCACTCACAATGTACGAAAAGTTAACTTTAAAGCTAATAGTTCATGCACTACTACGTTCTGATAATGTGTACAACTTTAAAAATCAAAGATATGAATAAGTGTTTATCGCTTGTACGTAATTGCCTGAAACTAATCAAAAAGTCATACATTAAAAAACTGCGACTTATGTAAACTAATCAAGTAACATCTACTTAACCTATGTACCTTATTCAACTTTCTTGTAATTGTCGACACAAATGTTAATACAAAATAACAGCTAACTATCCAAACATTCTCCTTACTGCAAACAGCTATTCATGTTCTAATACAAGTAATTACCTAAGATTCAAGTGAAATTATCTCAAATTCATGCAGGGACACTATGAATATCAAACAATCATTCACTATTCAACTATTTGATCATGTCCGTCAGTCAACGCTAATCAAGCATTGCTTTCATTAGCTAGACTGTAGCTTACGTATTTCAAATATCTACTTTCAAAGTCATGGCTTGAAAATTCAGTTAAATAATGTTTCTTTTCTTTCCATTAGGCTCTAAGTGGATAAGCACAAAATCAGTCCCTTTGCATCCTCTGTATATCACCTCATAGATCAAGTGCTAGCAAGCATAAGTTGCACTATTCATGACTGATGAACGTGACTTAGTCTTGCTGCTCTTACACAACATTCAAGGCTTGAATAGCTGAATAGCAAACATTACAGCTTCATCACTATGTAAATATAAGGCATTAATCAGCCAACATATCTTACTCATTGCTACATTGCAATTAACTGGCATTAAATCATCATCTATCGTTGAAATACTCAGCTATGATCAACAGCTGATATAAATGATTGATGCACTTACATCATGCAAGTCAAATACTAGAAGATCATCTGTCCATTGTAGTCTGTCACAGAGCCACAAATAAACTTTATTGTCTAATGTCATTATTAATGCATCATTTTCTATGAGTCTAAACTATGCATTAGTTAATTTACATGCATATTGCAGAATGCTTAATTAATGAATTCAACTGTCTATTTGAACTAAACTCTTCTATTCAATGGTAAATATGCTTAGTAGCATTAATATTGATGTCAACAAACGACATTTTTAAAGCATGTTAATCAATATGATTACTTCATTAATAGATCAGTAGCTAGCAAATATGATTTGATCAAATTGATTAAATGTATGTCAAATCCTATTGTAAATACTAGTTCTTTTACTTGTAATATGAATTAATCAAGAGTCAATTTATTAGCAATAGGGATTTCAGTGTCATAAATCAGTTGGACATGACTTCATGCTGCAATAGTACTAATGATTTATCAAATCGATATGGACATCAATGATATGTCAAACAACCTTTTTCTATCTTTACAAATTCATTATGTAAATTCATATGTATTCTGAATGTTTTTTATTTGACATGTTTGAAACTTTAATATGTACAATTTTATGTTTAGTTAATTATTAAATCTTTGTGTTGATGTTTAATGTCAGAATTAAATCTCTGATATTAATTAATAATAGACCTGTATTTAATTCAATTCAATAGCCTTTGTGGCAAATAGATGTAGAACAGGACTTGAATGCTGTCAAATGTATTTGTACTGCTACAACAACAACGACTGCTGCAACAACTACACCTGCTCCAACAACGAGAACTGCAGCAACAACAACACCTGCTCCAACAACCACGACTGCGCGCAACAACAACACCTGGTCCAACAACAACAGCAGCAGCAACAACATCTACACCTGCTCCAACAACAACAACTGCAGCAACAACTACACCTTCTCCGACAACAACGACAGCAGCTACAACTACACCTGCTTCAACAACAACAACTTCATCAACAACAACACCTGCTCCGACAACAACGACAGCAACACAGCAACAACAACTACACCTGCTCCAACAACGACAACTACAGCAATAACAACACCTGCTCCAACAACAACGACTGCTGCAACAACAACACCTGCTCCAACAACGACAACTACAGCAACAACACCTGCTCCAACAACCACGACCGTGGCAACAACAACACCTGCTACAACAACAACGACTGCTGCAACAACTACACCTGCTCCAACAACGAGAACTGCAGTAACAACAACACCTGCTCCAACAACAACGACTGCTGCAACAACGACACCTGCTCAGACAACGACAACGACAGCAACAACATCTACACCTGCTCCAACAACCACGACTGCGGCAACAACAACACCTGGTCCAACAACAACAGCAGCAACAACATCTACACCTGCTCCAACAACAACAACAACAGCAACAACTACACCTTTCTCCGACAACTCCGACAACAACGACAGCAGCAACAACTACACCTGCTCCAACAACAACAACTTCATCAACAACAACACCTGCTCCGACAACAACGACAGCAGCAACAACTACACCTGCTCCAACAACGACATCTGCCTCAACAACAACACCTGCTCCAACAACAGCAACTACACCTGCTCCAACAACAACGACAACTACAGCAACAACAACACCTGTTCCAAAGACCACGACCGTGGCAACAACAACACCTGCTACAACAACAACAACTGCTGCAACAACTACACCTGCTCCAACAACGAGAACTGCAGTAACAACAACACCTGCTCCAACAACAACGACTGCTGCAACAACGACACCTGCTCAGACAACGACAACGACAGCAACAACAACACCTGCTCCAACAACCACGACTGCGGCAACAACAACACCTGGTCCAACAACAACAGCAGCAACAACATCTACACCTGCTCCAACAACAACAACTGCAGCAACAACTACACCTTCTCCGACAACAACGACAGCAGCTACAACTACACCTGCTTCAGCAACAACAACTTCATCAACAACAACACCTGCTCCGACAACAACGACAGCAGCAACAACTACACCTGCTCCAACAACAACGACTGCTGCATCAACGACACCTGCTCCAACAACGACAACTACAGCAACAACAACACCTGTTCCAAAGACCACGACCGTGGCAACAACAACACCTGCTACAACAACAACGACTGCTGCAACAACTACACCTGCTCCAACAACGAGAACTGCAGTAACAACAACACCTGCTCCAACAACAACGACTGCTGCAACAACGACACCTGCTCAGACAACGACAACGACAGCAACAACAACACCTGCTCCAACAACCACGACTGCGGCAACAACAACACCTGGTCCAACAACAACAGCAGCAACAACATCTACACCTGGTCCAACAACAACAACTGCATCAACAACTACACCTTCTCCGACAACATCGACAGCAGCTACAACTACACCTGCTTCAACAACAACAACTTCATCAACAACAACACCTGCTCCGACAACAACGACAGCAGCAACAACTACACCTGCTCCAACAACCACAACTACAGCAACAACAACACCTGCTCCAACAACAACGACTGCTCCAACAACAACGACAGCTGCAACAACGACAGCAGCAACAACTACTTCTGCTCTGACAACGACAACGACAGCAACAACTACACCTGCTCCAACAACAACGACAACTGCTGCAACAACAACACCTGCTCCAACAACAACGACTGCTGCAACAACGACACCTGCTCCAACATCGACAACTACAGCAACAACAACACCTGCTCCAACAACAACGACTGCTGCATCAACGACACCTGCTCCAACAACGACAACTACAGCAACAACAACACCTGTTCCAACAACCAAGACCGTGGCAACAACAACACCTGCTACAACAACAACGACTGCTGCAACAACTACACCTGCTCCAACAACGAGAACTGCAGTAACAACAACACCTGCTCCAACAACAACGACTGCTGCAACAACGACACCTGCTCAGACAACGACAACGACAGCAACAACAACACCTGCTCCAACAACCACGACTGCGGCAACAACAACACCTGGTCCAACAACAACAGCAGCAACAACATCTACACCTGGTCCAACAACAACAACTGCATCAACAACTACACCTTCTCCGACAACATCGACAGCAGCTACAACTACACCGGCTTCAACAACAACAACTTCATCAACAACAACACCTGCTCCGACAACAACGACAGCAGCAACAACTACACCTGCTCCAACAACGACAACTACAGCAACAACAACACCTGCTCCAACAACAACGACTGCTCCAACAACAACGACAGCTGCAACAACGACAGCAGCAACAACTACTTCTGCTCTGACAACGACAACGACAGCAACAACTACACCTGCTCCAACAACAACGACGCTGCTGCTGCAACAACAACACCTGCTCCAACAACAACGACTGCTGCAACAACGACACCTGCTCCAACATCGACAACTACAGCAACAACAACACCTGCTCCAACAACAACAAGTGTGTCAACAACAACTACACCTGCTCCAACAACGACAACTACAGCAACAACAACACTTGCTCCAACAACCACTAGTGCGCCGACAACAACAACAGCAACAACTAGCAACAACTACTTCTGCTCTGACAACGACAACGACAGCAACAACAACACTACACCTGCTCCAACAACGACAACTGCTGCAACAACAACACCTGCTCCAACAACAACGACTGCTGCAGCAACGACACCTGCTCCAACAACGAGAACTACAGCAACAACAACACCTGCTCCAACAACAACAAGTGTGGCAACAACAACTACACCTACTCCAACAACAACAACTACAGCAACAACAACACCTGCTCCAACAACAACTAGTGCGCCGACAACAACAACAAGTGCAACAACAACTTCTGCTCTGACAACGACAACGACAGCAACAACAACTACACCTGCTCCAACAACGACAACTGCAGCAACAACAACACCTGCTCCAACAACAACGACTGCTGCAACAACGACACCTGCTCCAACAACGAGAACTACAGCAACAACAACACCTGCTCCAACAACCACAACTGCGGCAACAACAACACCTGCTCCAACAACAACAGCAGCAACAACAACACCTAACTACACCTGCTCCAACAACAACAACTACAGCAACAACTACACCTGCTCCAACAACGAAAAATGCAGCAACGACAACTATAGCTACAACAACACCTGCTCCAACAACAACGACTACAGCAACCACTACACCTGCTCCGACAACAACAACAGCAGCAACAACTACTTCTGCTCTGACAACGACAACGACAGCAACAACAACAACTACACCTGCTCCAACAACGACAACTGCTGCAACAACAACACCTGCTCCCTGCTCCAACAACAACGACTGCTGCATCAACTGCACCTGCTCCAACAACGACAACTACAGCAACAACAACACCTGTTCCAACAACCAAGACCGTGGCAACAACAACACCTGCTACAACAACAACGACTGCTGCAACAACTACACCTGCTCCAACAACGAGAACTGCAGCAACAACATCTACACCTGGTCCAACAACAACAACTGCATCAACAACTACACCTTCTCCGACAACATCGACAGCAGCTACAACTACACCGGCTTCAACAACAACAACTTCATCAACAACAACACCTGCTCCGACAACAACGACAGCAGCAACAACTACACCTGCTCCAACAACGACAACTACAGCAACAACAACACCTGCTCCAACAACAACGACTGCTCCAACAACAACGACAGCTGCAACAACGACAGCAGCAACAACTACTTCTGCTCTGACAACGACAACGACAGCAACAACTACACCTGCTCCAACAACAACGACAACTGCTGCAACAACAACACCTGCTCCAACAACAACGACTGCTGCAACAACGACACCTGCTCCAACATCGACAACTACAGCAACAACAACACCTGCTCCAACAACAACAAGTGTGTCAACAACAACTACACCTGCTCCAACAACGACAACTACAGCAACAACAACACTTGCTCCAACAACCACTAGTGCGCCGACAACAACAACAGCAGCAACAACTACTTCTGCTCTGACAACGACAACGACAGCAACAACAACTACACCTGCTCCAACAACGACAACTGCTGCAACAACAACACCTGCTCCAACAACAACGACTGCTGCAACAACGACACCTGCTCCAACAACGAGAACTACAGCAACAACAACACCTGCTCCAACAACAACAAGTGTGGCAACAACAACTACACCTACTCCAACAACAACAACTACAGCAACAACAACACCTGCTCCAACAACAACTAGTGCGCCGACAACAAGTGCAGCAACAACTACTTCTGCTCTGACAACGACAACGACAGCAACAACAACTACACCTGCTCCAACAACGACAACTGCTGCAACAACAACACCTGCTCCAACAACAACGACTGCTGCAACAACGACACCTGCTCCAACAACGAGAACTACAGCAACAACAACACCTGCTCCAACAACCACAACTGCGGCAACAACAACACCTGCTCCAACAACAACAGCAGCAACAACAACTACACCTGCTCCAACAACAACAACTACAGCAACAACTACACCTGCTCCAACAACGAAAAATGCAGCAACGACAACTATAGCTACAATGACACCTGCTCCAACAACAACGACTACAGCAACCACTACACCTGCTCCGACAACAACAACAGCAGCAACAACTACTTCTGCTCTGACAACGACAACGACAGCAACAACAACTACACCTGCTCCAACAACGACAACTGCTGCAACAACAACACCTGCTCCAACAACAACGACTGCTGCATCAACGACACCTGCTCCAACAACGACAACTACAGCAACAACAACACCTGTTCCAACAACCAAGACCGTGGCAACAACAACACCTGCTACAACAACAACGACTGCTGCAACAACTACACCTGCTCCAACAACGAGAACTGCAGTAACAACAACACCTGCTCCAACAACAACGACTGCTGCAACAACGACACCTGCTCAGACAACGACAGCAACAACAACATCTGCTCCAACAAGCACGACTGCGGCAACAACAACACCTGGTCCAACAACAACAGCAGCAACAACATCCTCACCTGCTCCAACAACAACAACTGCAGCAACAACTACACCTTCTCCGACAACAACGACAGCAGCTACAACTACACCTGCTTCAACAACAACAACTTCATCAACAACAACACCTGCTCCGACAACAACGACAGCAGCAACAACTACACCTGCTCCAACAACGACAACTACAGCAACAACAACACCTGCTCCAACAACAACGACTGCTGCATCAACGACACCTGCTCCAACAACGACAACTACAGCAACAACAACACCTGTTCCAACAACCAAGACCGTGGCAACAACAACACCTGCTACAACAACAACGACTGCTGCAACAACTACACCTGCTCCAACAACGAGAACTGCAGTAACAACAACACCTGCTCCAACAACAACGACTGCTGCAACAACGACACCTGCTCCGACAACGAGAACTACAGCAACAACAACACCTGCTCCAACAACCACGACTGCGGCAACAACAACACCTGGTCCAACAACAACAGCAGCAACAACATCTACACCTGGTCCAACAACAACAACTGCAGCAACAACTACACCTTCTCCGACAACAACGACAGCAGCTACAACTACACCTGCTTCAACAACAACAACTTCATCAACAACAACACCTGCTCCGACAACAACGACAGCAGCAACAACTACACCTGCTCCAACAACGACAACTACAGCAACAACACCTGCTCCAACAACAACGACTGCTGCATCAACGACACCTGCTCCAACAACGACAACTACAGCAACAAAAACACCTGTTCCAAAGACCACGACCGTGGCAACAACAACACCTGCTACAACAACAACGACTGCTGCAACAACTACACCTGCTCCAACAACGAGAACTGCAGTAACAACAACACCTGCTCCAACAACAACGACTGCTGCAACAACGACACCTGCTCAGACAACGACAACGACAGCAACAACAACACCTGCTCCAACAACCACGACTGCGGCAACAACAACACCTGGTCCAATAACAACAGCAGCAACAACATCTACACCTGCTCCAACAACAACAACTGCAGCAACAACTACACCTTCTCCGACAACAACGACAGCAGCTACAACTACACCTGCTTCAACAACAACAACTTCATCAACAACAACACCTGCTCCGACAACAACGACAGCAGCAACAACTACACCTGCTCCAACAACGACAACTACAGCAACAACAACACCTGCTCCAACAACAACGACTGCTGCATCAACGACACCTGCTCCAACAACGACAACTACAGCAACAACAACACCTGTTCCAAAGACCACGACCGTGGCAACAACAACACCTGCTACAACAACAACGACTGCTGCAACAACTACACCTGCTCCAACAACGAGAACTGCAGTAACAACAACACCTGCTCCAACAACAACGACTGCTGCAACAACGACACCTGCTCAGACAACGACAACGACAGCAACAACAACACCTGCTCCAACAACCACGACACTGCAACAACAACACACCTGGTCCAACAACAACAGCAGCAACAACATCTACACCTGGTCCAACAACAACAACTGCAGCAACAACTACACCTTCTCCGACAACATCGACAGCAGCTACAACTACACCTGCTTCAACAACAACAACTTCATCAACAACAACACCTGCTCCGACAACAACGACAGCAGCAACAACTACACCTGCTCCAACAACGACAACTACAGCAACAACAACACCTGCTCCAACAACAACGACTGCTGCAACAACGACAGCAGCAACAACAACTTTTCTGCTATCTGCTCTGACAACGACAACGACAGCAACAACTACACCTGCTCCAACAACGACAACTGCTGCAACAACAACACCTGCTCCAACAACAACGACTGCTGCAACAACGACACCTGCTCCAACAACGAACTACAGCAACAACAACAACACCTGCTCCAACAACAACAAGTGTGTCAACAACAACTACACCTGCTCCAACAACGACAACTACAGCAACAACAACACCTGCTCCAACAACCACTAGTGCGCAGACAACAACAAAATCAGCAACAACTACTCCTGCTCCGACAACGACAGCAGCAACAACAACACCTGCTCCTACAACGAGAGCAACAACAACTACACCTGCTCCAACAACAACGACTGCTGCAACAACGACACCTGCTCCAACAACGAGAACTACAGCAACAACAACACCTGCTCCAACAACAACAAGTGTGGCAACAACAACTACACCTACTCCAACAACAACAACTACAGGAACAACACCTGCTCCAACAACAACTAGTGCGCCGACAACAACAAGTGCAGCAACAACTACTTCTGCTCTGACAACGACAACGACAGCAACAACAACTACACCTGCTCCAACAACGACAACTGCTGCAACAACAACACCTGCTCCAACAACAACGACTGCTGCAACAACGACACCTGCTCCAACAACGAGAACTACAGCAACAACAACACCTGCTCCAACAACAACAGCAGCAACAACAACTACACCTGCTCCAACAACAACAACTACAGCAACAACTACACCTGTTCCAACAACGACAAATGCAGCAACGACAACTATAGCCACAATGACACCTGCTCCAACAACAACGACTACAGCAACCACTACACCTGCTCCGACAACAACAACAGCAGCAACAACTACTTCTGCTCTGACAAGGACAACGACAGCAACAACAACTACACCTGCTCCAACAACGACAACTGCTGCAACAACAACACCTGCTCCAACAACAACGACTGCTGCATCAACGACACCTGCTCCAACAACGACAACTACAGCAACAACAACACCTGTTCCAACAACCAAGACCGTGGCAACAACAACACCTGCTACAACAACAACGACTGCTGCAACAACTACACCTGCTCCAACAGCGAGAACTGCAGTAACAACAACACCTGCTCCAACAACAACGACTGCTGCAACAACGACACCTGCTCAGACAACGACAACGACAGCAACAACAACACCTGCTCCAACAACCACGACTGCGGCAACAACACCTGGTCCAACAACAACAGCAGCAACAACATCTACACCTGCTCCAACAACAACAACTGCAGCAACAACTACACCTTCTCCGACAACATCGACAGCAGCTACAACTACACCTGCTTCAACAACAACAACTTCATCAACAACAACACCTGCTCCGACAACAACGACAGCAGCAACAACTACACCTGCTCCAACAACGACAACTACAGCAACAACAACACCTGCTCCAACAACAACGACTGCTGCAACAACGACAGCAGCAACAACTACTTCTGCTCTGACAACGACAACGACAGCAACAACTACACCTGCTCCAACAACGACAACTGCTGCAACAACAACACCTGCTCCAACAACAACGACTGCTGCAACAACGACACCTGCTCCAACAACGAGAACTACAGCAACAACAACACCTGCTCCAACAACAACAAGTGTGTCAACAACAACTACACCTGCTCCAACAACGACAACTACAGCAACAACAACACCTGCTCCAACAACAACGACTGCAGCAACAACGACACCTGCTCCAACAACGAGAACTACAGCAACAACAACACCTGCTCCAACAACAACAAGTGTGGCAACAACAACTACACCTACTCCAACAACAACAACTACAGCAACAACACCTGCTCCAACAACAACTAGTGCGCCGACAACAACAAGTGCAGCAACAACTACTTCTGCTCTGACAACGACAACGACAGCAACAACAACTACACCTGCTCCAACAACGACAACTGCTGCAACAACAACACCTGCTCCAACAACAACGACTGCTGCAACAACGACACCTGCTCCAACAACGAGAACTACAGCAACAACAACACCTGCTCCAACAACCACGACTGCTGCAACAACAACACCTGCTCCAACAACAACGACTGCTGCAACAACGACACCTGCTCCAACAACGAGAACTACAGCAACAACAACACCTGCTCCAACAACAACAAGTGTGGCAACAACAACTACACCTACTCCAACAACAACAACTACAGCAACAACACCTGCTCCAACAACAACTAGTGCGCAACAACTAACACCTGACAACAACAAGTGCAGCAACAACTACTTCTGCTCTGACAACGACAACGACAGCAACAACAACTACACCTGCTCCAACAACGACAACTGCTGCAACAACAACACCTGCTCCGACAACAACGACTGCTGCGACAACGACACCTGCTCCAACAACGAGAACTACAGCAACAACAACACCTGCTCCAACAACCACGACTGCGGCAACAACAACACCTGCTCCAACAACAACAGCAGCAACAACAACTACACCTGCTCCAACAACTACAACTACAGCAACAACTACACCTGTTCCAACAACGACAAATGCAGCAACGACAACTATAGCCACAATGACACCTGCTCCAACAACAACGACTACAGCAACCACTACACCTGCTCCGACAACAACAACAGCAGCAACAACTACTTCTGCTCTGACAAGGACAACGACAGCAACAACAACTACACCTGCTCCAACAACGACAACTGCTGCAACAACAACACCTGCTACAACAACAACGACTGCTGCAACAACTACACCTGCTCCAACAGCGAGAACTGCAGTAACAACAACACCTGCTCCAACAACAACGACTGCTGCAACAACGACACCTGCTCAGACAACGACAACGACAGCAACAACAACACCTGCTCCAACAACCACGACTGCGGCAACAACAACACCTGGTCCAACAACAACAGCAGCAACAACATCTACACCTGCTCCAACAACAACAACTGCAGCAACAACTACACCTTCTCCGACAACAACGACAGCAGCTACAACTACACCTGCTTCAACAACAACAACTTCATCAACAACAACACCTGCTCCGACAACAACGACAGCAGCAACAACTACACCTGCTCCAACAACGACAACTACAGCAACAACACCTGCTCCAACAACAACGACTGCTGCATCAACAACACCTGCTCAAACAACGACAACTGCAACAACAGCGACAACTATAGCAACAACGACACCTGTTCCAACAACTACAACTACAGCAACAACAACACCTGCTCCAAGAACTACACCTGCTCAGACAACGACAACGACAGCAACAACAACACCTGCTCCAACAACCACGACTGCGGCAACAACAACACCTGGTCCAACAACAACAGCAGCAACAACATCTACACCTGCTCCAACAACAACAACTGCAGCAACAACTACACCTTCTCCGACAACAACGACAGCAGCTACAACTACACCTGCTTCAACAACAACAACTTCATCAACAACAACACCTGCTCTGACAACAACAACAGCAGCAACAACAACTGAAGCAACAACTACACCTTCTCCGACAACAACAACAGCAGCAACAACAACTACTTCTGCTCCAACAACAACAACTACAGCAACAACTACACCTACTCCAACAACAAGTATGTCAACAACGACAACTACAGCAACAAGTACACCTGCTCCAACAACAACAAGTGCAGCAACAACTACTTCTGCACTGACAACAACAACTGTGGCAACAATATCACCTGCTCCAACAACTACAACTACAGCAACAACAACACCTGTTCCAATAACCACGACTGTGGCAACAACAACACCTGGTCCAACAACAACAGTAGCAACAACAACTACACCTGCTCCAACAACAACAACAACTACAGCAACAACTACACCTACTCCAACAACAACGACAGCAGCAACTACACCTGCTCCAACAACAACAACTACAGCAACAACAACACCTGCTCCGACAACAACGACAGCAACAACAACTACACCTGCTCCAACAACTACAACTACAGCAACAACAACACCTGCTCCAAGAACTACACCTGCTCCGACAACGACAGCAGCAACAACTACACCTGCTCAAACAACGACAACAACACCTGCTCAAACAACAACAACTGCAACAACAACGACAACTATAGCAACAACGACACCTGCTCCAACAACAACTACAGCAGCAACCACTACACCTGCTCCAACAACAGCATCAACAACTACACCTGTTCCAACAACAACAACTACAGCAACAACTACACTTGCACCGACAACAACGACAGCAGCAACAACTACACCTGCTCCGACAACGACAGCAGCAAAAACTACACCTGCTCAAACAACGACAACTGCGGCAACAACGACACCTGCTCCAACAACAACGACAGCAGCAACAACTACTTCTGCTCTGACAACGACAACTGCAGTTGCTCCTGCACCTTTGTATGCTATCTCAATAAACTTGCAAGCAGAACCTTTTTCAGCTGACCTTCTTGACACCACCAACATTCGATTCAAAAATCTTAAAAAACGAGTTGAAGACACGGTGAGTAATTCTTTAAACTGAACCCATATTTCATTGACCATGTCGGTTTTGTGCATGAATGATTGGACAGAAAATTTTAGCTGAAGGAGAAATCTGACAAGCTAAAAAGTAATATCAGTTAAATGTGCCTTTGTTCATTTCCTTTGGAGACAATTGTGCTTGAAATCTACTCAAGGTCTTTCAATGTTGCTTTCTTTTTGCAGTGCAATATCATATACAAACGAAAATTTGGTGATCAGTTTGACCGGTGCATTTTGAAACAGTTCAGGTAAAAATATTTTTCTAACAGTGGTTTACTGATTTTGCTTTACATGGAGGATTCTGGTCTTAAATTGGTATTTTCTAATGTTGATAGTGTCATGTGTGGAAATCACCCATGAAAACCAGCAGAATCGTCTCATATTATTGGTTGACATTTGGTTTTATGACACAGGCCTATTCCACCTCCATCTCGAGTGGATGGAACTCAAGTAGATCTGGATCTTTTGTTTACTCGGACAACTCCCACTGCAAATCTCCCACTGAATAGCGTTGTTGCTCAAACCTTAGTAGAAGCTGTGAATAATTCTACCAATAACTTCAGTGTGAGCATAAATCCCAACACAGTCCAAATACTAGGTAAGTAAACACAACAGAATGTTTCACTCTTATCAGTATGTAAAACATCTGAAATAACATGTGCTACTCATGCTCTGTTTTGAAATAATTATGTTGCTACACAAGAAATGGAAGTATAGACAAGATTCATAAAGACAACATTAACAGTGTTCAATGTTGTACATTTCAGTCCAAATGTTCAACAGTGTGGCAGGATGAGCCATACCTTGTATTCAGTCAGAATTCTAGTTACATAAATAATTTGTTATTAACTGTAAGATTTTTGACATTAGCAACTTCAGAACTAGACAAGATGCTAAAAAGTCTCCAAATCCAATTCTTTCTATACCTTTTATGATAGCCATTAAAAGTCAGCGAAACTGGCACCAAATTCAGTTTTTCTTCAAACAAGGATAAAGGAATCCTTTTGGCTTGGGCACAAAAACTTATTTATTCTTTTCAAACATTTTTTTACAGCAGGTCCAGTTCCAGATGCATCTACAACTGCTGCACCTACAACTGCTGCACCTGCAACTGCTGCACCTGCAACTGCTGCACCTACAACTGCTGCACCTACAACTGCCGCACCTACAACTGTAGCATTCATAACAACAAGGGTGACTTTCAGATCTCTTCAAAGCACTTTTATAAGTGACTTGCTGAATCCATCATCTGCAGCTTTTAGAAATCGAGCTTCAGTGATAAAGACACAGGTAAGTCTCACCCTAAGAATAACATCTGCTGGTACATCTACTGAATTATTTTATCAGAGAGCTCAAGCCCCTACTTAAAGAACTGAAATGTTATGGTGACACTTACAGTATACAGCCAATACTCTATTTATTATTTACTTCTGTGTTTTATAGGCTTCGCAAAATATTAGTGTTAACACCATTTTTCCCAAACTTTTGTTTTCCAGTAATTAACCAGTATTCACAAAAATACTATAATATATTTTCTTTTTCTCCAAAGAGCGCAATTGTTAATGTTGTTCCCCATAGTCTTGTTTACAGTAAGTACTTTATTGGTACTTGATTCATTCAACAAAATTACACTGTAAATTGTGTACAGGCTGTATTATAAAGTGTTTCCAATGTTATCATTAATAACAAGTTTCATAAAGTATAATAAAAATATACAACAACAATTTAAATGTACTTACAAGGGCTGCTGCTCATCTTGTTACAATGAGGTGTTAAGGCATGCTAAACTTCAATACTTATACTGTATATGATAAAACATGTAGTATCAAGAATTCAAACACATCGTGCAAAGGTTTGGTGTGATGGATGGTCCTGGCAAATTCCCTAAGTAGAGATTTCCCCACCAGGAAAAGGAACAAATACCATTTGAAAAACTGTGTACACTGCCCAGAAACTTAATGTTACTGTAAAAAGTGAATAACTCATCTTCTTTTAAACCCTGTACTGGTGCCCATCATTATTTTTTCCTCCTGTCTGTCTGTCTCCTGGCCACAATTTGTTTCTGCACTACACAAAGTACAGAAAACACAAGAAAAATAAAAACAGGAAATTAGGAAACACTGATCTTCACGCTTGCTAGACAGTCTACATACTATATATAAAAAGTTCACTTATTCAGATTTACAGAAGGAATTGATGCCAGAGACATCAAGGGGAAAATATCAAGACAAATAAAACTACACCTCCAGCTTGCTGTACAACTTATATCATATACACACAGTTCAGTGTTCTAAGGCAAACACAGAAGTAAAAAGTGTTTAAATACAATTTGTTTTCTTTTTCTGCAGCTTGAACCTATTTTCCAAAGGGCATTCCCTTCCTCATTCAAGTCCTTGGACGTGGTGTCATTCAGGTAATTTCTTAAGACTTATCGTATTTCAATTTAAGAGTAGTGGCCTAAATGAGATATCTCAAACAATATCTTTTGTTTCTCCTTCTGCAGAAAAGGATCAGTCATCAACGAAATGAACCTTCGCTTTGCAAGCACAAACGTTCCTAATATCACACCTATTTTGATCAGTGCAGCTTCAAACGTCACTGGCTTCGACATTGACAGCAGCTCCATCAACGTGAATGGCTTATGTAAGCAATATTGTGTGCTACTTCATCAAAAGTTTCAAAAAGTTGAACAACTGTTTATTAAACTAATGTTTTCTTTTCTTTTCTCCTCATTTACAGCTTCAAGTGGAGTAAGCCACAAAATCAGTCTCCTCACTGCATCCTGCCTGGTACTGTTGTCATGGCTACTGTCAAGCCAACAATAGCATCAAGTGCTGATTTCCATTTGAATTGCTATCAGAACATGACTGCCATCACTGGTATGAAAAAGGACTTGGGATCCCGGCCGGGCAGCATGACACAGCCAACTTTAAGCACCTGGTCCATTTAATCATCACTAGAATAATAAGCCAAACAATATAACAGCACTTTGTATTAAGCCCTGGGATGTCAGAAAATAATTGCACTATTTTACTATTAATGTAAAATGTATAAATGCATCTTGCTTCTCTGAGCACTGTGCTACAGCAATATTTAACTTAGTGTCAATTTCTAATGCTGTCTTCTTTAGTCTTGTTCACCAAACAAGACTCTTACTATTGTCTGAATGCAGTTTATATTTAAACATGCAGATTGAGAAATCTGAATGCTAGATTTCAAACTGGACTGTTTGTAAAGTTAGTCTTCATCAAGATGGGTCAAGATAGGCCTAAGCAAATATTATTTACTTATTTAAACATTTCTGTAGTTTCCAAATGCATGTAAAATTCATGTTTAGGTTTCACTTGCTAACATAGCAGCTTCACAGCTCCACAGAGAGCATATTAGAAAGGGAACAAGTGTTAAATTAAATGAAGGAACACATGCAGCTCATAGTGGGCTGCGCACCTCAACCTTGAACCAATGCAAAATTTTATCAAAGGTCATGGTATACATTATATATATGTCAAAACAATGCACTGTCCATTTTCTTATTTATACAAAGTGTATTTATGTAATTATGCATAGCTGTATTCTGTGAGACTTCTTGTAGTTTGTACAATGTCTGTCAGAAACTTTACAATGATCAGAATACAAAATCTTTTTATATTTAATCTTTAAACTGTCTCTTGTGTGATGTTGTGTATGTTTAATGTCAGAATTAAATCTCTGATGATGTTTACAGACAATAAAACCCTGCCTATAATTCAATTTCGCAATAGCCTTTGTTGTGTCAGTAAATCAGGTTTGTTCAGAACGAGAGAACTGGCAGTGGTGCATAGTTCACATTGGCTATGAGATTGGTATTTATTCAGATACTGCCAGACAATCTGAGAGATGTGTTGTTCTTAAATCACCTCAAACTCAGAGTAACCTCAAAACCAGCATCAACCACTGTCAGAGTTCATTTACATATGTTGTGTTTATATATTAGGACATCATCATTGTATTTATTTTAGGACATTTTTTCATTTGTTGTCAGTAAGTTATAATTAGAGAAAGATAATAAAATAACAATAACACTTTCTGGAGTGTTATTTACCTTAAAACATGACACAAAATGTGATAAACAATTTAATTAAACAATTTAACGTCCATCTTACGGCTTCAGGCTGCTCATCAGAAATGCTGCTGGCCACTTGAGAATGCTGATGCACAAACAGTATGTCAGTGTTTTTTACATTTGGAAGACTGTGCCTCTAATACCTGCTTCCTTTTTTCTAATTTTTTAAACCCTCCTTCACTTTTTGACATTTTCTTGTCCATCCTACTTGTTGGCCATTTCAGTGCTTCAGATTTCCACCGGCCTAGCCAGTTAATTTCCATGGTCACAACCCCCTCGAAATTACTTTTTCAAGGCTGTGAAGGGAAGCTAATGTTAGCTAGCTGGTTAGGTTTTATATGAACAAGATGTAGATAGCTGCAAATTAATGTAACGTTACTGCTAACGTTATTTTTCATAGTCTGCCTTGTATTTTTGGTTCTTCTGTAAGGATTGCGTTAGAAGTTTGAGTAGGCTTAGTAAACCCATACTTCAGTAACCCTGACATATCCAGCTAGCTAGCCAGCGACGAGTACTGCTTGCTGGTTACTGCTGAGGTAAAATTTTAACTCAACACAGAAAGAATAATAGAATGTTGAACTAAAAGGCTCAAAAGAATCGTGATGTTTGTGAAACTGTAACGTTACTTTGGAGAAGGCTCGTAGAAGGTCTATAGGGATAAAACTTAGTGGCCACAGGGGGCCACCTACATCGAGTATTTGGTGGCCACAGAGTAACTTTTTCTGGCCACGGGCCATCGGGAAATGGTTAGTGTCGAACCCTGGTGGATGGGATGTACTGGGAGACCTTGGCTACTGCCCTGCTCCTTTAGTGTATTGAACTGAACATGGTTATGTTTTATTGCTTATGAATTAAATGTTTTATTTGTGAGATGAAGAATGTGACTTTTTTTTTTTTCAAAACTTACATAGTCTTGCTTTCTGCAGTCCAGGCAAGGTCATGAGAACAACGGCCTGGTTGTCCTCTGTTGCCCTAAATTCAGTGTAAGTTACATGTTTGACCAAGGTCTGGGATGAATAATGAAATAATAGTTTATTGTTGTTCGATTAGATGATCCACCGAAAATTACTTGGCAACAATTCTGATTGCCCTTAGCCTAGGTAATTTTTCACGGAATGTTTTGGGTTTAGAACTGTTGTTGGGACAAAACAAGCATTTTGAAAAAGTCCCCACGGCTGTGGGATCTTGTGATGAGCATAATTAGCCTACTTTTTCCATTTTAGTCCATATACCAAACAATTAATCGATAATGAAAACGATCGCTTAACTTTAAAAATGTGTTTGAACACTTTGTCAAGATTTTATTTTGATATTGGTGCTGTGTTGTTCATCTTGCTCCCCAAACCCCCTTGAGTTTCACGGCTCTCTCAGTACCGTCGATGGAATAAAGAGTCCTGGCTGAGAAAAGGTTATTTTTATATCTGCATATCAGCGGAACCGGAAGTGGAAAATGCATGGATTAGTGTGTTTACAACTCATAATCCTGAGTGCACCCGGCATCACCCTGCTGCTTTACAGACCCGTGTAATTTGAATTTGCAGACTGGTGCTACCTAGGACATAACGAATCTTATAATACAGGCCTGTTTTACTTTCTTAGTGAGGACTACGGATTGTTATTGCGGACTAGCTGTGTGATATCTGCCGCAGCCATGAACACACCATCTGTGGAAGTGGGACAAGGGAACAGATGGCGCATCCAAGCCGGCCTGCAGGGCTGCTGACGCTTACTGTTAAAACAGCACTGAAGAGGAGTATCAATCATTAAAATAAAAGGCTGTCACTGGCTGTTGCACAGTAGGGCTATATTTTGCAGACTAACGATGCCAGAGTTGGATAAGAGTGTTTGACAGGAAGCAACGTAGATTGACCAAATTGATGCGCGACGACTGGATCACTGGCATCAACTTAATCCCTTTTGACGTGTCTTGCTCGGTGAACAATGGTTGACAACCGCTACGCTACAGCTCTGGTCATCGCCTGTGTGTTGAGCATACTGGCCACCGTGTATCTATCGGTGGCCATAGGGACGCAGCACTGGTACCAGTACAGCAGCCCCACCGTGCGCGGGGAGGCCAACGTGTCAGAGCTGCGCTCCCTGTATGAGGAGTTCATGGACGGGGAGTTTGATGAGAAAACCTACAGCGACACCCTGTTCCGCCTTAACGGGACTGTGGGCCTCTGGTGGCGGTGTGTGCTCGTTCCTGCCAACGCTCACTGGTACAAAGAGCCAGGTATGTGTATATAACTGACCTAACCTGCCCAGTGACACTGTACAATGTCACGCCCACATACAGGTGAGTCATTAGTTTTTGTCTCAGAAGTTTCAAACTATAGAGCTGCTGAACAATGAACTATGATGCCACTAGGTGTGGCCCATTCCCCAACAGGTAGGAGCTTTAAGGCGCGAAATTTTCACCCTTGGATTATGGATGGTATTCTCCCCACTTTGTGCTTGTCATGTATTATCATTACATTGTGGTCACAGAGCTAAGCTTAGTTTTCTGAAAAATAAACATATATCTATCTTTGAAAAACCCATAAGATTTTTTTTTCTGTGTGTCAAGTAATTAACACACAGAAAACCTTGGGCAAGGTAGTATTATTCCATCATAGGAGTACTGTAAGGCTGCAACCAACAGTTACTGTCATTATTATTATTAGGTCTGACAATTATTTTCTTTAATGGGCAATTTATGTGTATAAAATGTCAGAAAATAGTGAAAATGCCCATCGTAACATATTCAAATTGCTTTTTTTTGTCTGATCAACAATCAAAAACCCCAAAATGTTGAGTTTACTGTCATAGAAAACTGGAAAACTAGCAAATGTTCACATTTGAGAAACTGGTACCAATAAATTTTTGGCATTTTTGCTTCACAGTTGCCAATTAATTTTCTCTCAGTCGAATAATCAATTGATCAATTAATAATTTCATCTCTTGAGAACTGGTTGGTTTCTGGGTTCCTGGAAATAATGAACCTGCCATGTAGTTGGGATCAATAGGGGTCCAACATCAAATTTTTGCCTTGGGGCCCCCTAAAAGAGTTTATTCCAGCCATGCTCATGATCTATATAGTTAGTAGATGATGCCCAAACAATACACTAAATATTTTTTCTACTATACTTATTGCTGTGTGAAATAAGGCATCTGTCTTCATTTTTAGGATGTTAAAATTTTAAACTATCAGCACAAATAACAAAAACTGCCACTTGGAGGGACTGTGTTCCCTCTACGCATGGGGCTATTGCAGTGAAATAAAAATCAATAATGATGTTAGCCCAAAAAAAGCAACAACAACATGGAAATGATCTGTTATCAGATACTGGTAAATATAATCCAATATCAATATATTAATTGGTCATTCCTCATCTTGTTCTCTGAAAAATAGTGAATACAGGGGAGTTTCTTCTTAGCCACACAAAGTATTCATTAAATCATTTACATTTTCATTGTAAAACCATTTGTGTATTTTGAAAAATATATCCAAACATATTAGGTCAGTATTGTATTAGGAAAGTTGACTTTATTTATCTGTTGCAGTACGTCCACGAAAAGCTAGAAAATACACACGAGAATCTAAAGAAAAGTTTATTCATTATGTATACGTGATTGGCAGTAAATTGTCTAATACATGTTCAGACACTGGTTCTTTAAGTAAATAACCTCTTTCAGATGCCAAGATGGTGCTGGAGTGTCGAAGCTTCACTCTACCTCAGCAGTTCACTCCCAAGTATAAAGAACCAGGAAACCACAACAGTGGAGAGGACATACTGCGCACCTGTAAGTCCAGTTACAACAAGTTTACCCTTATTTAAATGTTATAAGTTGTACGAAGGTGTAAGAAAATTTGCGCCAGATTCAGCCTCTTCTCTGCATAGTGCATTAATTATGACCAATATGTGATGTTGAATAATACATTGCCCCCAATCAGGGCTGCGTCTTCTGTCATGCATAAGAAGGTGAGTAAAAGAAGACCACAGTAACTGTGATGCGCATGGACTCATACCTTTCTGTGTCTGTGTGCATGTATGTGTAGACCTGTGGAAGTGCCAGTTTCTGCTGCCACTGGTGTCTCTGGGATTGGTGGTGTTGGCAGGCCTGACTGGGTTCTGTGCCTGCCTCTGCCGAAGCCTCACCCCAACTCTTGGCATAGGAGTACTTCACCTGCTGGCTGGTAAGACCTGTTCAGCTGCACAGAACCACTTACTGATAACTGGCAGGTTTCACCCAAAGAGTCACAAAAGTGGTTAAAAAGGAGAGTGAATATTGGGACTTACATCTATGAGGTGGCCAGAAATACAACTCCAAATTAATGCCAATGTTGTTTGCTGGATGTGTAAATAAGCAACTGTTTGCTAACATCGCCATATGAACTTTATAAGATGATAATATGTGTGTTTACAGATTGTTGCGCTGCCCCACACTATGATGAGTGTTTTATATGTTTGACATATCAATAAGTGTATGAATATAAAATTTCAAGCACAGAAATTTGTACCCCAACACACCTGAAAACTCTCAAGATGTTTCCTTACACCCCCTCTTCTGTGCCCTACAGGTCTCTGCACCTTAGCTACAGTGTGCTGTTACCTGGCGGGGATGGACCTGCTCCACAGGGTATCGATGCTGCCTGATAAGGTGGATGGCTCTCTGGGCTGGTCCCTCTACTTGGCCCTCATTTCCTCGCCACTCCACATGATGGCCGCGGCGCTGCTGGTGTGGGCGGCACGTAGCCACAGTCAGAACTACTACCGCATGACCGCCTACCGGGTGGCATAGACTGAGATTCAGCTCTGGATCTCTGCCCTGTTTCAAGTCATACCCCACTCTGACACCAAGATGCATTTTATAATGATCTCAGAAGAATGGGATGTGGGTTAATCTGTGCGTTTTGCCCTCTGATGGATTAAAGTGCATGTACTCTAAAGTAATGACCCTATCTGCTGCATTAAAAGATTTGTTTTTTATCTCTCTAGGGGTTATGGAATTGGTTTGAAAAAGGTCAACCAGAAAGATGTGTATAGCACAACATATGTTTGGTTCAAAGTAACTTAACACCAAGCTAAAAAGCTGTGTCCCAGTTTCATATTACACATGAATTATTTCCAGGTTATGAATATGTAGTGAGACGACATTGGAATAGAACAATTGTGGTACTCTCCAAGTTAATTGCTGACATTTAGGAATGCAGCAAGATCGCTTCAAGGAGAGTTTGATAGGGCAAGAAACATTAGCAGTCAACATGATCAGACAGGATTTAAACAAGTCCCCAGGTTACTCAAACTTACTTGGAAGAGAAAATTGGGTCAACCGATTAAATTATTACTCAAACAGGTTCAACAGAAGCATAACTATACACACATCACATTTTTAAACATTTTGATCTGACTGGAACTGTAATAAACAGAAAATGTTAAAGTATACTAAAAAATGTTAGAATGTGTGCTAAATTTGCTTGATTCCTGAGTATGTTGTTGATTATTGTTAACTGGCTGAAAACAAAAAGGCAGTGTGTTTGAAATTCGCAAATTGATTGATGTCCACCGGCATGCATCTTGCATAATTTCCTGCATACTATTGAGATTATTATATACAGTAGTACATAATATATATTATATTAAGTATGTGGTATGGAATTGGGACACCCCTTTTGTTTCAGTGACGTCTTCTAGTTTACATTTTCAAGTCTATCGCACCTGAGATCACACCCAGAATTACTTTGGTCTGTTGACATTTCCCCTTTGTTGCACTCATAAAAACACCTGACAATACAGTTCAGGTGAACTGAACACACCCTGAGTATGTTTCCATGGCACTGCAGCAAGACAAAAACCTTGTATGCAACCATAATATTTATTTTGACAGAGGATTGCTATTGTGTAATCAGTCTTTTACTTCTGCTGCTTCAAAACATAGTCTGTGAATGTGGGCGGCAAGTACAGTGAGCGAGACAACAACTTATTACTTTATTTATGTTTCTGTTTGATTTCTGTCCCTTTTTTTTAAACTAAAGTGACATTTATTTATTCATGGCCATTATTAAGGTCAGTCTGTGTTTGTTTATAATTTCTTTACCCAATGCATTGTTTTCTTTGCTATTTTCAAGCATATTTTTAACGTTTTGAAAAGATCATTTTTTTCAACATAGTAGTGGTTTTTTTCACCATTTCTTGTTTGGTTTCGTTGCCCTTACATGCTCATATAAATTGGTTTCCACATGCTTTTGTGAATTCAGTTGTGTTTGTTTATATGTATTTAATTTATATGTGTTCCTTTATATGTGTTTTTATTGATTTATCACCATTTCAATTCAACAGGATTTAAGGGAAATAGTGTTTCCCTGTTAGGCATTATGAATGTAATTTAAAGGCCATATTGTGATAAAGTACAGTATTCCTTTGCACTTAAATTATTGTTGAACATATTCTGAATATTGCTGTAGTGGTCAGTAGTGAATTTCTATTTTTTGATCATGTAAACGTCCCAAAAAATATACTTTTAGAAAAAAACGTACCCTAAAAGCCATGCAATGTTTCCAGAAATATATAAATTACCACCAGTCAGACAGTTTCATAAAACAAAAGAATGTCTGAATTGAAGCACTGTGTGTTGTCTGATAGGTCTCATGATAAATCAGTTGTATTTTGCATATTCAGCCATTTAATTCAAGAAACTGTTCTATCCCTGCATCCAGTGTAGCATAAATATAACAGCAAATGTCACTGTATGACTGTGCTTTTGTGAATCTACAGTGAATGTGTTGTTCATTCTCCAGTTGTGCGCTAAAACAGTTAATAATTGTAGCCCACACTTAAATATTGTCAGTGTATGAGAGCGTGCAAGTGCGTGTTCCAAGCAACTGCTGTCATTTCAATAAAAGTAACATTTTAGTAAAGTTTATTTCATCGTCACATCAGTCTCATCATGTCAGGTGTTTTAAAAGGCCATCCTCACTCTTCTTCTGATGCAAATCCCTGTTCGTTAGCTTGTTGCTCCTGCTCTGTCTGTACCCGGATTGCAGGAATCACCACACGCCTTTTTCTTGCCAGGGAGAGAGCGATGCCCTTCTCGTAATAAGCACACTCATTGATGAAGAAAGGATAAAGAGGTTCATTGCCTTCATACCTCAGTGTTTCACCTGAGAAAGTCTGGAACAGTGGGTCTTCAGGGTGGAGCAGGCAGAAGTCTCGGTCCTGTGGGGAAGGACAGCGGATTAGGTTGATTGCTAATGAGCAACACCTGTGAGATTTAGGCAATCTTCACTTATGTGAGGTTAAAGCAGCTGGGCAGCAAAGAGTAGGTTGAAAGAGGCTGTATACTGTAGTTGTTGAAAAAAGCAACAACTGCTAAATGATTAAAAGAATAATTTTAAAAGTTGGACATTTTAGTAAACTAGAGGCCAGCAGATGCAGGGCTGTAGCCAGGACTTAAAAAATACTGAGGTCATGAGCCTAAGCATTCCCCATCCCAAGAAAATTAGATGACAAAAGGTAAAAATCTGTTGTGGTTTTACTGTGAATTACGGGCTACTGTGTTTCATGACTACAAGTTTTACTCTTCTTTTTTGGAAATAATGGTCTATAAATATGTTGAACTGAATTTGTACCATTCACTTTTGAGTAGAAGAACCACAATTTTGGTAATTTCATTTATTTAGTAGTTCAACTTTGTGATTTAAAAAAAATCACCACTTGTGTGGCAGTTTCAACGGAATCTACTAATTTACAATTCCTGCTATTCATGCCAGTCACGAACATAGTCACAGACAAAGTATTATCAGGCACTATTATCAAATACTTTAAACTCAACTCACCTGTTTCTATTCCTGTTTAGTAATGATTTTATCACTATGCTCTAGAAATCAAAGTATGAAGACAGGTGCATATATGTTACTTTATTACAAATGTTACAAAATACAAGAATAGAAATTTACAGTATGAAATGAAAACAATGTAATTATGTGATGTGGTGATCACACTGCAGGTAATAAATGTAACCAGTACCCTGCACTTTCAATAATACATTGCACCATCATTTGGACAGTTGAACTTTAGATAATAGAAAAAATGGGTAAGACTTAACTTTATGGGTCAGTAATTTCCACATAATTCCTACAAAGAATTGTCATTTGGCTCCAAGCATTGGGAAAGATTTTAGGGATAAATTTTGATCTGCACTCAAAACTAATCTATCTGATTTTATTCATAATGAACATTAACAGGGTGCCCCAGCGATTTAGTATTGCACTTCCATAAAGCCTGAAAAAAATGTTTTGAAAATATGATCAGGGTTTCCTGTTTGATGTACAAGTAACCGGCCATTTTAAATCCATGTTAGTAATGCCTGGATGTCCCTCATGGTTGTGTGTACTGATTAAAGATCATGACCGCAGGGAAATTGTTGTGATACTTCAAATCTCACTGACTCACATGATTGCTGCAACAAACCTACAACCCTAAAAATGACTGCAGATCTCAATCACCACTTGTGTGGATGAAACTACATTGTGAAATTCACAATGCCTGCTATTCATGTCAGTCACGAACATAGTCACGGACAAAGTATTATCAGGCACTATTATCAAATACTCAACCCACCTGTTTCTATTCCTGTTTTCTACTGATTTTATCACTGTTACAAATTCCTAGCAACAACAAGACTAGTTATGTTAGCAATTAATTGAAATGAATATATTGGAAGTGTAGCAGTTGAACACTATTTTATCTGTAATTAATACCAAATTACATATTTCTCTCTATAACCCTTCCAAGGAAATTATTCAGAAAATATAGACATATCAAATAAAGTGTTACTATAAAAAAAAAGATTTGATGAGTCATCCAGTGGAGTTCCCGGTTAAAGAAGATTTACTGGACGCCTTCATCTAACAATGTGAATTATCAGCTGTTAATTATAGTTTTAATGGTATGAAAACCATGTTGTGGACAGTTGGTTTCATGATTGCTCTTTGCCATTTTACAGAAAGAGGCCCCACCCTGTGCTGTGAACACAAAGCTGTAAAAGGAAATGCAGAAGAGCAGAACGCAGATGGAAGAAATCAGGTCTCCAGGTCCACTTTGTGGCTATGAAAGAGTTATTACTCCTTTATAATAGGATGGTGAAAGATGCAAGAACATGTCATTTCTCTGCACTTATTTCTGCCCATCAGCACAAGCCCAGATTTCTGTTTAAGACTGTGGATCAGTTAGTTAACCCTGACTGATGCTGATTGTGAAAAGTTTCTTTTGCACTTTGCTGGAAAGGTGGAGTTAATATCATCTGATATCACCCCCAATCCTGCCTTTTTAGATGTGGATCACCCGCTCAGGGATTCTTTGAGCAATTCTTCTGCTGTTACTCTGCCTGAACTCGCAGACATCATGTCCCAACTAGGTTTTTATTGGAAGTTACGGATGGTATTGCGCCCCTTTTGCTAATTATTTTTAACAACTTGCTGTATATATGATTCTTGAAAAACTTGTATCTAAGCAGCTTCTTGCTGCTGTGGAAAACAATAATACCTTTGAAAAGTCAGCACCACAGCACTGAGACAGCCCTTCTCAAAGTCACTAATGACCTTTTTTTAATGAATGCAGATGCAGGCATGTGTTCAATTCTTGTGCTGCTGGACTTAAGTGCTGCCTTTGACAATATTGATCATGGCATTCTTTTAGATAGACTGAGGCACTGGGTGGGCATATCTGGCACTGCACTAGACTGGTTCTCATCTTATCTGTCCAACAGGAAATTCTGTGTCAGCATTAAAAACTTAATGTCATCCTTTTCCCATATCAAGTACAGTGTGCCTCAAGGTTCATACATGCTTCCCTTGGGTAATGTCATCTGCAGACATGGTATTTCTTTTCATTGTTATGCAGATGACACACAGTTGTACCTCCCTGTTAAGCCCACTGATCATAGTATGCTGAGTTCTCTGCAGGACTGCCTGTTTGACATAAAAAACTGGTTGTCGATACATTTTCTTCAGCTCAACTCAAATAAAACTGAAATCCTTGTTATTGGCCCTCAGTACATCACTAAACAAATACTGCCATCTACTGGTAACCTGTCACAACATATCAAGCCTGTTGCAAGAAATCTGCATGTCCTGTTTGATAGCAATATATGTTTTGAGCAACATATCACTAAGCTTGTCCAATTATGTTTTTATCACCTCAGAAACATTGCAAAAATCCAATCTATTTTAAATCTTAGTGATGCAGAAACTGTTGTACATGCTCTTATCTCCTCACGCCTCGATTATTGTAACAGCCTGTTCACTTGTCTTAATCAAAAAACTTTGACACGACTGCAGACTCTACAAAACTCAGCTGCTAGGCTGCTAACCAGGACCAAGAGGTACGATCACATCACACCTGTTTTAGCCTCTTTACATTGGCTCCCTGTTTGTTTTAGGATTGATTTTAAGATCTTGTTGATTACTTTTAAGGCTCTTCATGGCCTGGCCCCAGACTATATTTTAGAAGTTGTAATCCTTTATGAACCTTCACATAGTTTGAGATCTTCGGGCAAGGGTCTTCTGTCTGTTCCTGAGTCCAGGAACAGACTAAGGTGGACAGAGCTTTTGCCATCAGGGCCCCGAGGCTCTGGAACAACTTGCCCGAAGAAATTAGGTTGTCTGAGTCAGTGTCTTTGTTTAAGTCTCTTCTCAAAACACGTTTTTATCGGAAAGCATATCCTGATTTTACCTGAACTGGCTGTTTATTTTATTGCTTTTGTGTATTTTATTTCTATATTTCATCATTCATTGTGTATTTTATTTCTCTTGTTGTGAAGCACTTTGTACTTTGTTTTGATAAGTGCTCTATAAATAGTAAATATAAATATATAATATAAAGTATAATAAAAAGTTGTATTATTATTATTATTATTATTATTATTATTATTATTATTATTATGTGGTATTCTGCAATGAAAATGGGCAACTTCTTTCATTAAAGCTTGGAGCCACAAATATGTTTCAGACTGTACCTGGAGTTGAGGATGAATGGCTGCTGTGATGTTGCGAGTCTTGCTGTCTCTCGGGTAGTCGATGTGTTTAATCATGGTGAACACATCCACAAATCCTCCTTCAAAAATAGTGCCTGAAAATAAAAGCAGAACAAGCAAAACAGAGCTTAAAACAAGACCAAAAAGGGGCATACAAGATGCACAAAGTCTGCAAGACTTGACATTTTGGATTTGTGTAGCAAATCAAAAATTAATTGCACCTGAGTTGAAGAAACGGACCCAATCGAGCATGTGCTGCACTCCAACTTTCATTGCTGTATAGATGTTTGACCTCACCACACCGTGAGGTTGGGGGCCAATCTCTATGGCTGCAGAAAATTGATTTTAAATGACAAATATTAAATATTATCCAGCATTCAAATGCTTTTGATAAACTGGTGTTATAGTAAAAATTAAAAACTTACCAAAGCCATGTTTTCCCACTGAATCAAGGGAATATGATTCCTTATTGGAGACATCAAAATGGATGTACCTCATTGGTGTATCTGGCATCTGACTCTGAAAATGACATGTCAGACTTAACTTTCTATTTATAGCATTACCAATCTCAATTTTTTGTTCCATTTAAGTGTACCCGATTCTGGAAAGTTTCTCAAAACATGTAGAGTGAATTGATTTTACTTGAGTGTGTAGGAACTGTTTATGCTTGCCTGCAGGTGTCTGAATATGTGCAGGCAGATCCAATCGCAGTCTGAGTACGCGATGAGGCACAGGCCCATGTTGGCGGTGGTGTTGTGGAGGTCGCATACAAGATCCACCGCCTCAGGACTTCCTTTGGGACCCAGCACGGCATTCAGTTCTCGGGATCTAATCATCTCGTAGGGGGCCTTGTCTGATATGGGACCACTGGGAGACAGAGAAACAATGTGATCACAAACTCATCGTCATCAGAACTGCTACCATGAACATCATCACCTCTCAACGCCGCCTTACTTGAGGGTGGCATGGGTGAAGCAGCGGTTCAGGTCGGTGTCGACATATCTGCGGCACTGCTGCATGGCCCGTGGGTTCGACAGCACCATTTGCACTGACACAGGCTCTTCTTCCTTCTCCTCCTTCTCCACCACTTTCTTCTCCACCTTCAGCAGCTCTTTCACCAAGTACACCCCAGATAACTCGTTGCCATGTGTACCACCACACACAGCGACCCGGGACAACCTTGGCAAACGCACCACCTCATCTACCTCCATCTGACAGAGCAGGAAGAGATACAGTGGAAAAAGTGTAACAATTTGAAGGTGTATGTAACAAAAATGTTACTGTATATCATGCATCCAGTTTTGAGCAGCACATGCACAAATTAGGTTGCATTTTCTCGGTTCATACACTATTCGTATGTCTTTGTATTCAGTATGCATCAATGTCAAATTACACATGTATTTTTGATTTCCCTCTTATTTCACCCAGTGGGAGATAGCAGTTACTCCAGTGGTGATGTCACTGAGTACACTGTAGACAACACGGCAACACTAAGCACAGATATTGATTTGTGAAACCTTACCTCGCTTTTCTGGCTTGCGGAAAACTGTAAAGGGGCAGTTCCGGCTTTAAACCCTAGAAATGTACCGCACTCTAAAGCAGCACTGAGATTACAAGTCTGTTTAAAGTCTCTTAACTGAGGAGGAAAGCTTGAGGTAAAACAGACTGAACTGTCAGCTCCACATTCACAAACAAGAGATGAAATGAATGACGAGGTATCATACTGTACATCTTAACCACTCTACCCTGGCCGTTACCTTTCTCTTCCCTCTCCCTCTGCCGTTTACCCTCTTCCACCCTCTCCCAGGCTTTCATGCAATTTCACTGATTCAGCATTCCCATCCCTCCCTCTGTACAGGCTGTAGCCGCCTGTTATGCAAACTCTCACCGTCTCTCTACCACCTCTTGTCCACTGCACTGCACTGTACTACACTGTATCGTAGGCAGGGTGTGTCCTGAGTGTGATGTGGTGCATCGATTGCTTCCTTTGCTCCCACCAGCTGTGAGATCCGCCGAACCCTAAGCCCCTCCCCAACTTTCCCCAACTCCCTGTTTCTCTCTGCCCCATGTATAGGATGGTAGGTTCCAGTCTGCCTTTCAAAAAATTGGCTCAAAATAAATCTGCTGGCATGACACAGCAGGAGAGGCGCCTGTGGTGTGTACAGTGAAAGAAACAGCTCTACTTCCAGGGAAAATAACAAGAGAATCAGCTGGTGATTTAAAGAGAAGATAAATTTAAACCTAAACTGTAATACAAGTAGATTGACTGCTCAAGAAAAAGTTAGCAGGTTACATCGTGTGTTAATACCCATTTTTCAGAATGGCAACTATGTTCTCTTTCTTTGAAATACCTAATTTCTGTATTTAGTATGTTTTATTTATATTTATTGAAAGTCCACATCTTTTTAAATTTTTATACTCTGTTGTAGAATTGTTTGCTGCTGTGTACTATAGCCTGACCACTACTGGATTTTAAAGACCAATACCAACATCAATATGTATGTAAGCCGATATTCTTTTTTTTTTACTCTCTGAAATATACAAATATTTTTGATAAAGATGCCCTAAATTTGGTTTTTAAGGACTTGTGACCAAGATATGTACTTAAGACATTTGACAGTTTAACCAAAGTCTACAGCCATGCTAGCAGCTCTGTGTTGCTATACTTAGGCACAGCTGCGCTTTGAGCTAAAATGCTATAATGTTTACCATGTTCACCATCATAGTTTAGTGTGTTAGCATGCTAACATTGGGATCACAAAAGTTACTACAATTCATCCTGAGGAGGACATGAATGTCTGCACCAAATTTCATGACAGTCCATACAGTAGTTGAGATATTGCAGTCTGGACCAAAGTCGTGGACAGATATTGCCATCCATAGAGCCACATAGCTAGTGTGGCTAATAAAAATAAACTCCAGTGTTCTAATGGACAAAGTGTAACGTATCAACTATGATACTAAATGCATAACACTTTCAAGGTAAATTTAGAAATTTAACAAAAATCACATGGGATTTGTATGTATGTAATTTGCATTAAAATCACATTTTGTTCATATCAGTATATAGTGTAAGTGCATTTTCACAGACTGAGTTAAGATTAACTATTGTACATATAAATAACAAAATCAACAGGAACACAGTCAGGGTGCATGTTTTCATTGGTTTTTATAATTTTATTGACAACATACTGTGTCGTCCCATCCATAGCTCCTACTGAACATGAGAACAGAAATTGATTTGGCAAATCTTTAATAGTATTACCTAATTAATAAGTAATAGAAATGTTGGAACAAATGAAATTAAAGAACAGTATCAAAAGTTATTTGTTTGACATCACAGCATTTGTTTATTACAGATTATTTTTCTTTGTTAATACAAAATTCTGAACAATGTCATGTCTCCCCTCTCAGTTAGTACGGAAACTCCCTTTTTTTTCTGAAAATGAAGAAAGTCCTCTTAGAAAGTCGTACAATAATATGAGAGGAACCAAAAATACAAGAAAACTACCTTACAGTTATCAATACTATATGAATTTCTATACATTTATAAAATCATAGTTATTTTCAATGCTTCTTGGTTTCTTTATTCTTCATTTTTAAGTACACTTACAAACAAAATTATGAAATTCACACACACACCCACACACACACACACACACTCTATATCCCATGTTTTTGGTGTCTAAATGTACTTGCATATGTAAACACCTCAGCAGATACATGAGGGTGTGACGTATATTTTCACCACTGCATTTACTTTTTATTGTTTTCTTTGCTTATTTGTCTGTGTTCCTTTCAACACAAAAATCACACTAAGTATCCCACACTTTTTTAAAACCATTTCTACTGCTATGTAACTTAGTTACCATTCACTTTTATCTGCAAAATTGCTAAACGTTAGTCCAATCCTGTGAAAAGGGGTTATTAATCATTAATAGTTATTGAATAAAACTGCTCTAATCGAGATTTTCTGAAATGTCCACATCATATCCACTCAGGTGTGATCTAAATACAAGTGAGAGCAGGTTGCTCATTTCTAAGGTGAAGAGAAAGGGTGTTTAGGACTTGTAGCCACATCAAAATGAATTTCCTTCAGGCCTGTAAAGGACTTCTTCTAACTATAAAACATAACAGTATAGTTCTTCTAACTATAAAACATAACCAGTATTTCTGACAATCATTTTCTTTTTTAAACACAGTATACTGCACAGTGGCAGTGTTGTAATGTGATGGAAGAGCAGATATACATTCATACACACAAGCACGCTAGAACCTTCACTTCATTACATTAAGACACTAAATCAGAGACAAACAAGAAATCCTCGCTAACATCTTGAAGGCCACCAGTCAACATTTTAATGAAATTATTTTAATCACATTTACATATAAATGTATATATTAACCATGTCTTACCCCCTTTTTTTAGTTATTACCAAAGCACACAATGCTGTGGATGACAATAGCAACACTACATTATCTCACAGGGTGTTACCAGCACAAAACCTCTTCTGCTCCTGATCTGAGAGACTGAACAGACTTGAGCAGAGAGACACAAAGAATGATCTACTGTAGATTTGGAAGCACTGCCCATTCCATTTCCTCACCCTTATGCTCAGCCTGACCCTGAGTCAAAGCAGCATCAAATTTTCATTTCAGGAGGAGGAAAAACCCTGCTCCCCCTCTGGATCAGACAGCAGTGACCGTCCTGGAAATCTCTTAGAACAGAGAGCCACTGGAGGGAGGCAGCCGTCCAAGAGGGGGGACAAGCTGGCCTTTGCGGTAGCTGTCCACCAGGCGGCTTCGATGGATCAGTCTCTTCAGGGAACTTTGCAGTCAATGCCAAGGTCAAAATATGTCCGGACAGCCCTCCCAGCTGCCACGATCCTTTGCTTCCCAGTAGCCTCCCTTATAGATATGGACTTGCTCACCTGTGATCCGGTCCTCACAGCGCTCAAACCAAAGGGCCTGGTAGTTCTCATGAGGTGCGTCTGAAAGAGAGACAATTGTGTCATCAAAAAAGATAAGAGAAAACAATCTAGATGGAAGATTGGAACATAAATTAAAGCATGAGGCAGTAAAAGAGACAAAAAGAGGAGTACTTGCTTTTTAAGGAGGGATCAGTAAGAGAGTCCTCATCGACAGCTTTTGGAAGAGAAAACGGGGATCATGGATATTTTTTACCCCTTAATTAATTCCAAGATTTTCCCCATGCAAGCCAGAGAGGAATACAGGAGAAGTAAAGCATTAACACACACTAGACTCTCACCTTCTTCTGACTGGCTGGAGGTGCGTTGACTGGCAGCTTCCCTCTCTCTCTCCCGCCGGACGCTGCGCTGCTTCTCCTCCAGCCGCTGCTTCTCTGTGTTGGCCTCGTCCCAGCGACCGTCCTCCATCAAGCGCTGGTCCGGCCGACGCCGGCTGTCGGTGGGTGCCACGCCCTCCTCGGGCTCGTTTAGGGTCAGCGCCAGGGCAGTGAAGTAGTACATGGTGTCTGCTCCCTCACTGTGGTAGAGCAAAGATGAATAAAAGCAGCACTGAGTGAAAACTTGGCAGGTTTACAACGCACAAAACTGCGTTACAAAACATGTAATATGCTCTGTATTTGGTGATGCAAATGTTTGCATTTCCTGCTTCAAAAAATAAGAATTGTGTATCAGAGGCCTGAATAGACCTAACATGCATTTATGTCATTAGTGATGGGAAACCAGAACTCTACAGAAGATAACTTATCTTTTTAATCTTGCTTTTAAGTAGCTTGTTGTTGCCTCTGGCATATTTTATAGAATATTCTGTTTTATTGTATTTTAAATTGTTTGTTTGCAACCTTTTAATTTTAAAGTTGTTTTTTTTTTATAAAGCACTATGTGCGGAATCTTATGTATGAAAGGTTGCTTTTCAAGAACCACTGTGAAAAGACAAACGCAAAAGCCTGAGTCATTACTGAAGTATACGTGGCAGGCATGGGTGGCCACAGAGGTAAAAAATGCTTGTAGGCATTTGCTGCACTCTGCTGTAGGGTTGAGTTCAGCTTTTATCAGTTTTCAACAGTGTTTTATTGTGGAGGTGGGTCACCCAGCCTGAATAAAGACCACATCAGCTAACATTATAAAATGTTGCTAGTTTCATGAAATAGAATATTAACATTCACAGCAAATGCCATATAGTGATGAGTGTGAATATTGTTCAGGCCATCTTTTACTAACTACAGTCTTTCATTTCTGGCTCTTAATGAATCTTGGCATATTGCTTGAGTAAGAAACCAAAATATTATATGTTTAAAGCAAAAAACACTTTCTTTTTCGGCTGAGTTTTGCCGCCTTAAACTATTTTTTTTGTCAAAAATGGCAATGCATTTTGTGATTCTTTTTTGTTAAAAGGTAAAGATAAATAAAAATCTAAGTATTTTGTACATTAACTGACTGCATTTTGCTGGATCACTGCTGTCTTTTCAGCACTTTTCAGTCATATTATATAGACCAAAATGTGGGCTGATGCATGCTTAGCCTGCAATGTAGATAGAAGTGCAACCAGTCCAAACTGATAAGTAGAATCAGAAAGCGTGTTTTTTTTAAACAATGAACAATTCTAATTGAGAACTGGTTCTGGTCAACCAGGAAATGTAGTCACAAAAATATGCCGCACACAGAGTAAACCAAAGTTAAAATGTTTGGCTCCTGCCAAGGACTGACTAGGTGGTTGTTATTTATAGAATGTACATGACTAAGGTCATGTAATAGTACTTACGGTAAAGGGTTCCTTCTCCACACCTCTCTGGCTTTGAGGGTTTGATAGACCGTCTTCTGTTTACCCTCTGTGCCATTCTCTCCCCCTCGGCTGCTCTGCATCACCCGGGAAAACTCCATCTTCTCATCCCATGTGCCCGACAGCACGTAGTGGGCCTTGCCATCCTTGTCCATCACCACACCTGTCACCTAAGGAAGGAGAGAGAGGGTTAACAGAGGGGCAAACACAGGAGTAAAGCATCATGACCCATGAAGTATAAGAGACAGGGGGTCACAGGGTGGAGGGCAGAAAAGCGCAACTGTAAAACTGTAGTTTGGTTCAAACTTATATATATATATATATATATGGAATACTATAAAAAAAATCATGTGATAAAAGCAATGAAAAAGAGCAACAGTAGGAATAGGGATAAAATAAAGTGCTAAGCTGTGCAAGAAACCAGGAGGCAGTTTATGGTGTGTTTACTGCACATGGGATAAATTTAACCTGTTGCATCTAATTTTAGGAAACGTGTACAGAGAAAAAGAAGAACTGAATTTTTCTCACCTTCCTGGCCACATCTCTGGAGAAGTAGCTGTAAGGAGCAAACTTCAAGTGGCAGCGGTCTCCGGTGGTGTGGTTCACTACATCTATCTCTCCTGACTGGAGAAAGAGAAAGAAAAATAACATTTTAAGAAAATGACTGTGGAGACATTTTCATTTTTAACCGAATAAAAGTTTAAACTTGAATTTCGGGATGGCAATATGACAATAAATACACTGTGACATGTAAGTGGGGCACTGTTTTGAAAGGATTTTATTCGTACCACCTGCGAAAGCTGCGCTAACAGACTAGTGTGCAAAGACTAATAATAAGAGGAACAAGAGTAAAAATAAGAATTAGAAAAAGTAAATATAAAAGAATAAAAATTCAAAGATAATAATAAATATATGAATATTAAAATGCTTAAGCTGGCCCAATGTGTACGTGGGCTGTGCAATTTTTCAGTGTATAAAAATGTAAAATACATTTTTACAGTACAGTACATATTTTTACATAATTGTACGCAAACTATACAATAAAATTTTGTACACACTCAAGTGCAAATATACAAATATCTAGGGCAATACTGTACATACCATATTGATATATGGTATATACAGTATAGTGTTTACTGCTGTACTGTTGTCTTTTGTCTGATCCAAAATACATGAAAATACACTACCAATCAGATCATTGCTACCAGCTAACTTAGGGGGGCCCTGCTGTTTATTCAAAGCCTTGTTTAAATGTGTCATCTCTGTCAGTCTCACCTGATCGATCCATAGTTTTCCTACAATGATGTTGTGCACTGTGGTGGTAACTTTCTTCCATGTGTAGTGATTGTTGCCCTTTTCAAAGATTGCATGTATTGTGCCTGAAAGGAAAGAGGAAATGCAGACAGGGACAAATCAACATCATCTATCAAAACAAACCATTGTTTGTCATCAAATACTCTCTATTGTTTATAAAGCCAAGGTGTAACTGATAACATTCCTTGAGCTCTACTCACTAATACTTCATAAGAACACTGTAATCTTTGATTTGTGTGCTCCATTTATGTTCTCCATTAGGAAGTAATCATAGTGTTCTAATCACACCCCCAACCTGCGTCATCTTCAGACCGCAAGGCATGCTTACCAAATATGTTCGGAACCAGACCATCTCTTACCTAAAGGCATAATGGAGAGGTATTTGCCCCTGAACTTGCTGGCAACAGTGATTTCCTGCCTCAGGGTCCAGCCACGATCAGAGATCACATGATGCGCTGCTGCAGGGGGGTGGTGACTCACCTGGGAACGAGGTGAAGACCACGTGAAGCGTACAATTTGATTTTTAAAAAAAGAACAGAACTTGGGGCTTCAAAATGTGGTCCATTAGTGCTATTGCTTTGTAGAATTGGATCCTCCCTAATAGTTATGACTCTCACTTAGTTTTATACAGACAGACACATTGACAGACATGTCAACTATAAAAAAAAACCCTGTTGTTACACTGCAGTGAATGAAAATCCCCACTATAAATCTCAAATCCAATTATATTACTCATCTAAAATAGGATTTAATGGTTACTCCCACTTGCCCAATCCAATTTGGCCAGCCTTTGTGACTGAATAGCACCTATAAAAAATACAGCCTTCTCCGCAGCTGCCTGATCACCAGATTTGCTGCCTGAAAGCAGCAAAATTTATTGGATTACTTATTAGACTGGATATATTTTCTTGTTTAGGAATAGAAACCTTTCTGCAATTCTAATTTCCCAACATTAAGCCTCCATTTTGTTGTCCTGCAATCGCCTCCACAAATCCCTTCCTGTCTCTGCGTCAAACATCCTTTCTAAATGCCACAATGGTTAAAATGACACAATTTTCACATTGCTTGTAATAAAAAGCATTAAAATTGTTACCATGTGAGGACTCCACATGCATGAATAGAAACAGTAAACAATTAGATAATCACGTGTGTTTAACCATCACTCTGCTGATCCTCAATTAAGATAAAACTACCCATCTATTCCTGATTTGATTAGTTTACACTCATGAATGCTAGTTCCCTGTGACATGTGCAGCCCCAAATACATAAAAAAAAGAAGCAAAATGCTGAGTCAATGGGATTTTTTAAGACATCCTTCCTGACATTCATTCTTTGTTCAGTTTCACTTCCTTCTTAGAAACTCTCCATCTTTCTGTGTTTCTTTTTCTGTCACCTGCTCACAGAGGGAGCGGTAGCCGCTCTCTCTCCGGCGGTCCAGCTCATACGTCTCTCCCAGCAGAGGGTTGAAGGGCTTGCCCGTGCGGTGGACGGTGGTCGAGTAGGAGGACACGGAGAAGGCGGCCACGTAGCACATTTGCTCCAGCGAACTCTGGCACTTGCCGGCCTTATCCAGCAGCTCATGGTACTCGAGGTCCTCCGACAACCGCTGCAGCATGGAAATGGGCTCGTTGAAGTTCACCTTCAGAGAGCAGAATCATTCCAACGTGAATTAATGTTTGCACTAAGTGTCACTTCAAGCGCTCCTTAACATTTAGTGTGAAAAAAGTAGGTCGACTCCAAGGAGGTATTAAAAAGTGTTGGAACATGTAAAGAGTTGACTATGCAATTTCTTGTTTTTCCTAAGCAACAACAGGCATTTATATGTAGGGCGTTTTAAATAATTGAAGTGGTTAAATGTTGCTAACAAGGTTTAGTGTTGCCTAAAAGGCCAGGCACCAGACTATTTACAGTATAATACTAGGCAAAGTGAAAATTCTGTAAAAATTTAGAGATATGGCTCTTTTTCTTTAATGTGTGGGGGCCAAAATTTGGAACCACTTACCGGATGACGTGAGAAACTCGGAATCTATTACAGTTTTTTGAAAAAGGTGTAAAAACATTTTATTAGAAGAAAAATGGAAAGAGGAGGGTAAATGTGTTTATATCATATTATAGCTTGACCAACACATTACACAGTGGCTGTGTTTGAAATCGTTAACGTGCTGCCTATTACATACTCAATCAGTATGTACTCCATACGACCTACTAAATGAACGATGAAGTACGCCATTAACAGCAGACTGTTCACACTGAAGTATACTCAAGCCAAGACAGTCATGTGACTGCATCACATGATCACCATTGGGCAGTCTGAAGAGATGCAGTGCATTTTGGGGCGGTTGAGTATGTCCAGTAAGCTCATGGCGCAGACTCAGAAATTCTTGTTAATCTAGTATACATCCAGGGATTTCTCACATAAACACAATCCACATACTATGCAGTTAGAACGCACTACATACTCAATTTGACATCATACTTAGTATGAATAGTACGTTAGTATGCAATTCCGAACACAGCCAGTGTCTTGCAACGTGTCAGTGCTCTCTGGTGGAAAAACTAATGGTCACACTGTTTCTAAATTACCAGCATTTCATAATGTTTGTAATGTAGCAGAGACACAACAGTCCTTGTTATCATGATTTGGGGCAGGCCAGGACCATTATGATAATAAGTTATATTAACTTTTAGTGTTTTTATCCAGCATCATGCTTCAATTTCATGCATAACCTGTTTGTATTATGTGCTATTTATTTGTTTTATTTCATATTAGATTTTTATCGAATTTAATCTGTGTATTTTGTTTTGGTTTTCATCTTTTATTGTGTGTCATGTGTAGGTTGTTTACTACAGAATAAAGTCAAACCAAACACGACGTCAGGACTGTGCCGCAAATATGAATTGTTATTATCAATTATTTTAATTGTGCTGTGCCGATTGAAAGGTGCTGTTGCAGGAACACACGCATACTAGAGCAGACTGTTGTGGAAATGAAAAACAATCGCTGCCAAATAAAGAAACCTAAATAAAGATCACTGATGTGGATCTACAGTATGACTAAGGTTTTTCAAATAAACAAACAACTTGATGACCGTTCCCTTAGTAAATATGTCAATAGAGCTATTTTAACCACAGATGGCTCTCACAGAATGTTGCTGACCCAGTATAGCAGACATGAAGAGGATCAGCGTTTAAACCAACATGACAGGAGGATGCTAGCGTCAGAGGTTTATGATGCGCTGACGTGACTTTAACATACTGTGGTTAGCTTGTTGGAACCACACAAAGACATGAAAAGAGCGAGAAGCTACAGAAGAGGAGGTGAAACTGCCTGAGATCTTTACTGACCAGGCCCATGGACAAACTTCCTGTTAAGTCACAATGGATGTTGAGTAACCTCTGCAGAAAAACACTCACAGGCATCGGGATCTTGGACAGCTCTTTACCAATACAGTTCTTCATGATACTCCACAGGTTGAGGGAGTAGTTGGGTTTATCTGAAATGCGTGTTCGCCTCTTCTTCAACGGCACTAACTCCAGAGAGGGAGAGTCCTGGTTCATCGCTAGTGGCTCCTCATTAAGCTGAATGGGAGAAAATTCTGTCAATAAACAGCAGAAAAGCTTTTGGAAATAATAAAGCTAACATGTTTCTGATCTGATTTACCATGATTGTAGCACAATCACACCTTTAGTATTAAGAAATCTACCACCTTGCTACAGGTTTACAATAAAACTGCTTTTAACTATAATAAATGACGGTAAACACCATTTGAATGGGGTTTTAGCTGAAAAACAGTGAACCAGTCTTTGAACAGTCATCCCAGAGGCCAGAATGAGACCCACCGATTGATCATCAGGACACATTTCACTGTTGAAACCGCTGATACTACTGCTTGACCTTCTGTAAGAGATTAAAAAACAAAGAGGCTCTGTCAGTGTCTGGAAGTTTTCTGGTTACAACCAGTAACATAAAAAAAAGAAAGGAAGAGTGAAGAAATAAACCCGCATGACTTCTTCTTCTTCATCTTATGCCAGCATGTCATACAAGGAAATGGGTTAAATAAATAAACTTCTAAACAGGTCATGTACTGATGTAGGCTTGGGGGAATTCCCACTTTTATCACCTGTTTGATAACATGATCGCTAAACATGTGTATGCAGGGTGAATAAGCATGCACTGACTTGTGGAACTGGGGGTCTGCAGGTACAGTGATGAACTCAGGAGCCTCTTCCATGGCGTCAAAGAATTCGTTGTCGTCGTCCTCGTCGCTGGCCTCACCTTTTCCTGGCCCAGCAGCATCTTAACAAAAACAATCTATTAAGTTCAGTGTTTCTAATAGAGAAAGTGAAAACAAATTTACCAGTTATAATTTACCCTTTTCTAAATTAAACTTTAAACCTTTGCATGACAAGTGTTTTCTCTCAAAAGATGAATATCTTGGAAAGAAAGCTACAACTAACATTTCCTTTCATTATCTATCAATCTGAGGATTATTTTCTTAATCAATCGATTAATTGTTTGGTATATAAAATGTAAGTAAATGGTCAAAACTGCCTAGCAAAAGCACGAAGTGATGTCATCAAATCACTTGTTTTTGATAAAGAAAAACAAATCCTCACAAGTGATAAGATGGAACTAGGTCATCTTTGGTTTCAATGTGAAAACAGTGGTGTATGTTTGAGTGACATGTATTTGTAGGCATTTAGCAGATTCTCACATCTATAGAGACTTACAAAGAGTGAAAAAATGATCACCTAATGTTCATTTGCACTCCAGTACTATGTACTGAATACTACAATAACTCATCTACTGCACTGTTAACTATTTCCATAAATTGCACTACTTTATATTCATTGCACTACTGTTGTGCCCAGTCCAATTCATTATTGTATATAACCATCAGTATACTTCTGTTTATAGTAATGCCATCTGTATATAATGTCCATAGTACCACTTTATATATATATATACAAATATTTTCATAATACTGCTCTATCCTGCATTTATGCACACACTTTATATCCTGCACTTGCTTATTGCACTTCTGGTCAGACCTAAACTGCATTTCGTTGCCTTGTACTTGTACATGTGTAATGATAATAAAGTTGAATCTAATGTAATCTAAAGATCACCAACACTTTAAGCAACCAATAAGTGATAGAATGGTGTAATAGAGAAATGTCAACAAACACGGGCAGGATTTCCCAGAGTGCAAAAGAGGAATAGGAGAGTGGAATGAGTTGGGAAACAACTTGGGAAGTGGTTAATGTCAGGGTTGCGTCTTACTTTTATTGTCAGCAGTAGCATTAGCCTGTGCAGCGCCTCTGAACGCTCTCTCCAGGTGGTTGTGCTGCTTGGCCAGTTGCTCTAAAGTCTCCTCCAGCCTCACCCGCTGGTCTCGTTCTGCTTGAAGGGCCTTCTGCCATCGCTTGCTGTGAGCCTGAGCCAGTGCAAGGAAGTCTCGGCACGCCTGAGGGGCAAAAACATCAAACAGGGTCAACTAGAACCATTAAAACCTGAGATCCAATTAATATGAGCAATTTTGACCAGTTCATTTGGCCTGCACAGACTGCAGGAAGTATAGATAGGCCCACTCTCAGTGATACATTATACATCAACATTAGAAGTAGATATACTGAGAGAGAAGGTGACACTTACATTAATCATGGCATTAGAGGTGATGCGGAACAGTGTGGCCCTCTCTGTCACCTGACGAATCTTATCTCCAGCCTCTCCAGTCAGACGCAAACTGTCCAGTTCTGATAAAGACCTGAAATAAATATTAAAATGTACAACCTAGATTAACAGTTGGGGCAATATATATCCTTCAGATTCAATGGATTAATTATTATAACTTATGCTATTTTGTCTGTCAACTGCAGTATTTATCTACCTGTTTCATTTGCTTTCAATGGTGCAACACCACACCTAAACTTAGTGTATGTCAACATCAAAGCAACATTATCATCATATGATATTCTGGAAAATAAGGGCATTATTTCAAGAAGGTTTTGAAATTGGGTTATTCAAACGTTAGTCTTGGGTTCTTCATTTCTAAGTTAAGACAGAAGAGACATGAGAAATGTATTAAACTTTGGCCTGAGGGCTAAAGAGTGAAGCAAAAAAGAGAGCAATAGATTGTCAAAGCCTGACCTCTGGAGGGCAGAGCCATGCTTTGAGATTAGGTCGTTGCACGTGCTGAGATCCTCCACTTTGCTGCTTAGTGTTCTGAGAGCAGACTGGACTTCTGAATTCTGTGACCCGCCACCATGTCCAGGTGCCGCCGGTGGCGATGATGAGGAAAAGTCATCCCCTGAGTCATCTGTTGATAATCAAAGCAACAGGAAAGCAAAAAACATCAGTTTAAAAAGGGTTTCACAAAAATCATATCTGCCACTCTTATTGCCTCTGTATGATTAAAAAGATTTAAGAACAGCTAAATTTAGAAAGAAGAAAAAGTTCACAGAGAAAGAACACTGAATACTTTTTTTCCTCTGCCATGTGTTTTACCTGACTCAGTCTGCATGCGGGCCGCCTTGGCTTTGGCCAGTTCTAGGGCAGTGATCCAGCGCTGACGTTCAACCTCACAGCTGGCCTTCAGGTGGTACGTCTGCGCCCCCCCGTTGGAGATGACAAAGTTGCAGGCGTCATCCACAGTGATAGTTGCTGTGGCCAAGTTAATTGTGCCGCGACATGTGTGGCCCATCTCTGCCTGGGTCCTGATAATCAGAGGCGTTTGATTTGACATTTTGGGAAAAATGTAACTAAACAGAAAACACGTGTATTTAGATACAACAGAGGCTATTTGACTTGAAGCTTTGCTGGAGTTGTTCAGAACAGGTAAATCAACTGTTTTAAATGAGACTAACACACAGTTCACAGTAAACTACATATATGAACACATGCATCCTGGCTTGATTAATGATATCCCAATGTGCAATCAATACATTTTGGGTGGAATTTTACACCTGAATTCAGAGCTGTCCACCATTGATTAAATCACCCACACGTGTACACACGAGCACGGCGCTAACGTTAGCAGAGACTAGTAACTGCAGTAAGCACGACAGTTTTACGACAGTCTGCCCAAAATAAGGTTGTTGTGAAAATAGTCAGGAGTGTCGTTGTAGTTGTTATGTGCAGCACACAGTAAAGTTAAGTGTGTGAACTGAAGTTAGTAAATGTGTGCGTAAACAAAGCCACCAAGATAACTGGCTAACAACATAATCTAGTTTTGAGACACAGGCCTCAGGTCCTGGTGATTCTTCAAAGTAGTAGAAATGATTGGAAGATGAATGTAGTTTGTAATTTATGTTTAACATAAATTACAAGATTAGTGATGAGGGAGCTGCAGTGAGAAAACAATAGGCCTGATTACGGGGCCATCATGGAAACAAAAGAAGGTCAGTTTCAGGTGAAACTAGGCAGGGTAAACAGCAGACACTCTGGAAGACTCCTCCCTGAGGGCAGGGCTTAAGTAAGACAGAGTAGCTTAAATTTTTGAGTTCCTGGTCCATTTTTCACAATTGAGAGTGACTTCCGGATGGGAGCCGAAACGTCTTGATTCTGAAAACAGTGTCCAGATGACTACGACTGAAACCTTTTCTACGATAGAACACTCCTGGACGAATGAGGAACTACACCGTCTTGTTATCAATTATAGGAGTTTGATTGTCCCCTGCTTAACAGCTAGGTGGGTGTAATTAAACAGTAGTTACAGAAGATCAATGCTGAGGGATTTCTCTGGTGACATGATCAAGGCTATATCCTTCCTTAAGTTTATCTGTTTTACAAGAAAGCGTACCTGTAGTATGACAACAGCCCGTTGCTCAGGACAAACCACCTCCGCTGATAACCCTTGATGTAATTTGTCCACTTGAAGACCCATCCTTTGTATGTGTCGCCAGCAGGAGTGGGAGTGGGGGTCTTGGGCTCCGACATCACACCCCCAAAATCAAGAGACAGATTTGAGGAACCTTAAAAGAGAAAATGAAAGTTAGAAATGTTAGAATTTGCATGACAAGCCTTGTGCCTTCATACAGGGCTGAAATGATTAATAAAGTATAAATTATAAATCAGTAGAAAGACACAAAATTGATCAGCAACTATTTCAATAATTGGTTCATCATTTAACTTATTCTTTAGGCAAAAAGGCTACAAATTCACTCCTTCAAGCTTCTCAAATGTGCGTATTAGCTAGTTCTTCTGTGATATTAAACGGAAACGGAAAAGACTGCTGACCAGACATGGCAAGATATTTTAATGTGTCAACTTGGGGTGTGTGAAATTGCAATAAACATTTTTCATTTTTTTCTGACATTTCATGGCCCAAACCATTAACTGACAAAATAATCAGCAGATTAACTAATTATAAAAAATATTTGTTAGTCACAGCCCTACTGTAATACTAAACCATCTCAACATTTTATATGACATTAACATGATTTGTTACTGGTGGTTGATATTGTTCTTTCATGTGTGGTGTGACAGGTCAAAGGTTAACTACAGAATCAATATAGATTCACCGTTGACACATTTTACTAACTAAACTAGTGCTAAACCGGAATTGGATGTTTGTAGATTAGGGATAACTTGTGGTTAAAACATTGTCTTCTTAATTACCTATAACCTAAATATTGTTCTAATTGACACATATAACTTTACCAAGATTTTAAAATATATCATTCAAATGATCCTTACAGAGAAATGTGACAGTTGTGCAGTCATTACAACAACGAAAACCAGATGATAACATAAAATTAATAAAGCTCATAACATATTGACGAGATTGACAGCAGAAGCTAACCAACGTTAGCTCCAGTTAGGCTAGTGGGAATCATGGTAAAAATAGCTCATTGCTAGAACAGGAGCTAAAGTAAAGAAACACCAATTGACATGTTTGCTCGGAGTTTACCACCTGACATGTGCATATTTACAACAGCAAGATACGCTGCTAAACAATCGTTAGCTTACTAGCTAGCTTTCAAACTCGCCGATGGCTAAATGTTTACCTTGACGTGTCCGAAATGTGAGATCAGACAACCAGACACCCGGTGAAGTCACGGTTAACTTTGACACCCATACGCTACTATACCTAGCTAGCTGAAGAGGCTAAGTAGCTAACTGACTGCTAATGATGAAAAACACTAACGTTAAACCGAAGACGTCGACGACAACAGTCGTATGATTGTGAAATAAAGTGACACTAACGACTTTCATTGGTATCCCTCAATAATTGTGTGTATAATGTTCATTCTACAGCTGCGTACGCCGACAAGAATCTAAAGCTAGCTAGCTACTTCTAACTAGCCTAATGTTAGCTCGTTGGTTACACCCGGTGCAACGTTATTTGGTCTCGTCTGGAAACAGACAGCTAGACATTGTTTCCCTATTGGCTGCGTCAAGCTAACCAATCTCGACGCTTGGTACGGACGGAACCGGCGTTTTTGCAGTCAAACTAATAATACATTGTGTCATCAGAAATCAGAATCAGAAATATTTTATTGATCCCCGAGGGGAAACTCTTTAGTTTATAAAAATCAAGTCATATTGCCTGTCTCAGTCAAGTCCGCAAATGCACCAGTTTACGTGTTCTGTTAATAGTAGATTATCAGTAAATTAACTGATATTACGGTTACTTTTAGTGCATTCTCTCTTTTTTTGTCCCAATAATGTTTTATTTTGAAGGATACAATCGGAAACCTACTTGATGTAGCCTGCTACCTTGACACATTCAGTCAATTTTTTTTTACTACTAACTAGTTAGCCTTTGCTAACATTAGCTACACAATGCTAAATATATAATAGGCGACTAAATTAAAAATTATACTACAGTATTTAGCACGCATTCACTACAAATAAAAGCGAATGTTAATGGTAGTAATCGGTTATGTTGACGTTATGTATAACGTTACTGTTTAGCTAATGTTGAATTTTTGATTGTTCAAAATTAGCATTTTATCGCGAGTCTGTACTAAAAACGAACAGAAGTGGACTCTACTAAGTTTGTTGTACAACTAACTCTACTCTCTCATGCAATTCACAATATTCCCAAGTGGATCAAAAATGCGACTCCGGTGGGACTCGAACCCACAACCTTTGAATCACTTCGCTCTCGTCTAGAAGTCCAATGCGCTATCCATTGCGCCACGGAGCCACCTGTTGCATATAAGTCACACCAGAGTATTTAAAGCTTTCTTTAACGATTCTTGTATTCTATGAGTGTTGTAACGACATTTCTGTGTGTTACCGTTGTTTTACCTCCTGCGAACACCGTCATTCACCTCACGGACTTCACAGCACAACTTTGCTGGGAATAAATAATGAACCTGCCTTATGCCATATTTAACACTAGGTGGCGCTGAAGAGCCTTGCACAACACGTTCAGTCTACCCCTATTCAAGTAACAAAAGGTGGCTAAATAAGACTAATGAAAATATTTAGATAATGAAAAATATATGTATTGAAATTAAGGGAATCTTTATTAACATAAGTGATGTGATTGAAATTAATATTTTATTACAATTTGTTGTTCTGATTAAGTTACAATTTTCCCTAATTCGTTCTTACTTTTTTATCTAGGTCTATCTTTTGTGGATAAAATGTTTTGACTGAGTACATTTCTAGGAAGTATCTTGAAAACACTGAAACGCGTCAAGTGTGGGTGTATATACCTTCGCCATAACCTCAACCATGGCGTAAAGCACACAAGCTCCTTAGGTTTAAGTTACGCTATCCTTTATCTTTGAAAGTCAGTTGAAACTTTAGTCAGACATGTTTTTTTCTGCTCAATCCTCTTTGTCAACTAATGAAAGTTTACAAAAGTCGACACGGGTTAAAAAAAACTGGTATATACAAATTGAAAATAATGTACTTCTGTTTCACGCATGCGCGGTAAGGTGAAACCTAACACTTAAACATGTATGTCTTTAATTAGTTAGTTTGTACATTAAACTGGCTAATAATTCATCCTCCAGTTTAAGGCCGTTTTCGCAGTTGCGACGTACACATCCGGTCTGGGAGACATGAATCTGGATGTAAACGGATGATATCCCTCTTGGCTCCTACGTGTCTTTGATATGTCCTGCCATGAGCGGAAGTGTCTGGGATTCTGCTCAATCCATCGCTTCAAATCAGTCGTTTGTGAAGGGAGACGGGGCGAAAACGGTCTGCATCTCTTCCCACATCACCACCATCAGCCGCGCTCCATTCAGCGTCGCCGTGCATCATTTAACGCAGCCATATATCAGCACGGGACATGCTCTATCAGGTTAGGCTTTTACTACATCAGACATGCGTAGTTACTGACAAACCAACACAGGAATAGCGGAATATGTGGTCATAACTCGAATGGGTCTTTATTTCTAATGGACGTATTTTGTTATAGGTCTGCGCAATCGACGTGAACGCCTGCCTGGACACAGGAGAGGATTAAATTACTGTTACTGGCGGCGGATTATTTTATTGGCCTCCTCTTGTCACGCCCGAGTCTTTGGTGATCCTTTTTCCAATTAGGAGAGGGCGTTCAAAAGCCAGGTATGCTATTGTACTCGAAAATAATAACCTTGCCATTTTCCTTGAAATGTCTCATTCTGGGTTTAACTACGCATTTAATACACGTTCTTTGTTGCGCACGCCTGTAGTTACTCTTTGCAAAAGCCATATTTTGCTCGTGTTGTGTGCAGACAACAATAGAAACCCTCACCTAAATGGTGGACAAATACTGTGTGAATGTTTTGTAACAATATTGCAGGAAATTAAAAGCACCATTATACAATAGGAGAACACAGTTACAGTCTTGGGCTCTACTATACAAAATTGCATGGGTGTGGAGCAGTTTTATCCTCACAAGCTACTGGAAAGAATGTAGACTACAGCTTGCATACCTGCTAAAATACAATTTGACAACTGTGAAGCATTGGATAGATGGCATATAGAGTTACTGGCTCAGACTGCCCAACCCCCCCCCCTCACTGCCACAACATGTTTTGGTTTCAGGCGGATCATGCCCTTTTGTCCACTGAAGCCTGACTGTACTTTCCAGGACAGACTCCCACCATGAAAGAATTTCATGTTTTGACAAACCGTTTTCTCTCTCGCTGACAATCTAAAGATGTTAGGGATTCACTAAATAAACTGAAAAATAATTGAATGTACAGTGATTTTTAATTAGCTGTACACAGATGCAGAAAGCCATAACAAAGTTCATTTGTTCAACTTTTTTAGGAATGGAAATGACTAAAAATGACACATTTAGCATGTGTATATAGTTAGTTAGTTTTTACTTCCTGTCAAGCATTCAGCCCATCCCACATGGGATTACAAAACACAACCATTTATCCAACATTAAAAGTATAACAAGAGATCTTACAGTTACACATATACAAAACTTAAAGAAAAACAAACAATTTAAAATAAATAGCAGAAGAAAGAAAATAAAGGCTTCAAGCCAAACGTTTATCCTGATAAAGGGCTTTTTTCTTCATCTCTCAGGCTTTCTGATGTGTCTTATGTGAATAACCAATTCAGTCTTTGTGCATCATCCATGTTTCTATCTTAAAAAAACAAATTAATATGTGGTTGCCAGTGAAACATATTTATAAAATAAAATGAAAATATCATTATATCATTGTGGTCACACATTGAAGAAGCATGCAATAGTGCCTGTTATTTAATGTGAATTTAATGGCCTTAAAATGTTGAACTATCGAACAAATGTATTACAAAGTCATCTGCACCTCGTATGTTTTACTTTGGCACAGGTAGTTCAGTCAACGGCTGCAACTAATGATTATTTATTATCAAAAAATGTCACAATTTCCCAGAGCCCAAGGTGACATCGCTCAGCCAACAGTTTATAGATGTAATCCATAGATTAGACCAAGAAAACGAGCATTTTTTCACATTTGAGAAGCTGTAACCACAGACTGCTTCTCAAGCATTTTTTTTCTTGAACTTAGACAATTAATCACATACCAACATTGTTGGCGATTAATTTTCTGTTGATCACCTGATCATTTCAACTTAATTCAGTTGCACTCATTCGATCACATTTACATAAAGTTATGATAGAAAGTATTAAGTACCACTTTGCTTTCTTGTTTCCTCTCTTCACTGTTTCCAGCTGAATTTGCCATATAATTCACTTGTCATGTTTTGGGTTTTTTGTTCTCCACAGATATGTCTTTCAGGCGAGGTGTGGTCAGGCAGAGCAAGTTCCGACACGTCTTTGCGCAGGCGTGGAAAGCAGAGCACTGCATCGACGACGTCAGAGTGTCCCGCGTGACGGGGGACAGTCCGCTCTGTGCGGTCAACCCCAAATTCATTGCCATTATCATCGAAGCTGGTGGAGGAGGGGCCTTCCTCGTTGTTCCGATCAGCAAGGTCTCCCCCCCCCCCACACACACACATACCATATATTACATTTAGCATCACATAAACAGTGGATCAATAATTTTTAAAAGCCTCTATCTTGTTTCCTATATTGCACTCTGCTACTAAGAGCAATATGTCAGCAACTCTTTGACGCCCCGCTCCATGTCTGACTAATGCATGTGCAGCACTTTTACAAGACAAGTAGTTGGCAAAGGTTATACTCCTGTAGTGTTTCTCTACCAGCTGTCACAGTGTCATGATTTGGACTTTTTGTTTTCTCCCACAGAGCGGCAGAATCGATCAGTCCTGTCCCACAGTGTGCGGCCATGCGGCACCGGTGCTGGACATCCAGTGGTCTCCTCATGACGACAGCATCATTGCAAGTGCCTCAGAGGACTGCACAGTAAAGGTAGGTTCACAGTTTCAAGGCTTGTCAAGCTTGTGTGCTGGTGGTTTGTGGCCTTTTATCAGTTATCTGTGTCACCTGCTGTTATGTCTGACACAGGCTACCCTGACCACAGTTGTGTAAACTAGGTCTCTAACAATTTCTCTCTTCTTCGGTTAAAGGACGTAATCTATTGTTGTTGCTATTAAAGAGCTCTTAGTGTTTTAGTGTCCCATCATGTAAATGCTGTTTAAAAGCCATTTTTTCATTCTGACAATAATACAATTCTGAAAAGACTGCAGAGGTTAAAGTGCTCAATCTGTTTCACATGCAGTCAATCCAGAGAACCTTAAAGAAATACTTTTAAGGTTATGACATTTGGGGAAATACGCTTATTCCAAGAGTTATATGAGACGAATGATACCACTCTCATGTCTGTGCAGGATATATGAAGCTACAGCTACGAGACGAGTAGCTTAGCTTTGAACAAACACTGGAAGCAGGGGGAAACAGCTAGCCTGGCTCTGTCCTACCTCGGGCAGCAAATTCCACCTACCAGCAGCTCTTAAAGGGACAGTTCACCCAAAATCTAAAATTAATTTTCTTCCTCTTACCTGTATTGCTATTTATCCATCTAGATTGTTATGGTCTGAGTTGCAGAGTTTTGGAGATATCAACTGTAGAAGATATCTGCATTTTTTTAATATAATGGGATTAAATGGCACTCGGCTTGTGGTGCTCAAAGCGCCAAAAAAAAAATACATTTGAAAAACTCTTTCCAGAAATCATAACCCGGTTACTCAAGATAATCCACAGACCTCGCTGTAAGCAGTTTCGTGTAGGAAGTATTTTCTGTTTACCGAACTACACCGACCAATCGTCAATCATAAGCCGAGTGCCATCTATTTCCATTATATTCAAAAAAGGCAGACATCTCTACGGGACGATATCTCCAAAACTTGATGTTTAAATGGCACTACAGGTAAGAGGAAAAATATGTATTTTTGAAGAGTGAAAAACTGAAGAGTAAAAATGACAATTTGTGGTTTTTACGAGGGGTTACAGTACTGTATGTGCTGGAGTAGTCAGGCTAACTGTTCCCCCCTGCTTCCAGTCTTTATGCTAAGTTAAGCTAACCTCCTGACTGTAGCTTTATATTGAACAGACAGACCTGAGAGTGGTATCAATCTTCTCCTCTAACTCTTGGCACAAGAAAGCAAATAAAAGTACTTCCCAAAACCATTCGTTTAAGAAGCTCAACTCTTCAGAGTGCCTGAACCAAGAATAAAATTGTGGGAATAAACACTGTAGACTTAATTTATGGCAGGAAAATGTAAGCTATTATATATTAATGCATCATATATAACATCAGCAGCTCTCATGCACCTGAATGGATCCATCATGATATACATTACTGTGTCTTGTTGATTAAAGGTGTGGCAGATCCCAGATGGGGGCCTGACGAGTCCAATGACTGAGCCCATTGTGACCCTCGAGGGACACAGTAAAAGAGTGGGAATCCTGGCTTGGCACCCAACTGCCTTCAACATCCTCTTGACTGCAGGTAAACATCATTTATCACATCCTGGTGCCCCATAATTAGATGATTTGATTAGACACTGTTCTTCTTACCTGTGCATTGTAGAGAGCATGGTTCATAAATTAAACTGTGCAGCTGTGCAACAAGACCAGTGTGGTTTATAAGTTGTTTTACATACATTTACATAAAAACAAAAAGAAGGGTGTGTGCTGGCAGACCATGTAAAAGGAGTTTTATATATCAAATATAAGTCAGTTTTGCCACGTAAAAAATATACCAATGTGTTTGTAAATAGTGAGAGTTGAAGAACAGCTCTTATCTTACTGTGTTGGTGTTCAGTGACAGACAGTTCAGATATTGCTGCATTATACAATTGGATTTCCCCCTTCAGCAATTCATAGCATGCAATGCAAGTTTAAGGGAGAATATGACTTATATAATTACACTATATATACGATTTAGTTTCATTTCAAATAAATCATATGTTAGCACGTGTATCCCAAACACACACACAAATGCATTAACAAGCAGAGAATGTAGACTTTGATGTACAAGATGTTTACCTCACACAACAATGTGAGCTGCTGTCTTCTGTTACTACAATTTCTGTTTATAAGCTGTAAGTGCATTACTTCTCTTGGCTGAGGCTTGACATGAAATGAACACATCTAATCTATATCTCAAGTAGCCACAGAGATAGATTGTTGAGCTACAATGATGTTAATTTACAATTTGGCAAATAATGGAGTTAGAAGTGGCATCAGGGTGAGCAAATCCAATATAAGAAACAAAGCAGAAGGTGGTAAAACATGATGAAATCAAAGACCAACTAAAATAAATAAGATTAAAGCCCCTATAAACTTGGTTTCAAAACTCAAGTATTTCTTTGTAACATTAGATATTAATGACAAAATAAGGAAAAAACATCCTATAGGTATTATTTATCAAGAGTTTAACACTCAGCCAGTCTGCTTCATCCTACACACTGGACCTTTAAGTCAATTAGACCACATTGCTCTGATCCTCAGAAACCACCACTGGCTTCCTGTTGTTTTCAGAACTGTACTAATGTACATCTTGCATTGCAATTTCAGATCCTCCTCTTGGTATACATAGATCTTAAGTATTTCAGTTGTGCCCTATCATTGCTGTTCTTATGTATGTATGTATATCTATGTGTTCTTATTTGCCTTCCTGTTTGTATTTTCTTGTAAAGTGGTAAATGGACTGTACTTTTTATAGCACCTTTCTAGTCTTTCTGACTACTCAAAGCGCTTCACAGCGCTTCATACACTGATGGCAGGTGTCAACTGCTCATCAGTACAAAGAAACTAACTGATCAGTCACACACACTAACACTCAGGTTCAGTGTCTTACCCAAGGACACTTCGACATGTGGGCTGGGGGAAGCCGGGATTGAACCGCTGACCTTCCGATTGGTGGATGACCTGCTCTACCACCAAACCTGAACTTTCATGCTGGAAATGTTTCCTCTCCTATGGACTAACACCACTACGCTGGATGTTGTGTCTTCTTCTCTCTAGGCTGTGATAATGTGATTTGTGTGTGGAATGTGGGAACGGGGGAGCTCGTGTACCAGCTGAGTGATGCCCACCCAGACCTGATCTACAGTGTCAGCTGGAACAAGGACGGCAGTGCTGTCTGTACTGTCTGCAAGGACAAGGCCCTGCGTGTTATCGACCCACGAAGGGGCACCATCCTCAAGGTTATTTCACATTTTTTGCAATGCATGCAGATGCATACAAAATAAGTTATACGACACATACGACAGTGAAGTAATCCTACAGTGCTCCCTAGCTGGTTATTTACTCAGTACCATGTTATGTTGCTTCCACATTAGTCCTTTATCACTCTCTTAATTGTTCTCCTAGGTGAAAGAGAAGGTCCACGATGGCACCAGGCCAATGAGAGCTGTGTTCCTCTCAGACGGGAAGATCCTGACCACAGGCTTCAGCCGTATGAGTGAGAGACAGCTGGCATTGTGGGATACAGTAAGTCTGACCTGCCTCTTGTTTACCTAATGGACCAGCCCAGTATCGCTAAGAATTACATTCATATTTTACGATTCTGCAGTGCACAATTGATGTTCAATGCCAATGTTCAGTGTCAATGTAGGAAGTAGTGTATTTACACTTTATTTAGCAGGGGCGGAAAGTAAGGGTGTGCTGGTCAAGGTGGTGGATGGGCATGTAGCGAGTACAATTTTTATGCAGGAGTCTGCATCCCGTCACAGACCAGCTATTAATGTTTATTTTTACGTAACCTCAATCTTTCCCTAAGGCAAATATGGCAAATAAACTATGGTTATGGTATTTTTATGGTTAGACAAGTAAAACACTTGATTAAAGGACAGGTTCTCAATTTTTCAAGTCTGTCTTAAAGCAATAGTCAGGCTCCCGAATGAACATTGAAACAGGTTATGCTTGTTGTAATCATTCCTCCTGTTCATACTGGCCAATAAAAGATCCCTTCTTAATGCGCATTCATTGTAAGTGATGGGGGGCAAAATTTACAGTCCTTTCTGTGTACATATACATTCTAAAGTTTACCTTAGCTTATTTAAGTTGACATGAGGCTTCTGCAGTCTGACTTAGTCAAATCAAGTGGCTATCTTCCAAAGTTACAGTCTCTTAGTACAAAGACTCTTTGTGTTTCCCTGGACAATGTTTCTGTGTTGAGCTGAAGTGTAGAGACAGTAACACAAAGAGGGAATGAAACATGAAAAAAATTAAATGAAAAATTTGGAAGATTTCCACTTTGCTGACTAACTCAGACTGTTGGAGATTCATGTTAGCTTCAGAGAAACTTTGGAGTACATTTTTGCATTGAACAAGGACTGTAAATTTTGTCCCCCATTACTTAAATTGGAAGCTCATTAAGAAAGGATCTTTTTAATAATCAATATGGCCAGGACAAATGATTGCAGCAAGCACAACCTGTTTCAAGGTTCATATGGGCACCTGACTATTGTTTTACGACTGACTTGAAAAATTGAGAACCTGTGTTTTACTTGTTTAACCTTAAACATACCATAACCATAGTTTATCTGCCATATTTACCATAAATACTATATTTCCACAACCTAAAACATACCGTAGTTGTCATGCACAGAAGTTGTGGAAATACAATTTTAAAATGTTGGCATCCAGTATCAGCATTTTGTGTGGCGGGTTGAATGCACATTTTGTATGCAAGCAATTACAAGTAGTATTAAATCAATGTTTTTCTGCTTTTCTATATTTTTTTTAATTTTTTTTTTATTTTTTTTACAGAAAGATCTCTCTGAGCCAATGGCAGTACAGGAGATGGATACCAGTAACGGGGTTCTTCTACCCTTTTATGACCCTGACACAAACATGGTCTACCTGTGTGGAAAAGTACGACCTCGGGATTGTATAGAGAACACACATTTACACAACTGGTAAAATTAAAGTAAAATAATTTTTGGTACAGTCATCTTAATTAGATAATCTTCTGGCTTTCAGGGGGACTGCACCATTCGGTATTTTGAAGTGACAGATGAATCCCCGTACGTTCACTTCCTCAGCTTATACAGTAGCAAGGAGCCTCAGAGAGGTGCGGGCTTTCTTAGTAAAAGAGGTGTGGACGTCAACAAGTGTGAAATTGCCAGGTAAATATGTTTGGTCGTGTTTTCCTTCATATTCTTTTAATTACTTTAAAAGATTTTCAAAAGGCTGGTGATATTCTATATTTTTCTTATTGTCAACAAAGTCCATGGAAAGACGAACAACAATGATAAGTTGATCCTACTAAGTATTGCCTGTGTAGCCAAAGCCTCATATAGTTTATTCTTCTGTGCCATGGAGCTCCATTGTTGTCTAAAAACTATTAAAAACGCATAAATAAGCTACACCATTGCACTGGGTGACATGTTTTGTATTTTGAGTCAGTCCCACATACACAATTCTGCTGCCGTAAATACGTACTATTGCATCAAATGGGTATTAATCCGCAGCTGAAAATAGTCCCCAACACTATTTACTCCTGTTTGAGTAATGTTTGCTAAAAACTACAGTGCCCAACTTCTTCAGGAAGTTACTGAGCCTTTGTTTAAAAGCTATACATTCGATTTTATTTGCATCTTCTGTAGGAAGGATTGGGCTTGAGGCTTAGTTCCACAGTTAGCATCAATAAGTAATAAAGCATTTAGAGATGTTTTTGGCGTTGTTCTTTTCATGGGGTTTGTTTAAATGAAGAAAAATGCAGAATAAAGCCAGACTTATCCTTTTAATAAGATTACTTATTCCCTGGTCTTCTGTAGGTTCTACAAACTCCATGAAAGAAAAGTGGAACCAATTTCTATGACTGTACCACGAAAGGTAAGCCATGCACAACCTTTTAAAAAAAGTACAACCAATTTTAAAATAACCAATTTATGTTACTTATTATTTAAAAATGGAATTACCAGGCCTTCTGCATGCCCAGGAAGTCTATCCATAGCTGTGTAATAAAAACACATTTCTGTCTGCCACCACAGTCAGATCTGTTTCAGGGAGACCTTTACCCGGACACAGCTGGCTTGGAGCCGGCTCTCCTGGCTGAAGAATGGATTGCTGGGCAGGATGCACCGCCCCTGTTGGTCTCTCTGAGCGGCGGGTACACAGCTCATCCATCCAAGCACAGAGACACCCTCAGAAGCAAACCCCAGCTGGTCTCGCAAGACTCTGGGACAGCGGCCGCCCCGCCTTCAGCAGGCAGTGTAGCAGCTCCCATATCTGCATCTGCCACCAAGGAGACCGAGGAAGAGGTGCCACAGCCGCGAGTAGCCACAAGGGAGACGGATGGAAATACTGAGAGGCCGAAGAGAGAGGTGAGTCGACAGAATGAGACATATTGACCTTACTAACGTTCTTCATGCTCAAAGTCATTTTCTGACTCGTGTCTTCTCTCCTCCCTTCTCTCAGGACGATGTGTTGAACGAGTTGCTAGCAGAAATGAAGGCCTTGCGTGCTGTCGTAGTCGCTCAGAGCCAGAGAATCGAGTTGCTGGAGAGACAGCTGGCTCGGATTGAGGACGGGGATGTATGAGCAAGCCAGAGAACCACTACATTCGGAGGGCGTTCTTACTAAATCCATAGACCATAGCCTTACTAGAAACAACAGTACCTTAAGCTGTGTGAGTGGGAGAATGTAGTGTAGGGTAGCAATGACCTGTGAATCACAGTGGCTTACAATCAGGCCAACTGTTGTGATGAAAACGAGACCACGGTTTGTTTCTGTGATTGTTCCAGACTGTGGCTGAGAACGGGGGATGTCATCTGCGTAGAGTGATTTCTGACAATGAGATAATGTTTTGTTTTTTATATGAAGGAATATTGTAGCAGCTATTTGATGATGCATATAGTGCAGCTTTGAGCTTTGCAGAATCTTTGCGTTAATTTTGAAGGGCTTTGAAGAAGATGCAATGGCACCATTGCCTCAAATTAATGCACATGGTAGTAATAAAAAGCATTATATTAAAGCTAATGAAGGTCTACATACTATAGCAAAGCGATGAAGTACCTCCAATATGATTTTTTTTTTCTCTGAAGCACTCCCAAATTTAACCATTAGGGCTGTTTAATCAGGTAGTTAAAGCTGTGATGTCATATCAGACCCCCAATTTTTAACTCATTGTTTGACATTGTGTGCTTTGTTTTACTACTTCATTATAGGACGCTGTGTGTAAGGTTAATGGTAGGAAAATCTGATGGTGCACAAATCACGACATTGACAGTGAGAATTATGTGAATAATAGCTGATGAGAGTGTAGTTGAATATTTATGTGTATCGTAATTCTGTGTAGTATTTGCAGTCAATGAAAAGGTAACACTTGTGATTTTGTACCTCATGTTATCAGGAGAGAACAGCTGCTCTGTGAAGTTTTCTATAACACCACGAGGCGAGATATTTGTCCGTGTTATTATTTAGATATAAATACGCAGAAATTCTTGCCTCTTTCCATCTTTTGACATGTGTGGAAGAGCTGCAGTATCTGTGCCCCCTAAAGAACCAGGATCTCAGATGGGCATTTTGCAGCGCAGCAAACTTTAGACTTTGTAGTCGTCACTTCTGCTAAGAATCTAAAATGAGTTGTGCTATATGCAGTACATACAAATACTGTATAACCTAACACTAACTAGATTTATTCAGAACAATTCAGTTGCAGCCACAAGAAAAGAAGTTACAATGAAATGTGAAACATTTTCTACAGTCTGCAAATTAATTTGTATTTGTTCTAAAAGATGGAAAGTTCTGTTTTTATTTAGTTTTGTATTTGTTGCCATTAGGCCTACATTTAGAGGCATTTATCTGGTACCTCTGCATTAGTTCAGTTATTGAGTAACAATGGTACATTCCACATCAAGCTTATCCCTTTATTACTTAAGTAATTTATATTTCTTTATGCACTTACCTCTTAACACTAACTGTAAAACCAGTAGCAGGTTAAATGAGACGACATTGTGAAAAACTCAATAAACATTAATTCTTCCTTTGTATTAATGGGATGGCTTCTCTGAATGTTCTGATCATGATCATATATTTGTGGTATTTGTGATCAAGTTATGTTTGAATAGTGTACACATTGAGGGGCGAATTCACATAAGGATTGCGCGGCTTTTGCGGCCGCTAAAGCTCCATAAATACGACAAAAAGAAACCGTGTAATTCTCAAAGCAGACGCAAAGGGTGAACTGCACCTGCCAAGTAAACAGCATCTCGGTGCTCCGGTACGATTTGTAGGTATGTAAATTAGGTAATATGCATACATTTGGCGCAAATGAGCCTCATTGCAAAACAAGGTCAAACACCAGCGCTAATCCCCACACGCAGTTAGATTGAAATTATTAGCGTCTTCAGAGAGTTGGTGGTAACTGAAGCGCATTTATAAGGGGCGTCACACCCGGACTTTCGAGTGATCATGGCAGCAGTGACTGTAGCCAGGCGAAGCAACAGCGCATCACGGTACATCATATGCGCACATGTGGCACAGAGACAGTACAATACCTGATATTCACCATGAGGGAATGAAACTGGAAAACAACATAAAACCTGCTTCTGTGAGAAACGGAGACGATGGTTACGCACTGTAACAGTAGGAGAGAAAAGAGCTCTCCATGCACCCAGAGGCACGAGGGAGAGCGCACAGTTAGAGCACCCCAAATAACAATCACTCCATACAGAGTGAGACATAGAAAGAGACATCTCACAGATAGAAACAAATGAAAGAGCAGGGCGGAGTTATTAGATCATTAGAATAGTTAGTATTAGATTTAAGTTAAGTAATAAGTTTTCTTTCAAATCAAACATCTCTTTCCACATGAGTGGAAAGTATTGTTTTTGCAACTGCATTTGTAACATTTTTTGACTCAAACGTTGCTTAACCATGTCATGTGATCTGCTACTTCAGTACACCTTAAGAACAAATATTACTGGGACCACTACAGAAAATTGCAGATGAACATTTAACAGACGCAAAACAATGGCAAATTGCACTCAGCTGCACTCACCCAACTTTAAGGGTGTGTTTGCACTGAAATATCATTAGCGCCATATTTTTTTGTGAATTGGACCTTGAGACGGCTCAGATGATGCGCAATTCATTCTTTGTGAATTCGCCCCTGAGTGTGTTGCCTGTGTGCCAAGCAACTGCTGCCTACTCCAGTTAAATAGACATATGCACACATACACACACATTGCATCCATAAAGGATGCAACACCCTGAAGATTTCTCACATTTTATATTGGCTTTTGTAGCCATTTGTTGTCTGGATTTCACATACTTTATCAATATTCTTAAGAAATTAGTGACCAGTTAAATCCCACAGAGAATAGAGAGACATACAACAGTTTCTAAAGTTTTGGAGTTTCACATTAGCACTGCAGTCTCCATTATTAGTTTGAACTTCTTGAGTACTCTCGTCTTTAGTAGGTCATCTAAACAAACTGAGCAACCAACCAAGACGGACAGATAAAGGGCACTATATGACATAACAACAGAGCTAAATCTGGCCTGTGTGAAAGACTGGCAGCGGGGTACAACTTCAGGTGAGAAACAACGTGCAGCAGCAGCAGCAGCTGGGAGTTTGCAAAAAGGCTTGCAACAAACTAATGGCATGACAAAATAAACTGTGGTCTTATAAAAAGAAAACTAAACTCAGCAGACTCTGCAAAGCACTACATCTAGGCGCACGAGCAACCATCATGCATAAAAGCAGCTGATGTCATGACTGATGGTGGTGCTGTGTTGTAGTTGTGTTTGTATGAACCTGTAGTATCATCCTTAAGCAACATGGACCCAGATGAGGATGGTAATACAACAGGACAATCACTCTATCCAGCAATCGACACTGAAACAGCGTCGGAGAAATCCCAGAACTCAGTCCAGCTAAAAACCGGTCAGTGTGACCTGAAGATAGGTGTTCCAGCTGCTTTCCATCCAAGCTGACCAAGCTGGAGCAAATCTCTACTGAAGAGTTGCAGAGTTACCAAGGTTCTTTTGTACTTAACTGACTGTATGAACATCATTAAACATTTTGTGAACATATGAATTAGAATCAGAAGTACAGAAATGAAAAAATGAATAAATAAATGCCCAAAGACACAAAACAAGTACTCTAGATAAGGTGAAAAGAAAATAAGAAAGGAAATTACCCTCTTAAAGGAAAAAAAAAATTAAAAAAAATCTTTTCTTTTAAGACTGTAGAGATTCACACAAAATAGAAATGATTTCTGGCATCCTAATTGGGCTTAAAATAGTGAAATATTTGATAGCAATTTCACACTGCGGTTCTTCTCCATCTGTAAATTAAAGTTTTCCATGATTACACAGACAGAGGTCACGTTTGTGTCCTCGACTGGTTAATAAAGTGTAAAACTACTGTACAGATTTGGTACGGCTGTCTTTGTTAAGTGTAGGGGCTGTGGCTGCCCGGCCACTGGAGTGAAAACAGGATGTGGCTGACTTGTTTCACATTCAGAAGTCGAGTGCAGCTTTTGAACTCGATCTGCTCTTTGGCTCAAATGTTACAACTGTGGTATATAATAATAACCTTAATATTTTTGTTATATCATGGTTTAGTTCTCGGGTTGTCTTGGGTTCATGTAACACTTTTGGACTCCTTTTTTCAGTGTAATGTCAAAAACACCTAAGTTCAACTTTAAGTTCAATTTTGACATTTTTTACAAACTCTGCGATCACGTTCACCTCAGCTACCCCTTTGTGGTGTTATTGACAACCTGACAGATATGACTGTACAAGTTTGAAATGTGTCACAGGAAATGTGTGCTGTATCATGTACATTTCCAGCAGATGAATTCTAGTAAAGAGTATGTATGTTCTTAAAATATACTGTTTAATGTAACCTGCACCTGTGCTGCAAACTCAAGGTGATGTAAGTCAACTCTGCAGAGGGAAAAATTCAAATGTGTATGTCTTCCTCTTTCCATAAATAAACTGCACATTGTGCTTTACACCACACCCTGCTTGAGTTTGTCTTTAATCTGTTCTCGCCCCCTTCAGCCTCCACCTACCTTAGCCTTCTTCACCACATTTCATGCATCAACCCCTCTCTCGTTTTCACATGCTGTCACACTGTTCAACAACACGAGTCAGGGCATCGTCTGGTACCACAAGCTTTATCTTCTGCTCACAACTTGGGTAAGTGTATTACTGTTTAATTCCTTCCTTTTTTTCGTGTTTTGAATAGCTTCTTAACTCGTTTTTGCTGCACACCCTTTTGTCTTCTCAATAAATCATAATGTATATGCCTCATGTTTTGTCTGCTCTTCTGTATTTAATTACAGCTCCATGTACACATACTGAAAGATGTCAATATTTCTGAGTTTAGAGACTTGAATCTTTTACTTGATGGACTTACATGTGAAATAGTTGTATAATTACAGTATTGCAGGCATTAATTCACCGCCTATAGGTGAGTTATCCTCCTGCATTTCAGCTTTAATTGCACCTTAAGTGCACTTACTTCAGCTCTGTATTTTAATTTTTTTTATAAAATATTATGTTGCAATACTTAATTTCAGATCAAGAATTTCAGTCTGATTAACCACGACTAAAAAAGTTTCCTCCCAAGACAGGCTGACTGATGCCGCTCAATTATCATTTTGACAGGAAACCAGCAACGCTGCAAGCGGTCTGCTAGCTTCCTGTCACTCCAGACAAGCAGGCATTTTACAGTCAAACAAGATAAAGGCAATACAGACTTCCTGTTACATCTCCAGCATATGTATGTATATTACAATTATGAGCCTGTGATGTTCTTATTTTAATTGTGTCAGGATTAGATGTCAGTTGGCTATAGAAAACTCTGTTAATTGAGCAGCTTCCTAAATATTATTATAACACATTGGAGTGTATTTTTAAACCGGAAATGCCACTGCAAAATCTAACTTTTCTTTTGCTTTTCTTTTGTCCAGATGATAGGGTATTATAAAGACACTGTTGTCATTTAAATCAATGTTAAGCCATCTAAAGGTTTAGCTGGAAGCACCATGCACTGACATTTAGTTTTCTAATTTTCTTTTTTCTAGATCCTTAATATAAATGTGTCAATGGATCTCCTTCTGATGAAAACTTCACAACTGCTTTAAAAGTACAGAGTTTGACTGCAAAATTCTGCCTGTAACTGTGACACCAAGCCAGTGGGATTTTTCTACTCAACAAGGACTTTTCTAAGGAGGTAAAGTACATTTCTTAATCTAATCTGACTCAGTATTGTGGGATTTACAGCTTGATAACATTGAGAAGATTTCAGGAATAACAGTGGATTGATATTTGCTGGCATCATCTAATATTCCTTGCATACAAGGCATTGTTTTATATGACAAACCACACCCATGTGGCATCCAAGTATGGGCTAAAACAAATCATAAAAAACAATTTCCAAATCCAAAGGGCTACTTTGTTAAAACGGTTGTTTGAACATTTGGGAAATACACTTATTCGCTTTCTTGGCAAGAGTTAGACAGGAAGATTGATACCACTCTCGTTACTGTACGGTAAATATGAAGCTACAGCCAGCAGCCACCTAGCTTAACTTAGTTTAGCGTAAAAACAGGTAGCTTAGCTCTGTCAAAGGTAACAAAATCCACCTACCAGAACCTCTAAAGCTCACAAATTAACACATTGTATCTTGTTTGTTTAGTCTGTACAAAAATGTAAGTGTAAAAATGACAATTTGCTGTTTTACAAGGCTATGTGCTGGAATTCTTCTTGGAGCCTGAAGCCTTTGGACAGAGCTAGGCTAGCTGTTTCTCCCTGTCTCCAGTCTTTATGTTAAGCTAAGCTAACCAGCTGCTTCAGCTTTTACCGTACAGACATAAGAGTGGCATGAGCGACAAGTGAATACGCATATTTCCCAAAATATCATAAAACATTCATAGAAATTAATAAATCCCAATATGTAACCATGCTAACTCAGTGACCCTTTTCTCTTTATTCACCTCAGGCATGGCTGACTATGAGAACGCCAAATCCAAATCCACTACGACTGTGCTGATCCTTTTTTTCTGCCTTATAGTCTTAATTGCATTGCTCATCCTCTTGTACAAGAAGCTGAACAAGGAGGCCGATGGAGAATATACCATCCGGCGCATGGTGTATAAGGAAGGCGGGGTCAGGGACCAGGTGAGAGGTGCAGCATTAGCTCTGGGGACATGTCTCGGAGTCCAGCTGTGGCCTCGCAGTGATACTGATGAGGATGGAGAGGAAATGGAGGAACTCCAAGATGAGGAGGGACAGGTGGAGGAGGGTGGTAGCCAGGTGAGTGACAGCGAGGGAGATGACCAGGAGGAGGAGAAGGAGGAGGAGGATAGTATGGAGCAGTGTGGTAAGACAAAGGGAAAAGGAGGTGACTCTTCAGACGATGACTCCAGTTTAGAGGGTTCAGAGGCAGGGGAGCAAGCCAGACTAATGGATCAGCCAGAGGCAAAGGGAGAGACAGGAGAGGAGAAAGTGGGAGATGGGGAAGGTAAAGGTGAAGCAAGTGGAGGGGCTGGATTGTTGATAGATCTAAAGGAGTTCTCTGGAAGTGCCATCTGGTCTGGGGAAAAGGGGGGTGAGGTCAAGGACAGTGATGTGACTGCACTATGAGAACAGAATAAAAAAACAAAACATGAAATACAAGGGAGAATAAGGAAATAGTCTTGATCAGGGCAATATCCAGGACTTTATGTGGTCATGAGCCCCCAGTTGGCTGTTAAAATATATTTTCTGTATTTTCTGTAATAATTTTATTTTTATTTTCCAACATGAAGGTCTAAATGCTGTTCCACATTGCCAGAAAAAAAACCTTTTTGTGTGAGCCTAAAAGTAGTCAAGTAGTCTGAAAATACTGGAATCAGCCTATAAAACACCCACCATGTGTTTTTAATTTACATGTAAACTCCCAGGAAGACATGAAGACATGACCCCATTGTTCTCAATGGTAGCTACGGTTCTCATCTTAATTTCACTTCTTGTTGAGGCATCAGGAAGCTGAGTGCACTGGATTGGATTTTGAATGTTTGTGTAAGAGTTTACCTTTTATAATGTAAAACTGGCTTGGCCAGTTAAGAAATCATTGTATTATTGCATCAGCCTATTGCATGCTGTATATTGTGGACTGTGGCATGTTTTTTATTGTTTTAAATGTTTCTTTTTAATTTTCATGAAAAGTAAAACAGATGTTACTGTGTTTGTATTGTTCTCAATGCCATATTTAGAGCTGATTAATTTAATCTGGACAAAACAAGTAATTTGTTTGTTCCCAGACTCTGGGACTCTGGGAACTTGGAATAGACATTTTCTTTACATATTAACTAAACAATATGAGAATATCAACAATGAAAATGGTCGTTAGTTGCAGCCCTCCTTATATTATTGTAGCTGGGAGTCAAACTTTCCATCAAGTGACATTTCATACAGTATGTTAGTTACATTGTGGCCTAATGTGTTGTTAAAGTGGGTTGTTGCCTTTAGTAGTAATCATTATGTTGAATGTAGCCTGCAAAACTGTAACATTAAGCTATACACTGTATATATTTGGTGTTTAAGGATTTACTGATGGTACCATGAAATAAAACTACAGCAAGGTCACTATAAACTCAAAGCCTTTTACATACATGTAAATATTTGTGTATAGTATGACCAAGCTGACTTACTTTCCTGTTAATAAATGTATAATAAATAATAAATGTATTAAAAGGCAGTTTATGAGTAGTTTTGTTGGCAAAATGAACCAACGTTATACTTTTCATTTTGAGACGTTGTATACTGTGACGAAATAAATAAAAAGTAACTTTTTCAGATTAGGAGGCCTACTGCCTCTTTTGTTACGCCGCAGCTACAGTGAACACTGACGATATGTGAAAAGTAACAACATATTAAAATGATGTTACACGTGTTTTAACCAATGGGGATGTAGCTCAGTGGTAGAGCGCATGCTTCGCATGTATGAGGTCCCGGGTTCAATCCCCGGCATCTCCAAGTCTTTTGTATTCGTTCCTCTACCGTCTCATTAAAATACTGTTAACACAAGAAGAAGTGAATATGTAAAGCATGTTGTATTAACATGAAACAAATACGAGCTCGATCATTCTGTTACACTACGCATACAGTCAGCAATGAGCGTGTGAGATGAAAGACGTTCGTGATTGGCCAGATGGAGCACTTGCTCAAATCTGATTGGAGGTTGGAGGCCTTCGAGGCGTGGGAGTGATCACGCACGCGAAACATGTATTTGTCGCCGGCCAAATTATTATCAGTGGTGGGTGAGAGTCACTCGATGGAGAAATTATGGATGAACCGATAAGTAAGCCTCAATCAAAGTAGGTTAAACATAATTGCAGTGACACATTATCAAATAAATTATGCAACCAGAAATCCGGGATTTTACCTGAAGACTGAAGACTGAAGACACTACCACAGTGACAGATAGATCTTTACTAAAGCACCCAAACTGTTCTACAAAACAGTGATTTGACTGGAGACACTGGAACCTTTCTAACCCGGTAAATATTGAAGTTATTTGCTTTCATGAATCTGATCCTCCATTACAGGCAGCACAGATTTGGTAAAAAAAAAAATAATGCAGCTTTGCATTGCACGATCAAAGCCAGTCTGTCACAGTAACCTACTTCGCGAGTGCCGCACCACAGTGAGCATCCAAGTTGCATTTTCTCCTCTCACCCTAACTTGATTGTGCCGGAGAAATGATTTCAGTAGACGTCACTCATCTGCATAGGGAGTAAAATGCAACCATCCTGCAAGGCTTTTTGCGCCCTGAAAACGCTCTGTATCCTCGCCGTGTGATAAAAGGACCAAGTAATTGCTGCATAACCGAAACTACAAACATGGAAGGTACAGTTTGCATGTAGTGTCATTCCAGTATATATATATATATATATACATATATATATATATATATATATATATATATATATATATATATATATATATATATATATATATATATATATATATTCATATCCACAGATAGGAGACACATCTGGGTTGCAAACTGTCCAAGATGGATGCAGCGCCGCTGTGCGCAGGGATGCACGGCGGAGCGGCAGCAGGGTGTCTTTAAATGCCCACCATCCCCGCGGTTTCGCTTTCATTTGTGCCTGCGTGTTGTCCTTTTTTTCCATCTTTGCAGGAGTAGGATGTTACTAGCATCCGCCGTAGTGGTATGGGAATGGCTGAACGAGCACGGACGCTGGCGGCCCTACAGCCCGGCTGTCTGTCATCACATCGAGGCAGTCATCCGGAGCGACCCGCGGTGTGGTAGTGTTGTCCTCGGCCAGGTGGACTCTCGTCTCTCGCCCTACATCATCGATTTGCATTCCATGCACCAGTTCCGACAAGACACAGGTGAGAAGCAGAGAGGAGATGAAGAGGCACACGGCGGAGGGTGTAACGGTGGGCCTGAGGTGGAGGCCTTTTTATTGCTCATGTGTGTCTACTTTAGCCTTTATGTTGATTCTGCTCCAGAAGTTGATGCCTTGGTGGGAGTTGGTTTTTTTTTTGGTTTTTTTTGTTTTTTTGCTGCAAACTGGCTTCTTATTTCTGCATCAATTACATAAATGCCATTATTTTTTATTTAAAATCCCCAAATCTAGTCTCCCATAGGTTAAACGTTCCTGCATTAGGTTACATTTCATTTGGAAGATTAAAGGACAGGGAGAGCATGCTGTGTGTCTATGATTTTGAAAGGTGTCAGTGGTGATGTGAGTCATTCTGGTAGGACCTGTATGTGTTTGCATGTGGCACCTAGGCCACAGTAGCAGCTGAAGTGTCCAGTCATAGCCACTGACACAGAAAACATTTTTACTGCAAACAGTATCATCAATCCTGCCATCCTTTATAGCAGAATAAGGACATAAGAAGTCATCTTTCACAAGTCAAAGCTTCATAAAAAAGCGGCGAGCAGAGCAGTGTAAGACAAAGCAGGGAATTGTCTCTTGTCAGATGTCTAACTTTGGCAGAGACCCCAACGTTTCCCTTCTCTCTCAGCATTGGCTGACAAAAGCGTTTGTGCAGTTTGTTTTCCAAACCCAGCAGAAGCTGAAATGGGGGAGGCAGACAGGGTGCCTCAGTCTAAATAGGAGGCAGGGAGGAGGAGGAGGAGGAGGGTGGGGAGGAATTTCAGGAGTCTGAGGTCATTGATAAAATGGGGTCGATGGGAGCAGATTTTATGAATGAACTGTTGTCCTGTTAAATGTCTTGGCATACTGTGCCACACATACTGTATGACACAAATTCCAATGAAGTTTTATTTATAATTGTTTCTATATAAGTTGTGTCATATATGAAACTATTTTTTGCATCTTTACAGTATGATAACTCTGTAGAGTTTCTCTGGACACCCTGGGAAAGCAAACACAGCCAGCTTTGGGTCGGATCAAGGCTGCCAGCCAATCAGAATTCAGAACACTGTGTGCTGTTACCAGGGGCAACCTGTTTGCCCAAATTCTTAGCAAGCAAACACAGACATGTTGAATTTGTTAGGGTTGCAATCTACTTGTCCACAACAAATAGTACCACAGTCAGTCACTTAACTCCTATTGCGACTACATATCATCACCAAGCGTCATGATAGTAGTTCAAGAGGAGAGAGAAAGATGCACAAACGTTACAGTAGAAGTCTTGCGCTTATCTAGAAATCTCCGATGACAGTAGCAGTGAATCTGTCCAAAGTGCAATTCACAGAAATAGTCCAAATGCAATATGACTGTATTACCAACAGTCGTTGCACCTTGTCAAAATCATGTGCACGAATCTTTTGCATTGCTGTGACCCCCTATTCCGTGCTTCAGGTACCCTTCGACCGGTACGACGTAGCTTCTACGACCCCACCTCAGCACCAGGCCAGGGCTGGTTGTGGGAGTGGGAGAACGACGCTGGCAGTTGGACAGCATACGACACGGAGGTGGGCATTGCCATCCAGGCAGCACGTGATCGTCAGCAGCCCTGGCTGGACCTGGCGCCGCTGGGTTTCTGCTACCTCATTGACTTCGAAAGCATGACCCAAATCAATGGGCAGACGCAGCGCTGCCGACGCATCCAGCGCCGCTCCGACCTGGCCTACCCGCTGGTGTCCGGGCCCCTGCCCAAATCCCACCACGCCTGGGGGCCCACTTCCATGCCCGGCCATGGAGGACTGCTTGGTGTGGATGTATCTGGAGTGGGCATGAGGATCAGGATGAGCAGCAGTGGGACTGGAAACGGCAGTGCATACCCCAGTGGGGCGCTCCCTGCCTCAGCCATCACCTCCTTGGGACAGCCCTGCGCCTGTCAGCAGTGTATGCTGGTGCTGAGTGTCAAAGCCGGCGCCATGTCGACTGCTCACACTCTGGGTCGGAGACCGCCACAGACCAAGCCACCTAGTCCCAAAATCAGCAGTTACCCTGTCCCAGGAGGGTCGTACTCACTAACCCTCCCTCGGCCTCCTTCCCTGTCACGGTCACTTTCCCCCCACAGGACGTCCATAGTTGGGGCAACAGGTGGCTTCAGTGTAGGTGGTATGGGTGGTGCAGGAGGTGTAGGTATTGTCGGTGGTAGTGGTATAGGCAGTACCAGCCTTGGTTTTGGAGGAGGCTTCCCCCACACTCTTTCCCTCCTTGGTTCAGCTACCGCCGCCCTCTCCATCTCCTCCACCCGTCCCCCTCCACCACCTCTCCCCCCTCCTCCACCGCCTCCTCCTCCACCCTCCACCACACTCTCATCTGCCACCATCTCTCCCCCTCACCCCCCCACCTCGTCCTCCCTGTCTGCTTCCTGTTCCGCCCCTACAGTGCCCGCTCCAGGCCCTCCTCTCATCTCCACAGCTGCCTCCACCTGCACGCCCTCGCCTTCTGCCCGCGTCCTGGGTCCAGTGTCTTCATCTGGTGCTGCTGCCTGCGCAGCTCCTCTGCCACCCCGGTCCAGCCTAGCAGGGCTGAGCCGACCTGCACTGCAGCGTATCGCCATGGCTCAGTCACGTGCCCTTATTGCCTCTGGGTGAGTAGACAACAGTGGTTATAGTATATATTTATATATATATATATATATAAAAGCTTCTATCATCCAAGAAAAGATAAGGAAACCTGTGGAAATAAAGAGTATGGATTTCTAATAGAGCCTATTTAAGCAATATTTACATTCCTACAAAAAACACCCATTAAAAGAAATCAAAATCTCTTGTATTCAATTTTCCCCACATTTTTTCAGTGCAAAAGCTCTAAATATCCACTGAACACTACCTGCTCAGCACGAAACAGCCAACAGACAAAGTTAGTGACTAGCTGGTGAATATAGTGGAGCATTTGTGGCTAAAAAGACAAATATTTTTCTCAGGTGTTGGGAAACTGTTGAAACATGTTCAATATAGGAATGCAAGCTCATTTATAAACATACAAAACAAATTAAAGAAAAACAATAGTAAAGAAATATATAAATATTATAGAAAGTATATAAGCAGTGGGAGACTACTAAATTAAAGAGAAATTACGGGAATAATGTTAAGGACATTTTAATGGACACTTATTGTTTAATGTTTGATGTGACATTCAAATGACATCTCCACAGAGACTACATCCATTATTAATATACTGTATTTGCAACAAAATGAGACCAACTAAACAGGATATGTAAGAAAATCAATTCAGACAGGAATTCCTCATTTGTTTGAAGCCCTCATTACACAGTGTCGGAGATCAGCGCTCATTAGCATTCATGAGCCTTTAATCTTTGTGACAAAGTCCATCAGACTCGTTCATTTCCATGGAAAAACAATGAAGAGCATTCACACCGCAGAAGCTGGGCTCTCACACAAGTGTTTCACGTTCCAGACGTTTGTCATGCAACCACTTAATGATGGATTTACTTTACAAACACACACACATACCCATAGTTTGCATGTAGTTTTCATGCAAACAATTGGGCGCTCAGGGCCTCAAGAAATCAGAAAAACCTGGAAATACTTTGTGGTTATGTATGTGTAAGCACTTGTGCTAGTAACCGTAGCAACCAGTATGGATGAGGGGCTTTGTTTCACAAAGCAGGCTAACTGAGGTTTCCGGATAACTTTGCTGATTAAAACCTCAATAACCCTCAAATCTAAAACATGGGCTGATATTGAAAAGACACGGTCACGGGTTTTACTCAGCAAACCACATCTGGAAGGGGTCTGTAACATCTGGGATGTCCCCATTGTTATGGAATGTATGATATTTTCATCAGTGGTCTTGTTATACTGGAGACATCAAAACAGACAAAAAGTACAGTCAAAATGTTGATGCTATTCACTGGGAATTAGGCCGAATGTTTGGAGACGGTTTGTGTGTTCTCACCTTAAATCTCAGATGTGTTCGTATGAGCAGGACTTTGTGACATCACAACAAGTCGTCCAATATGCAGCTTACGCAAGGGTGAAAACTTGAAGCCTCCAGTGCACATACACTGAGAATAGACTTTACTATGAAGTAGGAGACATCTTGTTTCTTGTAAATTAAACTTTCAAAATGAAAAATATTTGTTTGATTTTGGATTTTTTTTTTTATTGAGGGTGAAGAAGTAAATGTAATTTTGAGAATTTTTATCTAGGTTTTTTAACTTTTTTTTGTTGAAAAACCAGACACAAAATCAGACACAAATTAATATCTCAAGCAGAGCCTTTTCACATGTCCTACAGACATGTTGTCTGGAGGGGATCTTTAACACTCTGTCACTGATGAGCTGATACAGTTGGAGGTTCTCACCTTGCAGATAGACAGTTTAAAAAAGCTTGAAATGGATTTTTGTGAGTTATTCAACACCCAAAGACTCACTATGTGACCATGTGGTCTTTAGGTGTTAAATGTTGTCAGCATCAGTGCATGTTAATGAATTAAGGACGTCACTGTATCCAGGTGTCATAGCCAGAGGGCGCTGGTTAGCAAGATATCTTTGGTCACTGTTATGAAGCGGTTCACTGAGGTCTTATAGAAGTCTTTTGGAACAAGAGTGCTGCTGTTTCTTCGTTATTTTATCATTCCTTTCAGTTCTGCAGCTGGTGTTCTGCTTGTGGTGCCTTGTTGTGAGCACAATACAAATCTAGATTTCATCAGATTCCAATTATAGCCTTTCTTTTTATAACATTTTCCTCACAATCATTAAGTCTCACTGAAAGACATGTTTGTGGGGTGCTCTAGATTTCACTTGTTATGCAGTTGCCTCAGATATAACAAGCACAACATTCCTAAATTCATTCATACATCCTACAGTCACTTTATCTGTGTTTGATATCAGGTCTGTGATTTACTACTGCGATTAAACACTGAAAAATGACCACATGCTGAGGATAATTTCCATGTGAGCTAACCCAACATTGCCCCAGCAGAGCACCCCAGCTTTCTGAATCCTAGCATTAGCATTCCAGCTAAGCCTCAGATTAATACCAATTGCCACAGGTTTAATATCCTTGCTTCAGTAATCTATCTATTTTGTTTCTGATCTGTGTGACTGACCCATTATTTTAACATATCAGGTGAGAGCACCTGCTGCTGCGGTAAAACTGCCAACGTCACAGATCAAGAGTGTCTCTGATCCCGTCTGCCTGGGATTCCCTCTGATGCTCGCCCTTCTTCTCTCCTTCTACTTGTTCTCAGCTCAGTCTCCAGTTAGTGCTCCTGCTGTCATCATCTTATTGCTTTATCCCCAAATTCATAACTGGCACCACATGAGTACTGGTGCAGTGGAGGGAAACACCTCCTTAAGCTGATCATTTAAATCCATAAATACATGTATGTAATTAGGCTCACATTTATATATTGAGTAATTTAAAGAAGAAAACAATAGAAAAAAGTGGATTATTGACCTTTTGAAACACTGCCTTCATCAGTTGACATAATGTTTTATGTTATGTTCTGCTGGTTCTGCACTTCTCACTTGGTGTGACTGATATTTAATTTACATTTTGCCAAGGGCAACAGTTATTACTACAAAAACAACAAACATCATCATATTCCTCAAAATCAATAGCTCCTAGCATTTTTTAAGGCCTTAAAATGCAGCCATCACTTGGCTCAGCTGTCCTGAGTTTAGCTGCTAAATGGTCTACTTTGTTCACCCGCTAGATAGCTAGCTAACTGTGTGTGTCTGCTGTTTGGTGCTGAGCAGGTAGTGTACAGAGGGGTTTTAGAGTTTTGTTTTTTTTTTGCTGAAAACAGCTGCCTGCTGTGACTGGAAACAATGCTAATGAGAGCATTGAGAGTAAACCAAATCATTAAGATTGCGGGCACGAAAATCAGAACAGTGAGCTGACATTTAAATGGTCCGTAGAGCTGAGGGGAGCTGATTTCAGGTGATAATTCTTTGTAGGTTAATCACAATGAGCAGACCCTTTCACATTACACATAGTCATTTCATCCGTTCTTGATAATATAATATTTATCAGTGCAGCTTTAAGGCAACATCTGTGTGGTTTATCTGGCATATAGGAGAATTTCTAATATTTTTTCTAAGGTATCATAACCTTTGGTGAATACATCTCTTGGTTGAAAATTGTTATCTAAACCTCTCAGTTCACAATGGAATAGCTTAATTAGCATTAAATTAGCTTACAAAAATCTATAAATATAAAATGCAACTTTTTAAATGTGATGTTGCACTAAAACATTAAAATGTATGTAACAAAAGTAAATCAGGATGATTGTTTTGTAACTAATTCTAATGCTTGTTTCACATTTTGAAGAGAACTTGACCCAGGGTTTTTAAAATATAATAATTTATTAGTTAATATAAGATGAACTTTATTGATCCCACACAGATAAACTGAAGTGTCACAGCAGCAAAAGGAAGTACAAGATGCAGAGTATAGATAAGTAATTTTAAAACGCAAGATATATATATTATGAGCATCCTAATATTGAATAACTAGAAATTGTCTTGAGACACAAATCATCACAAATAAGTGACAAAATGAGGAATGGAGATAAATAGATATTGGCAATAATATTAATAGATAATAATTTATATTGATATTGATTTTGTATGTAGTTATAGCTGACAGTCATTGTGCTGTTAGCATTCTGAAAAGACAATCACCACAATCATACCATATTATTATTTTTAGTGTAGTTGATAATGAAATAAGAAAAATAAAAAAATAAAAATTTTCCCAGTTGGATTGGTGGGTTCATTGTTAACATTTGTTATTGTTCTGTTGTTGAGATAGTTTTGCCTGCAGTGAAAAGGAGCAGATGGTTTCCAGTGTTAAACTCTGACGGGTCTCCAACGTCACAGATTATCACAGTGACGAGAGTTGCCTTTGGTCCACACACCTGTTGTGGTCCTTTCTCCTCTCACTGCAGTGGGTTTGATTTCTGCAAGTGTGTCACCGTCACAAATCCTCCACTTCACCGGAGCAGAGTTTTTTCTCCTGCTTCAAGGCTCTATCTTATTATTGGACTTGCTGTAAGGTGTGAGCTTGTATCTGCTAAGTGTGTAGAAATCTGTGTGTGTGTGTGTTGCCATATGGTGCAGCTTGTGTGTTTCCATCATCAAGCGGTCCAGATAAAGGCTGCTCTAATGCCACTAGATTAGCCAGGATCAAAGAAACGTGACTAGCTGACACTCTTCTTGTTTCCTACCCTTTCTCTGCTTCCTCCTTTAATCTGTTTTATCATATCGCTCACGTTTTCCTGCCTGACACACAAATGTTAATCAACTTATACATACCCAGGTTTGACACAATCTGCCAGCATGTTTTGTGACTTTGTGAATCACGTAAAGGCACAACAGAGTACAGTGTAAGCAGATTGTCAGGTACAGGAGCTGTACAGTTCAGTAACTCTTGACTGTTTTTCTGTGTCATTGTTGCATCATTTATAAGGATGCAGAGAATCTTACAACTAGTGAAAACACAGTGCAGTTACTGTCTTACTGTTTATACCAGAACAAAAGCTTCAACCTTTAAGCCTACACATAGACCTACAAGCCTTATTTTTACCCCACAAACAAGGTTGGCAAGATAAAATTTTCTGTATATAATTACTGATCAACTGCAGATAATATGCCACAGTGTGAATTTTAATCATTTCCATAGACTTTGCAGATAATTGAACAATTCTATTTTATTATTTCAAGATTAACAGTTTTTTGTTGTTTTTTTTAGCAGAAATGTTTCAATGAATTGATTCACCACTAACAGTTATGCACCAAATCCTTCCTTTGGGTTGTAAAAGACAAGCTGCTAGTCATCATATCAATTTAAAGTTTTAGTTAAAGACATGATATATGGTACCATATAGAAATGTGCTTTATAATACATGAGAAATACTCAGAAAAAGACAGATGCATAAAGTAGAAAGCAGAAAAAAGTTAAAAAAAACAATTAATGAATGACAATTAAAACTAAAAGAACAGTAATCAACGTAATAAAATAAAAGTAAAGTCATTTTTAACATATTTTTTCTTTTTAGTTTTCCCATTTCACCAATCAAGAGGAAAGGCTAAACAGCAAGAATAAAGTAATGTAAGACAAAAAACAAAAAAAACACAAACATAAAAGACAAAGAATGTCAAAAAATAGAATATTCATTGAATAGATTAAACATAAATAGATCGATGCAAATCCCTCCACCAGGTAGTCGAGAAAACGCCCCCAAACACCCAAAACACAAAAGTGTAGCTGTTCCATTTGAATGATAAAAAGAATTTCATTAAATATTTTAACATGGAGACAAAAAAGTATAATTGTTTTAGCTGTGATCACGCCCCCCATTAATGCTTGTTGCTGGCTAAAAACTCCGCCGTGTGTTTTAATTGCATATTCTTAAATCTATAGGGACTGTAGGTTGTAATGCAAACAGATACAGTTACAGTCAAAGTGATCACAGTTCAGAGGACAGTATTAATGGGTAGCTTTGATTGATGTAACACAACAACGTGTTAAAATAATCCTGTCCAAATCTAAGGTACAGATTTTATGATAGCAGGTGTAACTTCTGTGCAGTATACAGTCTTATGTGCTCGAGTCTGTCAACCATTTGGCGGCCTGGCAGTGTGACATGATAACTGACAGGTAATCCTTCCTGTGACGAATCTCTGGCCTACAGCTAGAGTTTAGTCAACAGATGGAACAGGTGGATTAGCCCTATAAAAGGAGGAAGGAGACCTGGTACCTGCACACAAGCAGAGGAAGAGAGAGACAGGGACAGAGACACTGACAGACTACTGTTCAAGTGCAAATTATTGCTGGAATATCTTGAGTTGTCTCTGTGGTCTTTGGTGCTTTCAAGCAGGAAAAATGACTGTTATCAAAACGTGCAGACCGTAAGTACACACCTCCGACTTGACTGTAATAGTGACTGTTATCATGTGTTTTATACATGTATACATGTATTTCACCTGTTAATGAGTAGAGATACAGTACAGCAGTAGTTAAGGATGTTTTTGACATTTATTAAAATAAGGGCATGTGTATTGCTGTCATGTCAGAAATATTTTTGGGCTCATTCGGCAGATTTAAGGAGTTAAAAATAAAAATGATTGGTTGCCAATTTCTTAAAATCTTATCAAATCAAAGCTGCTGTAATTAATTTGATTTTCCCATTTTAAGTTGAAAGTATCTCAATTTTTCTTGAAAAAGAGCATTTTTGCATTCTGCTAGAATCTGTGCAGTCATTAATGATATTGTTCCTCCTGGCTTCGTTATAAGTATTATAGTAGTTATAATTATTTTTAAAGATAGCAAATAACAAAATAACTAATTTGTCAAGTGTGGAGTGTCTAGTGCTGCCGTACACATCCTAATCTTAAGCCTTACATACGTAGCAGGATGTCCTACATGGCAATTATAGCACAGTATGTCAAATCGTGATGAGCAACGTGTTTTTTCGCATGACTCTGCAAAAGCTCCTTAACCCGCTGACATGGGGTGAACTAGAAGCTAGCATATGCTGCGTGTCATTCCACCTTCACACGTGACTCATCAGATTGTGACACCTTGAATCTGGACTGAGGTGACCAGGCCAGCTGCACGTCTGCTTTAAGTGTGTCAGCGACCTGTAGATAAATATAAGTTTGTTTTTTGTGTTTCAGAGTGCCAACAGTTCCAGTGAAGAACCTGAATGGATCAAGCCCTGTGCACCCTGCGCTGGCAGGTAAATATATTCACACACAAAAAGATTTCTCATTATATTTAAATTGATCAAATGTAAAATAGGTCTAAAATTCAGCTTTTAAGGGGCATCTAAGTTTGTTGTACTTTCCAGCTCTTTAAATATACCTATACTTGACACTGATTTACTGCCCTATAGACAACACAGCTAATGACATTTAGCCCCATATTAACTGGTATGTCAGTAAATCCACTGGCCAGCCATCACGAGTATGGCTGATAAATAATTCCCCAGATAAAGAGCTTATCACGCAATGAGTAAACCCCAAATACAGTGTCTAACATCCCCCCTCTGCTGGCTGTATCCAGGCATTACAGGCATCCTGATGAGCGCAGCAGGACTTCCTGTCTGCCTGACCCGCCCTCCCAAGCTGGTGCTTCATCCTCCACCTGTCAGCAAGAGTGACATTAAGCCTGTGCCCGGTCTGGGCCACTGCTGTCGCAAGACCACAAAGAAACAGGCTCGTAAAGGTGGGTTCATGATGATAAAGTCTGCTTGCTTTTTCACCTGTATGCAATTATAGCTATCATATCCATATGCAGAAACAGATTATCATACTTTGTGTTTCCATCTCGTAGGCAAGACCTCTGAGGAGGTGGTGAAGAGGTACCTTCAGAAAGTCCGCAATCCCCCAGAGGAGGTGAGTTCTCCTTTTTGATGATTTTCAGCTGCCAGTTCAGTCACATAAAATGTGGTGGTTAAAAAACCCTTGACAACCAGTGACCCAAATACAGGCTGGGGCTGTTGCCTCATTGCCTTATTTGGGTTGGCATCATGTTGAATCCTGTTTAAAAGCCTCACAGTTCCATCTGTGTAAACCATTTTAACATCCAAATATCACTACGATAACGGTTGCTTATTTTAAAATAGGATCGCATATAAAACAGAACAGTAACATTAAAAACAATTTAAGAATATGCGAGAAAACAACTTCCATTTTTACCATGTTTGTGCCTCTGTAAATTTTGCTTGATATCACGGAAACTAATTCTGACTTTTTGGTAGTAAACTCAGAAGAGTTACCTTTCAGAAGGGGCCGGGATTATGTCTGCTAAACCAATAAAGGGAATTAGTTTTACAAGCAATTAATGTGTCATGAGTTTGTTTTCAGGTCAGGTTGTAAAAGTTTGTTGTCCTCATTGAAACGGCAAAACAACAGTTGAGCTTGAAAATAGCAGTTTGACAATAAAAAATTCCTATCACAAGTCAACTTACTTATTTTTTCCAGGGCTTTTAGCCACATCTCATGGCCTTCATCAGCATATGGAGTTTGCTCAGATGTCATTGAGATGGTATAGTTATTATGTGACCTATTATTGAATGTGATAGCAGGAGGTTGTACAGTACATGTTGGGGGGAACTTGTCCAATCTGTCCGTATCAGATTAGACAAGTCATAAATCGTACTTGTCTTCCCATCTCAGGACTGCACCATCTGCATGGAGGCCCTGGCCGGACCATCGGGCTACAAAGGCCCCGGGGTGGGTGGCATCTCCCGGGCCGAGTCGGTGGGCCGCCTGGCGCAGTGTGGTCACCAGTACCACCTCCAATGCCTCGTTGCTATGTACAACAACGGCAACAAGGATGGCAGCCTGCAGTGTCCCACCTGCAAGACCATCTATGGAGTCAAGACCGGCAACCAGCCCCCGGGCAAGATGGAATACCACGTCATCCCCCACTCGTTACCTGGCCACCCAGACTGCAAAACCATCCGGATCATTTATAACATCCCTCCTGGCATCCAGGTAAAGTCAGGTTGCCAATGTCGACATTACACTTTCTTCTAAATTATGAATACAGGAAGTGTTTTTGGCTCAGATGATGTGATGAACTTTGCTCTTGTTATTTAGGGCCCAGAGCACCCAAATCCAGGAAAACCCTTCACTGCTCGCGGCTTCCCCAGACACTGCTACCTCCCTGACAGTGAGAAGGGACGCAAGGTAAATGAGAACTCTTCTCTACTGTCTAACGTCCTTTATGGTTTCAAGCTTACTGGATTTTGTGATAAAGTGTCATCTTTTGTTTCTTAATCTCTTCGTCCAGGTTCTGAGGCTTCTCCTGGTAGCGTGGGACCGCCGGCTCATTTTCTCTGTGGGTACGTCCAGCACCACCGGCGAGTCAGATACAGTCATCTGGAACGAGGTGCACCACAAGACGGAGTTTGGCTCCAACCTGACGGGCCACGGCTACCCCGACCCCGGCCACTTGGACAATGTCCTCGAGGAGCTCAAGGCTCAGGGCATCACCGAGGAGGAATGTCTACCGAGAGACTGAACAGAGACATTCAAAACACAGAAGACACTAGAAAACAGGCTAGAGTCTGTGAACTCACGATCCTGGGAAGGGATCCACAGCTGGAAAGACGATTATTTTCAAAATCCGATCAAATGAACAGAGAGAACTTTTACCACCAGAGATGGAAGAAACTTCAAAAAACAAAATTCTTTACAGGAACGTTCTAGAAATTGCTTCAGAAGAATTTGCTGAGAATAGATACATGGGAAATAATTTTTTCTCCTGATGCAGTAACAGTGTCGAGATGTTATTCAGTGAGACATCTGAGACCACTGTGCACATACAAGTCAGTGTTAGATTAAAAAAAACATTTATACTGTGAGTCTTCAAATCAAGAATGTAACTAAGTGGATTTTGCTGAATTGATGAAGTGTTTACCACTACTACTGCTGCTATGTGGAACTGAAAGGATGCTAGCCTGAAGATAAGAAGTGAGGTCTGTAAGTGTTTTGAAGTGTTAGTCCACAAGCAGAAGAAACTTTTCACTGCAGATAAATATTTCAAGTGTATAACTGGATATCTGAGCATGAATATTTGCTGACCTCTAGTGGTACTTTTCAGAACTACATTCCTTTTTAGGTTTGATTTTTATGAAATTGTATTGTTGTATATTATGAATACTTGATATATTATATGATATTGTTTACATTCTGTCATGTTTTTATATTTTAATTTTACATTTTGTTTTATATAATGTGTTCCTTTGCATTGTTTTTTGGGTGTGGCGTGACAGACTGAGATGTGGAGTGAAGTGAAGATAAGCCACTGGTGTACCAGTTTGCCTGATACTTTATATGCCATATACCAGCCACTTTCTTTAAAAAATCATTTTCAGTATTTTGTATTTGATAGGTTCACAAACTGACATTCCTTAATTGTTCTGCCCTCAGAGCATGGGTGCATTTAATAGCTTTCTATGTCTTATTGTATCTGCATTAATGTTATGGACTGATAGAGTAATAGCTACTATGGATTACACCATTCCCCCCAGGAGGAGTAAATTCCCAAAAAGCTAGGATGGGACCTCCTGCCTGAGCTCAGATTTGCACAGAGCTTTCTACTTAGTATCAAAATGAATCGGACAGCTTGTATTTACTGTATTTTTGTGTAGGACACACACACCAGCCTCAAACTCTCTAATCACATTACAAAACGTGGTCATAAGTTGTTTTTGTCATATTTAGTTGTTGCCATGAGCAGGTGCAAAAGACTATCTCTTGTTGTGGATCCAGCTTTGGCCAAAGTGGTCCAACCAGTTTGCATTCGGCCCATTGTGGACCAGTTTATTATGAGGTACGTTAGACAAGATGTACAACAGTGCTGACATACTAATGTAGGCCAACATTAAAAGCATTTATACTTTATGTATGCACTGTACTGTATGTATGTGTTTTATGTGCACAAATTTGCATTAAACATTTTTCTAAGGTTCAAAGAGATAACAGAGCTTTACTTCGGTTTACTCCTTCATTTTATGTTATGTTGATTATGTAAAGTCCATAAATGTACTTTAAAGTGAGACTATGTAACTTTTGATAAACAGCAGACACTGTGGCCACAAGTGTCAAATACAAGATAATGGTAAATGCTAAAACATTGTGTAACAGTAGCACAAGTAGAGAAGAGTTGTAAAGTCAACAAACTGAATGCACTGCAATTTAAAAGGGTTGTAGAGTGTTTTTTTAAAAAAAAAAAAAAAGCTGGTTCAGACACATCATCCCCTTTTCAGTCAATGTCCAGTTATTGCACTGTTGAGTTTGCTGTGAAACCACTTTTTCATTTGATTTAAGCCTTTGTGTAAATATTCACGGAAAGATTAAGTTAAGTTGATGACAAGGACTGCAGAAACTAGTTAGAGTATACAGTATAGTATGTATGAAGTACAAGCATATAAAGTGCAGTGGGACTATTAAATTGAAAAATCAGAGATGACAACTACCAGTTTTCTTTGTGTTTATTTGTGTACTATGTTACACTAGGTTTATGTGAACTCACCATCCTGCAGTAACACACCGAGAGAATTCCACTGACTGTATTGGAGATAACCTACTGTATATTTACAGAAAGATAAAAATGACATTTTCTATCAAATCATGGCAACACAGTGCCATTTTCCATAAAGAATGACTGTTTTGACAAATGTATCAATACTAAATATTCTTGGATATTGGAGTATTTCAATACTAAAATGTCTGGTGCTTGCAGAAAGTTTTAAGACTCATTCTCTTGTTGCACACTAGATTTGATTTAAAATGGATAAAAATAAATCTACACACAATAAGCTATAATGACAAAACAAAAACACACTTTATTCTTTATTTTAACTGAGAGTGGAGTTTTATGTTTAAGTAGCAACATATAGGTAGTCCTGGTATTTTAAATGGTTTACTTCACTCTGCAAGTGCTTACTAAATAAGATGATAATACACCTTGATCCTACATATATTGGTTAGATAATTAGAAATCTATTGTGTAAATACAATTTTTGACATTTTCTTTTCTTATTAGCGAGATGAAATTAGAAAGCTATAAAATGTTCCTGGAAAAGATCCTGTTTAGTCTTATATTAGTCATATAGTTAGATTTTACAGTGTAGTTAGACAAGATCACCCATATTACTGACTTCTACTTCTAGACTTGAGTGGCGCATGACCAGTTTATCTGTAGATTAGTCTGGCTCCTGGATTAGTAGTCTGGATTACCTCCACCTTAATGAATGAGAAAATGTACGGAGATTAATTAAACACAATTATAGTGGACCCCAGCAAGAGGATTCAGTCATGATATTGAACTTCAATGGGTTAGTGGGCAGCTGTGATAGTGAAATAACTGAAATAATAAGCGTATATTTAAACATAAGGATTTAAGACTTACTTTATAAGTTATTTAAAACAACAGGTTGGGGGTTTTTTGTGTTAAATTCTGTGCAAAAACTGTCAAGGCAACAATCACAACCCTGCAAAAATAATAATATTTTACTTTCACGGAGTCTGATTTTCCAAAAAAAAAACAACAACTCGATGGATGATGGAGGATATGTTGCCGCATTGTAGAAATAAGGTGTGTATATAGTTAAAAAAAAAAAAGAAGAAGAAATAAGATGCCAAAATTTGAGTTCAGGTGTTTGATACCATGTCTTAATGCAATACAGGATCACATATGGTCTCAGTACTAGTAAAACAATAAATATGAACCCATACCCAAAAGACCATTTTGTCACCTTTTGAGACATAGGCCTTTTAACTGCACACTGGAGGCAAATTAAAAAACAAACACACAAAAAAACCTTTCAAACTTTCATTTGTTCCTCCATTTCTGCAACGGCGGAGTTTAACCTTTGTCTTAAGTGACAGATGTGATGGATTGGGCAAAGCTGCCAATTTGCGGTATGAAAATGCTGCCTGTCAGGTTACTGAGGAGCAGATGGGTCTAATCAGGCCAGAACTGAGTTAAGCCGGACTGACAGCATCTAGTGGCACTAATAAAGATGAAGTGAGGATGGACGACTTGTTTTAGTGCATTACTATTTCTGTGCTTTTCAGGCAGCATAAGTAAATATGGAGAGACAGAGCAGCAGACAAAATGCTGCAGAGAAAGAGTAGTTTGGGGTTTTACTGTGTATGGATTTGTGTAAAAGACAGTGTGGCTTTGGTGCATAAATATTCTAGAAAGAAAGATGGGAACAGAGAATGTGGGGTAGAGAGAAAGGGAGCAAGAGACTAGGAGAAAAAAATGCACATAATATGGTAGATTAGGGTGCTTGAGATGGGGGTAGACGGAGAACTGCCCCTTGCTGAGATCTAAATGGGGGAGGGGTCTCCAACTGGTTGGAGAAACCCTTCCAGCAGGGGTCCATTGTCTACCACCCCCAGCTATGAAAAGAAAGCTGATTACAGCAGTCAGCATTTTGTATTACATTGCAGGGGTGCTTGTGGTTGATCACCACATGTTGCCATTTTGTCTGATGTCTCCCCTCTGTTATTTCCACCTAAAGTGTTTCACAGTTTTTCAGTGAAAGGCTTTTGCTTGCCTTTTAGGTCTAAACTGCAGGCTGGAAGTGTTTTCCTCTCTTCTACATAATGCCAGATAAAGCAAATCCTCCCTCTCCCCGTCTCAATACGACTTGTCTATTATTAAAAGCTTTTAAAAGGAGCAGTGTGTTGGCTGACTACCAAATCCAGTGCCTTGTTGCCAGGGAAACGCATACCCGTGGTCTCGGCTCTCCCTTTTTTCCCCTCCTCCCCAGAGGCTCATATTTCAAAACTGTCAGCAATCTCATGTGCTCACACTGCTGCCTTTCAGCTAAAAGCTTTTTGTGCTGCTGGTGGAGCAGAATAGAGGGGAAAGGAGAGCGGATGGGAGTGGTTAAAGGAGAGGGAGGGAAAATGAAGGGCCTCCCTCACCGTTGCCAGGGCAACTTGATGTCACTGTGACATCACGCACCACTAAAAGCTTTTAACCGGATTCTTCTCCTGCCTTAGGCCCCATTTTGAGTCCTCTTTCAGCTAGGCTAGGGGGAAGGGCACAGGCAGAACGGTGTGTGTGCCTTCTTGCATGTATCACTCCCTCACTGCAGATTCAACACAGCTCTTAGCACAGTAAAAGACTTTCAAATTCAACCTCTAAAGATCCTATTTCTGCAAACACAGCCTGCACAGGCCAAGAGAACCATTTCAAAAATGGCAACAGAGGATGGTTTCAGCTACCTATTGCCAGGCCACAGTGAGAAACACAGGCGGGCCCCAAACTGGACCGACGGTGAAATGAAAGCCCTCCTGTACGTGTGGGAGGAACACCACAACGAACTGAAAATGAGCAAGAGGAACGCTAAGGTTTACGAGAAGATGTCCCAGAGGTTTTTCCAGCTGACCGGAGAGCAGCGCTTCAAAGAGGAGATCAAGATGAAAATCACCAACATGTCTTTTCAGTACAGGCAAGTGCACCAGATCCAAATCTCCAATCAGAGTTGTGACTTCAAACTCCAGCTGTTGCATGACTTTAAACATCTATTTTTGATCTAACAGGCGACTGAAATCCACAGTCAGTGAAAGTGGGGAGACGCCGGACTGGCCGTATTATAAGCCCATCGAGAAGATCCTCTCCAAGCCGCTGGAGAACGGGCGGGTGAACTCTCTGGAGTTCCAGGCCTCCGCTGCAGGTCCCTCCACTTCCTCCCAGTCTACAGACAATCTGGTGCCCCAGTCAGAGGAGGGGATGATGGGATTCCTGCCAGAGTACACAGGCTCCTCAGATGAGATGGAGATAAAACAAGAGCTGGACTCTTTGAGCTCTGACAGTGAGCACACACAGGGCTCCAGGTAACAGGAACTAGACTAGACACATGTTGTGTGGGTGTGTGTATATGTGTGTCACTGATAGATTTAATAACAGGTTGATAGACTGACCTTTGTATTTTATTGTTTGAGGGAAGCAATCCACCAAAGTTGTTCATTTTCAACTAAGCTGACATAATAGCCCTACAAGGCTTTACTCTCTCTGCCATGTTGTCACATATGATAACTTTTGCATGTGTCATAAAAATATGACTGCAAACCATATTATCAAGAAATCAAACTCAGTTTGTAGAATACCTTATTTAGGATATACAATCAAATTAAGAATAGATTAATTTTGTGTCTATGACCAATACATGTTTTTGAAGAAGGGAAACACTTCCAAAACCAAAAGCACTAGTAACAAATGTAGCAAAACAATTCTACTTGCGAACTCAAGAGTAAACACATTAGTAGAAATAACTTCTGGAGCTGCACCATAGATAGCAGAGAGCGGTGACTACAGCAAAAAGTTGAAAAAAAAAGGTTTAAAGTTTTCTCTTTAGACTTAGTATTTTGCAACAAAGAAATCATAGTCCTTTGGAAAAAACTTTTAGGGAGTATGAGGGGAAAACAGATGATTTAGAACACATTTTGATGGTACTATACAGTATCAACAAATAACATGTATTCTTCTTTAAGCTTCCCATCTACCATTTGTTAATAATTACCTTGAAATTAATATATAAATACATAAATTTGTGATTTTAAAAGTAGCTTAACCACACCAAAACATGAATTCCACCAGGGTCAAAAGCTGTGATGGAAGTTATTGCTACTCTGCTAAGCTAGGCTAGTTACTTTTTAAAAATAAGTAACTTTTTTATTCCCCATTACTGGATTTTGCTCTCCGCCTCATTTATGTCAGATAACAAACTAAATTGCAATGATGTTAGTTTATCAAAATTGATATATATCAATTACAAGAAACAGCTTGGGGGGAAATTAAGTAAATTTTGCTTTAGCAACGGCTAGCCTTGGTTATCTTCAGCTAGCTTCAACTGGATTTGGCTCTCTTGCTTGCGTCAGCTGTGTAGTTTACTGTTGGGTTTATACTTATATATCGTAACAAGGAGAAACAAGGGAAAAAGTAAATACATTAGCTTTAGCTAAGGCTAACTTAGCCGCAGTTATCTTCAGCTAGCTTTAACTCTTGGCTGTCTTGCTTTAGCTGCGTAGTCGACTGTTTGGTTTGATGTTTAGCTGTGTTTTGCAGTAGCTGTTAGCTGCCAATTTTATACAGATTTTATACAATTGTAATTATACATGACATACATGACATGACATAATTAAATCTTTTATATGGTAAATTATTTTGTTTAGATCTGTTATTAACTAAATTTTGACTTGAATATGTGGTTACTGCTTTTTTAGGGCAATATGCCAATTTAATTAGTTTATTCAGTAGGTCTATTTTTTTTATTACTGTAAAATACTTCTGGTACTTTAGTTCTATGATTTCTGGCTTTGGGAGAGAGTTGCTGTTGTTAACAAATTGCAGACTGTTTTAAATTGTACGACTAACAATTAGCTCTTGAACCCAGAGGTGATCTCTTATTACAAAACACTGCCTGCTCTAAAAGGTTCACTCTCTGTTCTCCAGCTCGCACCCTACTTCAGCCAGGAAAAGGCATGCCAACAAGCACCTGTCCATGAAGAGAAAGAAACTGCGAGTGATGCAGGCCATGTTGCAGCAACAAAGGAGGTCGAGTCGGGCCATAGAGGAGACGTGCAGGGAGGTCCGTCGAGCCCTGCACCAACAGAACCTCCTCCAGGTCCAGTGTCTGCAGCTGCAGGAACGTATGATGAACCTTCTGGAGAAGATGATCCAGCCTCCCTCCGCCACGTCAGCATCATGGGGTCAGAGCGGGGTTAAAGAGCCAGGAAAGCCATGAAGTGTGAGGGTTATGATTGTCTGGGAGAGATCATGGTCTTGCCTCACCTCTAGCCTTGTTGAAGCAAAAATGTAAAAGTATATTTATTATGGATTTCAGTTTAACATTGAACATTTTAAGGTTTATCGTCTCGCATAGGTCAAAGTATAGCTTTTATCAGTGCAGAGATGCTATAGAGAGGTGCCAGAAATATGCTGTCACCATTTCTGAAGGTGTCCTCAGCATTTACCTACAGTAAATCAGGTTCCAATCTGAGTTGTCATTGTCAGGATAGCTGTATCAGATCTTCTTTCTTGATAATTTGCCAAGTACCCTAATAAAAGCACTGTGGGAACAACAGCCTTGCAAAACCAGACTTATCTTGTGACATCATTTTTTCGCTGTGCCAGGATAATTATAAGTTGGGATGGTTTGATGTCAAAACAGGGCAATTTTTAGCATTATGAACCAGGAATTGAAGCAATGATCCCTGATGTTATTGAAGTAATAGGAAAGGAGCTGTCAGCAGATGGCATCATGACCAACACAAACTGCAGCAGGATGAGACAGAATTGAATTTTACAATGTTATACTGATGTGGCTGCATAGAAAACAAACTGGAAAAGATGCCGTCTCTGACGGTGGCCACACTGAGTTTCTAAGAATGAAGGGAACATTTCCTACTTTCAACTGATAGAACTTTTCAAGGTAAAGCTTAATTAAATATAATAAATAAAAATCAGACAAATATTGAGTCCACTTCCTCATTCTTCTATTCATGTCGAGCAACTTAAAATTGTGCATCACTGTGACCACACAGACTGGCATTTATGTCTAGTCAAGTCAGTTTTATTTATATAGACCAATATGACAAATCACAATTTGCCCCAAGGGGCTTTACAATCTGTACACTATACAACACCCTTGTGTGAAGAGGATAGATCAGGACAAATGAGCAGCTACAGGTGTCGCCCACTAAGTAGGATCTGAGTCACACTACCTCCTCTTCACCATAGAGACCTGGGAAGAGGGCAGGCCACACAAACACAGAAGAGGACAACACCATTCACACAGACAGGAGAAACAAACAAACACACAGAGGGAGAGAGAGCCATGATAACATGCACACTAACACAGCTTGGCAGCTTTTAGTGCACAGAAACAAACAGCAGAGGGTTCTGCATTCTGCCTGCCCATTAATTGGGCTGAGTAAGGACAAACAAATTACATATACAGTGTTTAATCTTGGCTGTCATTGTGCTTTTAGGATTAGATACAAATGCAAACCTCAAGTCAGAAACAGAAAAACACATTTTCTTTCCAGAGATTTCAATACTTTAACATGTAAAGATGTCATGTTCTTATTTGCATTTCTGCAGAACAAAACAACAATCATCTCTTGTCTTTCATTGTTACTGCAGGGTAATTGCAGGGTAATTATTGAAATGCAAAATACACAGAAGGTAAGGGCTGATAGAGCCTAGGTCTTTGCCTTTCAGCCTATTTTAAGAGGATTTGGAGAAACTGGGGATTAAGTTGGTTCCATCACACACTACACAAACGTCACTGCTTCATGAAAATGAAAATGCAACGCTGTTTGCTCGAGATGTAAACCAAATATCGCTACCTGTTATGTTGATGTTACCATGAATTATTTAAAAATAAACAAATCGCGGCAAATAGCATTGGGATTTATCAGTATTATTGTATTGTTATAGTATTATATTATTATTCATTCTTTTCTGCACATGTGAAGGTTGCGCCTGTGTAGTAAAGCCATGTGACAATGTGTGCAACCGTTGCAGCCCTTTGACCAGAGAGGTATTGTTTACAGACCATCTGCAGTAGTAAAGTGCTGCTGCTCCAGAGGAGAGAGGGTCGACCCACATGCAAAGTGATTGAGGGATACAGCAGTAATAGCTAAATCAAACCGGTAAGACTTATAATGTAGCCTATATCTTTTTAAAATTATATTGAGAAGTTCTCATCATTGAATGTGTTGTGCGTTTTAAAAATCTAACGTGCTCCTTCGTGACATGTTTCCGGAATTATTACAGAGCTTTCAGTGTTGTTTCATTCCCAGTGGGCCTACTTGTATATTTAAGTGGCGTTGTTTATTTAAAAAACAACTCTAGCTTTAAATTTTGATTTACTTAAGCGCAAAATACAGCCTGTCAATATCAGCCAATAGCGTCACTCCAATAGTTTGAATATTGAACGTGACAGGCGTGGTGATTGGCCAGAAGGAGGTGTCACATGTTCCTGAGACGTTACGCTGTCATGGTTACAGTGAAAGACGCTTTGTGATCACCGCGTTGAGTGAATGGTGAATGGAGGGTGGTGCTCTCGCTCACTACTGAATCACGACAGGGAAATATTGTTTTGAATAATTAAAATGGACGTGTAATGTGAAAAATGTAAACGTTCGGACTTTTAACAGCGCGAATGTAAATCCGTGGGAGTTTTTGTGGAACTTTTCACCCCTGGAAAAGGTAATTTAAAAAGTTAGTCCCCAAACAGTCTCAATGTGGTGATAGTTGTGTGCTTACGTGCGAGCGTAACATCGGTTTAACTGTTTTATAGCTGATAAAAAATAAAGAAGCCACTAGGCTTCGTCAGGTGTTTCCGGTGCTGAAAATATTTAACTTGTGTGGTGAGTAGAGTATTGGAACATTTAAAAACAGTGGCTGACCGAAACCAAAGAGTCTGGTTATCGTAAATGTTGTTGGTGAGCAGAGAGCCAGCTGGCACTCTGTTTTGGGGGAGTGGGGGGAGGGGAGTCATTTGCAAGCTGTGTTGGGACATAAAAGCTGTAGCTTATGTGTCTTATCTCTGACAGATAATTGCTCAAATAAGATTGATAGAATTGCTTTACTTGGATTATAAATTACTTTAGTAAGAGTAAAAAAGAGCTAGAGAAACGCCCTGCCCCTTATTTTTGTTTGTTTTAAAGTGTGTGTATTGTAAAGTATTTTGCAATTCTGTTTTTAACAAATGGTCTCAACAAAAAGTCTGTATTATATAAGTATAAAATAATAACTTAATATAATTAATTTACTGGGTATTGTGGAGTTGAAACTATTAATCGATTAGCTGATCATCAGGAAATTATCCAACAACAATTCTGATGATTGATTAATTGTTTAAGTTTTAAGTTTTTGAGCAAACAATTTGCCAGTTACAGCCTCTCGAAAGTGAAGATTTCCTGCTTTAGTTTGTCTCAAATGGCTGTAAACTAAATATCTTTGTTGTTTGGGCTTTGGGAAACTGTAATCTGCGTTTTTCACTATTTTGGCAAGACCAAACAATTATTCAATTCATTGACAAGGACTTCAGCAGTGTGTTAGTTGCAGCTGTAGTATAGTGCTTCAAATCACCATTTCACCTCAACATGTCTCCTTTGAAAGCTGATGAGCAACTGAATTATTGTGCAATCCTGTGTTAATTCTTCCGTTCTTATGTTTCGTATAACTTGATGTATTGCAAACAAACTTCAATTTTGTTTCTTTCCTTTTTGCCCACTTTGTGTAACTGCAGAATGACAACAACACAGTAGTGTTGGCAAGTGTTTCAGTTCCCACACACTGGATCTCATAGCACCCTACAGCAAAGATGAGGATACAGGGACAGCCTGAGGGCGCAAGGAGACGTTTGGATTTAAATACAGTCGGTGAGCTCAGGGGTGTGGAGGTCATCCGTGGTCGGGTAGGATATGGCTTTACTATTTCGGGACAGAGGCCGTGTCTGTTGAGTGGCATCCTGGAGGGAAGTCCTGCTGACTTGGTGGGACTCAAGCAGGGGGATCACATCATGGCCATCAATGGAACTGATGTGTCCACTGCTTTGCATGAGACTGTGGTGCAGTTGATTGGCAGCTGCAAAGGACCCTTGCAGTTGGTGGTGCATGCTCCCAGCCGAATCATGGGGAACCCCATTCTTAATGATGCAAAATTTGGGATTGGCCAGAAAAATAGTATTTTCCAAAAGGCAGGTGTTCTCCGCACTATCTCGGATGATTCAAGCAATTCCTCCTTTAACTCAAGTCATGCTATCATCGCCAAACAGAGGCCGGTGTCAGAGCCGGATATGTCTAGGTTGTCACAACACTGGAACTCTTTAGCTGAGCAGCCAAAGGAGGAAACTTCCAGAGTGGGGGACACAGACTCTGTGTTTACAGACACAGAAGAAGCTAATCCAGACTGGAGTATTTTAAACATGACCTTGGTGGTGGGCTACCTGAGCTCCACAGAGCTGATTTTAAACACTACAGAATCAGAGGAGGACTGTTTAAAAGCGATTCGGGAACGAATACGACAATTGGGAACAGAGCAGGACACCCATACCCTGGTAATGATGAAGATCATGTTTGACTGCATCCGACTTTGTGACGACGCAGGAGCTGTTTTGGCAGCCTTTCCTGCTGAGAATCTGGTTTTAGGGGCTGTGTGTGCTGAAGACCCACGTTTTTTATGCCTGGTCACTACAGCACATATAATCAATGGCCGTGTACCCGAGGATGGTCCTCTGCGGGCCTCCTGCCATGTTTTCTTCATCGACCCAGAGCTGGGGACCCATGAGGACCACATAGGCATTGCTGGACGCTTTGGCTTCGACTGCACTCCAGATCCAGATGCCTTGGGCTGCTTGGAATTCCCTCAGACTCCCCCAGATGTTCTTCACTTTGTCACAGTCCTGTACAGTGACATGGGGGAGGCTGTGGAGAGGCTTCGAGTCAAACTGGACATGGAGGCTCAGCAGCAAGCCAAGGAGAATGGCAGCACTGGTAAACAAGGCAGCGCCAGCAGCAATGGGGACAGTGGAATTGGAAATGCATCCCCCCCTGAGGAGAGAGCAGGCAGGGATTTCCCTTCTGCAATCCAAAACCACCCTGGGGCCCACCTCCCCAGCTGTCCATGGGATTATCCTCCGGCTGAAGACCTCACCCCAATAAACCTCTCCAAGAATGGCCAAAAACATAATCCAAAGAACAGTGCCAGCACACATTCCCTTTCAGAGTCACTACCTGGCCCTGATTCTCTTACTAGCTTTTATGGAGGTCCCCCACCCAGGCTGGAGTTCCAGTTTAAGCCCCCACCACCTCCTATGCCTTTGGGTAAAAAAACAAACTTCTTCGGAGATCCTCTCAGAGGTAGCCAAAGGTGGTTCTCAAAGCCAAAGTGGCCAAAAGCCCTAAGTAGTGATCCTGAGCCTCAGGTGATATCCGACAACAACTGGTCCTCCAGCGTTAGCCTTAGCACCAGCACAATTAACCTGCCTCCCCCCATGAGCCAGATCCCCTCAGACAGGTACCGGTCAGGAGAGGTCGTGATGCTCCCTCCCAGAGAGGAATGGACCAAAAGGTTTCTTGAACAGAGAGAAAAACAGCGGAAAGATGGTAGTATCAAAAATGTAAGTAAGATACTTTTTTTTACATTTTAAAACTGAAATCTGCAGCATTTAAAAACAGCGCATTTCTCATAGTAGTAGAGGTTCTCTCTCTCTAACCTGCTCTTGAGAAATGTTGATCAGGTTTGTCAGATCACACAGGGGATCTGTGGTCTAAATAAGTGGTTCCCAGCCCACCTAAAACAAAGCAATGGCTACTTATTACCCCTGGTTACCAGTTGCACATGTCTCCTGGTTGTGACCAGTTCAACTAAACAGATTTTTTTGTCTGTATTTTATTTTTAGAAGCCTGAAGAGGTTAGAAAATTATCCAATACTTCATTAGAACAAAGGCAAATATTAGAAAAGTCAGACAAAATTAACATCTTGTTGTGCAGCAGAAATATGTTTACTGTGTTTCCTGTCATGTCAGTCATCTTGCAACTCCTCAGGTTTATCTTGCAACCACATGTAGCGGTCTAAATTCTGGTCTAAATGAACATTAACTGGTCAGTCAATGATATTTTGAATATGTGAAAAATTACAGATTTCAACTTTAATGTTCTGATTATAGGTGAAAACATTTTACCCGTGGCTATTTACCTTACCTTAAAACTTGATTTGTGTGTAGTTTTTCTAGATATTCTAGGATTTTAAATACTGATGACTCTTGCTTTTGCTCATCTAAACTGTATCCTTGCAGATAATTTCTTGGCCATGTGTTAATGAGAAATCCTTACACACAGTGACATTAAATAGTTTCATTGTAAGCACAGTCATGCTGAGACGAACATCTGTTTCTGTACTTCATTCATGTTTAACACAGCGACACAGGAAGTATTAAATGGTCACATGGAGTTGGGTTTCCAGACACTGAGGGGGTGTTAGTCGGCCTGTTTTTGGTGGCACCTAAAATGAAATACAATACTACTATTTCAACAGTCAATGGGTACTGAGTGTGAATTGAACTCAGAAAGCACCTGTTGTAAGTCAATGATGTCATTGTCATAAATGTGCGGAGAGAAGGAAACTGATTTTTTTATGTTACTGTCCTCACTGCCCACAAGATGGCCCTGTGTATCCATGTAGTCCCGGAAATGAGCCTCTCTCAGGAAATCAGTGATGTGTATGCAGTATCTCTGAATTAGTTTCTTTCTCTCAGCCACGGACATGACTGTAGTTAGTTGGCATGAATTCGAACATGTTGTAAATGGCGAAAAATCTAAATTCAAGGCATTTTAGGTTATGTCCAGTGTGTATTTAACAAAGTTCAGCTACAAAATCTTTACTTTTTGATCTTCCATTTACAGTATGTATTGGTGTTTTCAACCTTATTTAAGCACAGTATTTTGCTGTGTTTATATAAGTGGATTGTGTCTTTGTCCCCCAGCTTGCATTAGATCAGAAAGACGACAATCTTGCACAGGAAGCCAGGAAAATTACAGGGTAGAGCCCATGCCATGCAGCGGTAATTATCTGCAATTCTTGAACTCTCGTTCAAACATTAGACACAGCCTTTGCCAGTCATAAGAATAGGGATGGCTGGTTAAACACTATTTCATACAGTGTATGGTTAAATGGCATTATCTTTTCTAAAGTGATTGGCAGAAAGACATGGTGGTTCTATTGGATCTCTTATGGTAGTTTTTGACAGACTGTGAAATTAGTGCTTCTGTCTCTGTACTTTTGAAACAGGGTTGTAGTATTTCAGGTTAACTTTATGCGACCAATCTGCATGTTGTCAGATAGGACTGTGTGTCATGACCCCTGCTATATGTAAATGCACATGCTTTGGCAGAGAAATCTGTCAAATTTAGTAGAAAATCTGAGATTTCCAGAGCAACTGACTAACCTCAAAGTCACTTCTTACTTTGACAGTAGTGTTACGTTTTCATTTTCTCTCACACTCCACGAGTAACTCCTCAGACTCCAGTCAAAAACTGCACTCAAACACTTTGTCTTGGAATAATTTCATTATCACAGTCAGTCACAACACATTTTGTGTGTTTTAAATTTTACTTTTTAAAGAAGATGAAGGCATGTGAGTGATACAGTATACTAGTATGTAAAGTATTTATGCATAGTATTTTTAAATAATTCCTGTTTATTACAACTTCTCTTTTTTTACCTTCTAGTTTTTCAAACTTTTAGCAAGTTGCATTTTCTAGGATTTGATCAATAATGACAATAAAACTGAATGTTGATTATACTGTGAATAGTATTGGTCTTTGTGTCTTTGGTCATCCGTCTCTCCTTTATTTTTCACAGGGCTCCAGGTTTTGGGGTATGGGTGTTGTCCGGGCCTCTAAACGCCGCTCTGCCAAACGTCTCAGCCTGGCACGATCACTGGATGACCTTGAGGTAGGCACCAAGTTTAGGACATTCGTATATTTTAATTTAATTCATTTTGCCATGGCTCCTCACAAATGTTGTTTCAAAATGGAAAATCAACAGTTGTTTTCTAGAGTTTCAATTTCACGTATTTTTCAAAGTTGATGGGAATTATAATGTTCATAAAGTGACAGTCTTCTGTATGTCCTATTCTGCTGGGCCTGTATGCAGAACATGTGTCCCTAATGTGGACATTCAGTTAAACCATCCCCCTTTCTCATTCTGCTCCACTTTCAGCTCTTTTTTAACCTTTCATTTCCATTGCCTTGAACTCTGCGTTTGCTGCTACACTTGTGGCACGGGGTGGCTCACAAAGTGGTCTTTGTGTGGGCCAGAGCCACGGTCCTGTTTGTTTGGCCTCTCTAATGAGCACTGCTGCACGAATATCGTTCTCGTTTTCTCTTATTAATATTGCCGAGGAACTCTCTTTCTCCGATGGTCTCCAAATGCATGCATTACTCATGTGCGATGATTCATATTCACAAAAACACACGCACGCTCTACCTACATCTCATAATTGTTCTGTATGCATATGAACAGACACAAAAACAAACCAAAAAGTGGCACACTTTGTTGCATATCCACGCATTAGTCACAGTCACACACAGACACACCCCCAGACCACACATTGTACTCAAAGAGGCACCCCACAGATCTCCTCAGGATTGTCCCAACACACAGTTATCAGTGCTGTTGTTGAAAATCTCCAGGTTCTGAGCAGGTCTGCCCCAGATGTACAACCACAGGATTAAAGATGGCTATAAAAGGCTACGACAGCTGCAGAGTTTCTGCTTGCATAGCATACCTTTTATGCCTTCTTTCATTGTTGATTTACTGTAATCACTATTCGACAGTATGCTAATGTTCTCAAAGAAAAGTACTCCAAATCCTAATGGTTCTCCCATCGTATCCTTACTGTATGTTCTGTATGGATTACTTTGTTCGGACTAATTCTGGGCATTTTGTCTTTTAAACAAGTTGTTAATCATGTGTTTTTTTTTGTTTTGTTTTCTGAGCTCCAAATCGGCTGATATGCATGTTTTTTTTGTTGGTCTGTGTTCATTATATTTAGTTGCTATGGTTATGGCTTCCCATCAGTTGCAAGTTAGGTTGCATCTGTCAAGAGTAAAATTACTTCTGAGTTTACCATCATCCCTAACAACTGATGCAGCTGTTTTTGAATGGGCATTGTTAAGAGACATTTATTCCTGCTCTCTGTTTAGTTTATAACGTAGAGAACTGAGAAGCTTCAGGCTGCTGTAATCAGTTTTCTATTTTACACTTGGAACTATTTTTCACGGAACAAAATGACATTGGCCGGAGAGAAAGCTGCTTTCACACTTGTAGTATTGCGTTGAGTTCTCTTTTTTACACCTCGAGTTTGCTTTGTTACACAATGTTTTTTGCGCCTGTTATACCTGGACTTCACATCTCTACTCTGCTCAGGAGCTGCTGTGACACCAACAGGGAGAGACAGACTCAGACTGGTCTAATATGTTGTAAGTCTCAGTAATGTCAAACAAACCTACTGGCCTTAAACATGCAATCATCATGGGTAATATGGTTTCTGTACATTTTCAAGCTCTGACATGTTGGCTGTTGAATAAATGGCTGATTTTAAACAGCTGAAGTTTGGTTTGGCATTTATGTATAATGGAAAATAGAATGTGGTTGTCCATATAATGACATGAATGTTTTTGTTTGATTAAACAAGACTTAATTTGGGATGCTGGAATTATTGAGTTTTGAATGTGGATTTTTCATTTAGCTGATCTGCTTCAAACTTGTCAGTGTCTCTCCCTCGAACTGATTTTGAAAATCTGCATTCAGCAAGCTGGAGTAATACTTCTTGTTTCAGGAATGTCACCATGATTTCTTTGGTTACATAATATTACAATATATTCTTTTGCAAGGGAAACACCAGTTTTTATCAAAACACCAGTGGGAATCCATTTCTATTCAAACAGTTGAACATAGTCACTGCTATGCAAACGGAGGCTGTTTGTTTCGCACAGAGCCATATCGACTGCAATTGTTGAAGGAGTGAAGAGTGTTAGACGTTCAATTTCCCCATCCAAAACTTCATATATATCAGTCAGTGGCGGATAACATAAGACAAGCAGCTTTGATAAGGATCCCTTCAATTTAGTTTTCAAAGAATTATAACCTATATATATCTCGATCTGGATATTTTACTGTTGAAAAATAAATTTGTCAGTGGTTTCTGGTGGACACTATGTAACTATATAATGGCAACACTGTTTATAAATTGTCCCAAACATATCTTTGGCATTTCTGTACTGCGATGTTGGCCGTCACACACTGATATATTTCTGATTAGCTAATATCTGGCGATAATATCACTCGGTCTCTACCTCCTATTAGATAACATCCAAGAAATCAGAAAATCAGTTCTCATAGGTATTCAGACCGCATCTAATCAAGGACAGTATTTTACCCCATGCAGTTTTATATCATGGTTGGTCTATACATTCCAAGTAAAAACACCATAGGGAATCTTTTATGGTTGTCAAAGGCAATTAGATCCTCACCTAGCACTTTCCACCTGAGCTCTTGTTTCAAGGGCTGAGCTTCACCCTGGGTTCATGGTCAGAGATCAGATGGTGCACTTCTAACAGCCCCTGCCACAGCAAACCAAAGCCCATCCAATGGCATTACCAATTATGTCCTTATAAAGACTTATACATATGGAAAAGTTGGTGGTTTTACTTTAGCAACAGATTTAGGGAACTATTTGTGTTTTTGTCCAGTCAGACATGAGAGAAAGTGAAGCCTGAGAACTTGTTTTCTCTCCACTTCAGAGAGAATACGGATAATAAACGATCAACCTATCAAGCCTATGAACAACTCTAAACTGTTGCCCTGAAATTACTCCTTGCCTATACAAATTCAATGATTAGCAGTGCGGGTACAAACTCGAGGGGTTGAAGTGTTTCTGCAGCGCTTCCTGACTTGTTGTGAAGGATGTTCTGAGGGACTGTTCTCATGGCAAGTTTTGCAAAAGTACGTGATAAGCTCTAAGTCAGCGGATGCATCTGGACTCACAAGGACACCGTGAAACTATTTTGGAGTTCACCATCAGTGCTCGGGGCAGACCCCTGCGGATAACCCCTGTATGTGGCCTCGCTGCATGTTGTGGACGAGCCCAGAACAATTTGGACGCGTGTGGCTGTGTTGCTTTTTCCATGGTCGGCGGTGTGCGTCACAGTGGCTAGCACAGGAATGAGCAAATGCTTGTTATTTTTCATCACATTACAAAGGCTCACGTAGCTTTTGCTATATATATATATATATATATATATATATATATATATATATATATATATATATATATATATATATATATATAAAATCGTGCTTTTGATGTGTTTCGATGTGTACCTTTCTGGTTCAGTAGAGGAGAAACTGCTGTATAATTCTGTGTTTGTGCTGATTCGTTTTCCCTGCATCTTGTGAGGAAGAGTGTTTTGATGCTTGCTGACCTTTGTCAGCATGCTGTTGTCAGATCCCCTTATGTTTGGGCATGTCGAAGAATGTGCTCATTTCCACACGCAGCTTGTCGCAGCCCTACTGCAAATGCCCCCACATCCCACCCTCTGCACCGCTCCACCGTTATGATCTCTTGCTCATCACAGACTCCTTGTTTCTAGCTCCAAACAGATGCTTTGCGCCCGCGACGTGCAGCAGATGACAGTGTGTTCAACTTTGCAGCGGTAACACCATTAGCAGGCTGCTGTGCCCATGTTCACACCGACTCTATCTTCTTCTGAGGTGTTGCTGTATGTGTAAACATCTGTTAATGCAAGCCGTTAGTTAATGCACATTGTTTTATTCAGGCATACTCTATAGGTGCCTGCTGGCAAATTTGGGGCACCTCTTTTGCTCCATGAGTGTGAAGTTTCTCCTATCCTTTTAGGTGTGGAGACATTAGTAGCTCTTGTTTGCACGCCTGCGGGTAATAGATCTGTGCTGTGGGCGTAGCAGAAACCAAGAGAAGGCATGAAGACACAGAGACGGGGAGGGAGGTGAACAGAGAGGGAAAGAGGAGGAATTTACAGCAGAGAGAGAGAGAGAGAGAGAGAGAGAGGAACCGGCAGCAGAGGAAGAGAGAGGGAGCTTTTGAACTCCCAGTAGCTGTCAGGGTTTTCAGCTCTCCTGCACGCTCTCTCCTCCCCCCGTTGAGCTCTGTCTCTCTGCACTGCAAACGCCGACTCGCACACGCGCCGCGGAACTCTAGCGGATGGACTCGTTTACACACACCAGGCGTGTGGAGCAGCGCTGAAGAGAAGCCAAACACACGCACACAGCGCCATACATGGAGCAAACTTTAACTCTCAACTCTGTAAGTCTTGTCGTGAAATCCTCGAGTCTTGATTATTTTGTCTGTCTCCTCTCCTCTTCTGTTTGGTGATGCCATCTTCATCTTCCACACTATCTTCCCCGCCACCGTTACTTTTCCTTCTTTGGGCTCTTTGTAGCTCCTGTTGTAGCCTTTGAGCGGCACACACTGGTTAGCTTGTGTGGTCTGTCAGAGGAATGTTTTTGACCAGTGCCAGCTGAACTCTCATGGTGCTGTATGACACACACTGCGCTGCTGTATACAGCAAAATGTGGTCTAGCATCTATATCAGGATGCACGCTGACTTTAAATTAGACGTTATACTAAAAGGGTTTTGTGAAGTTACCCAAGATTATTCTTGTAAACTGTACATAAAGGCTTGCTTGAGGGCCTTTGAATGAAGTGCGCTTTGTTGCACTTGCCCTGAGAAGTGACCCTTTTTGCAATCATTTGGTGCCATTGGGAGAAGTTAGATTCGGTGTGAGGGAAACTGAGATCAGAGGTTGTTGTTTTGAGATAGAATTAAATGCTCAGTGGATGTTCAGTTGCATTGTACTTTTTAGGTGATCATGTAACAGCCACAGTTTAGTTTGAACTTAAAATGGTTGCCTGTGGTTTTGCCTTGCCCCTATTGGCTTTGTGCAGGCATGTCCCCGCTCTGATTCACCAGCCCTCTTATTCACTTATCTCACACAAGCTTTTGCTAAAATACTTTTTTTTTTTTTTTTGGTGCTGCATGATCTTTGTTGCTCATACAGTAGGTCTTAAAGAAACATACATACAGTATATACAAGCAACCAACCTATGTGCACCTACAACTTAGAGTTATGATTATTATACATATTATAATAGTTGCTAAAATTCTATGCCATACTTCATTATAGAAAATCTTCCCTCTATTTTTGATGTGGGTGTTATGACTTGAGAAAATGAGCAGGGATAGTGTGTTCCTGGGGATTAGCAGTAGAGGCAGGAGAACACGACGCACTTTTATCTCGCTGACATCACATGGCCAGCTCTGGAGTGTGGGTGGACAGTTGTGCTCACAAAATGTATCCTTAGGCTAGCATTATAGGATGCAAAGACTAAACAGCCTGACATTTTCTAAATGTCTCCACTATGGTTCCTTCCTCTTCTTCTCTTCTCCCGCAAGAGGTTTTATTGCAATTACATAGACTGCTTTCTCCAAAACCACCGGCTGGAAAAACAGCACATTTACACAACAAAACTTGAGAAGAAGTTATTTAACTGTCCAGCTGCTCAGAGTATGAATATGCAACAGCCAATAACCAGATGACCAGATGTAACTGTGGTTGCTGAGTTTGCTGTTTGACCACACTGTAACCACGGAAAATACCCGCTGCCTCGCCATCTCTCGACGGAGATTCACTGCAGCTCCACTCTCCACTCTATGACATCATCTATCAACATTCAGGATTATGATTTTTTTTTTTTTTAGTTAACCACACAGCTCTTCATCATCCCCTGTTGATTGGCCATAGGAAGACCTGGTCTGAACCAGGATGTCTAGGGATGTGATACACAACTTCTGGAGGTGATTCATTCCCCACACACTGTTTACCTTCCTCAATCGTACTATTATTACATTTCTCTGCTTCACTGAAAGGGAATCTACTGCCAAGGGTGTGGAGGTTACTCAACAAGGAACGGCTTTGGAACTGCCAAAGTCTTTTATCACCTCCCTGGTAACAGTTTAGACATGTCTGGGATACAGTGGGCAGCTCGCCGTGTTCAACTCTTTACCTCACACCTGTAGCTCAGACGAGGCCAGGGCACGTTTGCTTCCCATCTTTGAGGCATTGAGCAAGACAGCTTGTCTTGTTTGAACTGGACTGGAGAGGAATTGCAGGGAGGCTCAGAAAGTGAATGTAGTAGATATTTTTCTGACCTTGTGTTGGCGCAAGATGCTGCAAAACCAGGCCAAGGTCTTGTCTACTTCGCACTGTGGAAGTCATAAACATGGATTGTTGAGGCGGCCAAGTTACTCTCCCTGTGATATTGTGAGGGATTGACTTGGCGCTCTACTTTGGCAGGCTAAACACTAACTTTCCCTCGTGAAACTATTTCTATAGCATCTTCATCCTGAGGTCAACATAAAGAAATATGATATATCTGTTTTATGTAGCTTGGTTATTGCAGGACCTCATTGCTTTAGGTTGAGTAAAGTGCTGCATATTGTTCATGTTTTGACCGTTACCATCATGGCATGTCTTAAGGCAGTAGATAACAAGGTTGCCCTGAAATGCAAATTATGTAATAATGTAGTACTAGATGACTTTCATATTATGAAATATACACTAAAGCAAAAGGTGACCTGTACAGTTAGTTTACATATGACAGAGACAAATAAGTGTCTTGAAGGAAGGATGCAGATATAGGTTGTGTGTGTAGACAAAGGCTCACACTCAAATGTATGTATTTCTGCATTTTTTGCCACTGTGAGCATTGCCATGAACTTATCGGCATGCCAAATACCCATAAAGACAAATTGCCATCCTGTAGCTCTTAGCCTCGAGGGATGAACTTAAACCAAACTTGCCTTCCCTTCTTTCCCAGCCTCACTCAACCGGCTCAGGTTCCCTGCATGACCAAAAGCATTAGACAGTGGGGTGTAAGGTCAGGAGGACCTACACAGGAAGTAAACAATTATGGCAGTTCCTTGTCATTGGCAACATATAGCTTTGTACACTTCCAGGAGGCAGATATTCATTCATACCGTGGCCTTATCATCACACAACAAATGTACCCAAGCACCCAGACTGTTCAAAACACTGTACACTAAGTTTTCGTGTAAGTTTGGTGGAAAACCAGGGGGACTCACAGGGCTAATTATAAGTGTCAGGTTTCCGGTTGGAAAGTCCATTCCTGCTGTTTTTTTATGGCAGAGAAAGAGAGCAGTAACAGGGTGTGGTGGCATCTTATGTGGTTTATCCATCTCAAGCCCTCCAGGCTCATGTGAGCACAGCCCTTTATCTATGATAATAAATTGAGATGGGAGGGGTCGTGGTCACTGGTTCTAGTTTCCCTCTCTGAAGTTATTCCATTTTTGTGGGCTTCAGCTGTGCCTTGTAAATCAAATGCATTTTATTTGTTCCTCATTTTGTATACAGCATTTCCTCCAACCTGACCACCTGTGACATGCCAAGATTCCTTTTTGTCACTTCACAGTTATAGTTATAGGTAGTGAGTCCGATGCTAAGAGCTGTACGGGTTCATGCAGGTTAAGATCAGAATTTACATTGTTGTTGTAAGTTGGGAAAGAAAATTCTTCAGCAAAGGATAAAAGGTAAACATCTCCATTCAGAGGAATGCTAGAACTCTCTGTCAGCTTTTATATTTATAACACACACGCACACCAGCAACACTGAACAAATCATAGTAATGCCACTTTAATCCAGAAAGGAGCAGAGCCGTACCCATCTGCTGTGGCCAACCGGTTAGAGTTGGGGAATGGGCAATAGATTACTGGCGATCAGGGGGATTAAGAGATGAAACACATTGTGCCGATGGCCTCTGTTTGCATGTAAATCGCTCATGTTTTTAAAGACATTGAGAACAACCCATTTGTTAGTTGAGGGGATTACACTTAAAATAGGCCTCAGCACAAGTCTGGACTCTCATGGCTCAGGGCCCAGGGCCAGAAATGTATCCACCCAGCATCAGTGCAATGTTTGATTGAAGATCTTTATTTGTTTGTTTGACAGGAAAAAACATTTTATTAGATTAGTTTTTAGATTGAACTTCTTCTAAAAATTCCCACTCAAGTCCTGGAATTTAGTCTCATCTGTATGCATGGATAACATAACATGATTGTACACAAAAGATACACAAAATATCTAAAGTTTTTTAATGTAAATATGAGCCTTAAATTCCTTGCTTTTCTTTCTCTGCTAGTTGGGTAAAATAATGACTTTCACCAACAGATATGAAGGATGTCTCGTTTCACCCCTGTATGTTTGTTTGTAAAATATAAAAAACAATTTGGCTAAAATTTTGAGGAAATAAATCCCTTGGCCAAAGCATTGGTTGGTTAAATTTGGGTTCTGAATCTGAATTTGGATTTTGCCATTAGACAAATCTTTTTTTTTCTATGTTTTGTTTTACAATAACTATTATGCTACTATGGAAGAATGAGGGACTACACCGTCTTATTATGCTACTGTAGAGGCAGACATCTGGAACTACCAAGTTAATTGCAACACACTATTACGTTTTGTCGTGTTGATGAAGATTTTTGCACAAATCGCAAGCCTTTTACTTTCACCTTTTTGGTTTTAAGACTTTAACTGACTCAAGAATCATTAGTGTCAGTGTGGAAAAACATCTAAAAGTGATTTCCTAGAACATGTGAAACTCAATTAGATCATATGAATTACACCTCTGGCATCCTTTTTGAGGCTCTCAAGACAAAAATAGGATTCCTCAATGGAGCATAAGTCACATATTAAGATGTGCTATATTTGCTCTGTGCACATCATGAAAACATGTTGTTGTCTGACGAGTTCTATAGAGTTTCACAGCCCGTGATAGATAGACATATTGCAGATAGGAAATCTAAGGAGACGCTAATTGTGTTCATGTTGTTTACCATTCCTGGCCCCCTTGCATCACATAAGCATGCTGACCTCATCAGATCCTTGCTAATGTGATAGTGTCTGGCAGATTTGCTGTGGCAAACAAGATTTCCCACAGTAAAAACACTGGATCCCAATCCTTAGCCTCCTAAAATCAAACACACGGTTGTCTGTCTACACTATCTTCACTTAGATATTGTCAGAGGAGTTTCATAATTCTCTAAATCTAAGTCTGTCTCCCTCTCTCTCTCCCCCAAGCTCCTTGCTTGGTTGGGAAAGAAATGTCTCTTCCATCTTATCAGTCACCGCGCCCTCGCCCTTTCTCCCTCAGAAGGAAGTTGCCTCCATGCAAGGCTCTTTCTTAATGTTATTTTCAGGGGATAGTTTGTCATCTGCCGCAGATAGCAGACCGAGATTATTTTCCATCTTCAGTCAAGATTGCCTGGTGGAGAACTTGACATGCAATTAGTGAGGTCTTGTGACAAGCAGTGCTAATTGTTGCTGTGAAGCCTGTCTAGAAATGTTTTCGCAAATTGATTAAATCAAGTGGCGGCTCAGAGCTCACGTGAAACCTATTTACTTTGTGGCAGCAGTTTCTTGCCAAAGCAAGAGATAGAAAAAATGCTTTTCCTGCAGGTATGGTTGGAAGAGTTCCAACATGCTTTGCTCTTGTTATGTGCTTATAGTTGTGCTCACCTGGCTGCAGTGAACACTCAGGGAGGTCAAAGGGCAAAAGTAGACCTGAAGGGCTGAATTGTTCTGTGTCCTGTGATTTTGTGAACACAATTATGGATGACTCAGCTCAGCACCATGAATAGCTTCTAATTACTGCATGAATGATTTATCTACACATTCAGTCTTTCTGTGTTGCAATTCTGCATTATAGCTTAAAGTATGTAATTATCTGCATAGTATAGTGTTGAATGTACTATTTTGCACTAACAGGAAGTGATACAACGTGCACTGATGAACATCAAAACTGCAACTTTGGATGGTGCTGTGTTGGCCAATCAAATTCATGCAAGCACACATTCCTGTTGGATTACTTTTCTGGATCGTATTTCATTGTCTCATCTTATCTTTGTGAAGGCTGCGTCCGACAATTTTTGTAACTAAAATCCACAATTTGTCTGCTCACTTTACGCAGTAACCAGGTGTGCAGAGGTGGGAAACTTCTCTCATAACTTTTTTTTTTTCTATCTTCACACAACTACTTCGGTCACTTTTTGTGTGTACAACCAGGTGCAACATATGAAAGGTCTCTTTGAGGAGAGACTGTCCAGAAGTGTGCGTTGTTATTTATCTGCATTTGTACAATTCAGTGCAACACTGTATAACCTAGTGTGTTTGAAGCATACTAAGGCCTTTTCTCTCACTCCTTCCCCCATTTGTCCTCTCTCTTTCATGTGTTTGCATACACAAACACACACCCCTCCTGAGGGGGTTAAGATGTCATCTGCGATTGCCCCCTCTGAACCATCAACACAGCCATGCACATATGACAAACATCCAATTTCCAAAGTGATAGACCATGTAGAAATCTAATTAGACAGGGGAAATCTACCATGAAAACCAGGCTGTTAATAAACACTGTATCTTATCCATTATTTACGGCAAAATTAAGTCCAAAGAATGCTAGCTCTTTTGCTATGGGAAAACCTCAGAAGGAGCCACCCATGCTTTAAGAATAATAGTTTGTCCAAAAACAGTCAGCATACTGATTGTAGAGATTTGCCAGAAATGTGGAGGCACAGTGCTGCAGTGGAGACAAGGAGTGATGCCAGAATAAAAACCAATTTTCTTTTTTTGGTACATGAGCTAAATTGCTAGCAGAAAACACCGCTTGATAGAATTATTACTGTTGGGGGCGTAAGAATGGTCCTTTGTGACAGCGGATAATGAAGCTCAGAGTTCAACTCGTGGGCTACCAAACTTTTTATTTTGATTAAACAAAATTCATCTGGTTTCATTTTAAGCTGACTGGGTATTTCTTCTCTCTTACAAGTAAAGACAGAGTGCCCCAACTGGAAACAAAAGAGGGGGGGAAAGGCCAGTGTGGTTTTGACATGGCGAGTGTGTGGGTTTTATTTTATTTTTTAATTTTTTTGAGGGGAATAAAGATGGGGTTAATTCATCTGATTCCTTTATGCCACTGTGGCAGAGGCTATATGTATCTTCGGGTGGGTTGCCATGGCAACAGCTGTGGAGTAAGGAAATCTTTCTTTCCTCCTTCTCACCCCCCTCCTCCTCCTCCTCTCCCTTTCTGTCCAGTACCTTGTCAAATTTCTGCCGCTCTCTCCCTCCCTCTCTTTTCCTCTCTCTCCGACTTGTACAGACATGGTTTGCAGAGTTTTGGGTGGGGAATGTTCAGGTATGCGTTCGCACACACACACACACACATAATCTGTCTGTGTGCTGCTGGTGTAGCAGACTAGGGAACAATGAGTCTCAAAAAGAGACTTTCCTTCAAGAGGACCTGGAACTTCAACACTGTAAGTAAACTGTGGTTTGCCGAGCGAGCCTCGTCTTCCTCCTCTGTATGAAGCGGGGAGACTCCTTTTGTTCATGTCAGCTGTTTTTCTCATTAATCTCTCTCTTTGTCGCTTGTCTCTCTCCCACTCAGAACAGCTGTTTGAAGCGGCGGGGACTCATGGTTGTTTGTTTGCGGGGTGCTAGAATCAGCCGTGACTTGTGTAAAAGTTTAGAGGAGGCTTTTTTTTCAATCTGACTGTGGTAAAGTGTTGAACAGGGTACATCTCAACCCAGTTTTTTGAAGGTAGGAACACGCCTAAACAAGTCCAAAAGATAAAAGTTACTTTTAAAAGATGCGAAATACACTCTGTGAGGGGTGTTAATGGGTGACATTAACACTTGTGTGTATGTGGCAGCTGATTTAACACTGGTGGAAGTGTGTTTTTGTCGATGTGGCTCACTTCAGATCATACACATAAATCTGTCTTGGTGTGATCATCTACGTTCCTTCAGCATGTGGTGTCTCGGGATGCCAGACTGTACGGCGTGGGGGCCGTACCACAGTAAAGCTGGCAGACCATTTTCCAACTGGAGAGCCAAATCCTGCTCCACTTGGAGCCAGGGTACTCGCTGTAAATTGAATTGTGTGTCCATTTGGTTTGTAACAACCTAATGTGGACAGCTTTCAGGGGGATTCCAGCTGGGAAATGGGATCTCTGAAATTCAGCCCTACATGAAAAGGATCAAAGAGGGCGTGTAGTACTTCAGAGCCACCCATGGTGGACCAGCTCGTCACCAGAGGTGTCAACAGAGGAAGGGAGTGTGTGGACAAGAGGTGATGGTGTGCTTGGGTCATCACATCAGCCTCATTGTAGTGGATTTGAGGGCAAGGAAGAAATAACGAGTTAAAAAACACACAGCGGTGTGTGTGGTCTACCCCCTGCAGCCTCAAACATATAAACACCCACCCTCTCAGTCAATTGATTGGTTGATCCACAGATTATTAACCAACAACAATTTTTAATAGCAGATTTATCATTTAGGTCAATAATCAAGCTAAAAAGCAAAACATTGGTTGCTTCCAGCCTCTCAAATGAGGATTTGCTACTTTTCCTAGTTTTATATCATTATAAAACTGAATATCTTTTGGTTTTGGACTGTTGGTTGGACAAAACAAGCAGTTTGAACAGGTCCCCTTGCTTTCTGGGAACTTGTGACGGGCATTTAATCAATCTATTGTTTGAAAAAAATTATCAACAAATGAAGCGACAATGAAAGTAATTAGTTAGTTGCCCCATTTGAGAATGCAAGTCGAATTTGAATTCAATCTAATAAATTATGTCACAGTTGGTCAGCTTAGATGCAGGATTTTGCAACATTTCCATTTATTTACACTTCCGCCTGCTTACGCAACTTATCATGTATTTGTCATCAACATAATTTTCCTCTGACATGAGTGTGGTTTAAAAGATCAACTGTGTGTGTCAGGAGGACATTCATTACTATTTATTGTATTTACTCCCACTCTTATTGCATGTCTGTGAATAAGTGGAAGTTCCACTCTTACAAGAAGTTGATGTCTGTCATATTTTGTCAGCTTGGAAGTCAAATCTCTCCATATATAGGTTTGGTGTTTAAAAGTAATATTGACTCCCAAAGTATGGATAGGAGTGAATACACCACCAGTTTCAGCCTGGAGACCTTTTGTTTGTTCAAAACTGAAATGTACGTCACATTGTCTGATGCCTGTCTTGTTCTTTGAACAACAGTGAACCACAGTCGCAATACTGTATATATTTAAAATTTAAGTTTTAGCTGCTTTTAGACCAAACGGAAAGACACATGGAGTGGGTGTTCTCTCTTTTCTCTGTCTTCTGTTTCGGCTTCACGTTGGTCCTCATCCTACCCACCATGATTACTGTACACATGCTAACCACCACTGAAGGGGAGGCTTTTGGGTGTTGACTATATGAGGTTGGACTCAGCAGCAACAGAGTTGTAAAGAAGCTGTGACAGACAATTAGTGGTTTAGCGGTCTATGTCTGATAGAGCTTTTACATGTGGTCACTCCCAAAATGGAACAACGCGTCACGACAGTGCACATGTCCGTGGTCATGTCCCCTGCCTTCAGACGACCAGTAGCATCAACAAAAACTTAAAAGAATAGGCTGGTCCGCATTATGTCTGGGCTTGTTCTATGGCTGATTGATCAAACTGAAAACTATCAATTAAATCCGCCAATTTAGAAATGATACTATGAATAAAATCCGACAGGAAAATGTATATCTGTATGTTTCACTTTCAAAAATAGCTTCAGCAGGCTGCATCATTTCAATTAAATTTAATTGTTCTATAGTTTTGTAGCTCTACAGTCTAGTATTCTGCAATTCCACTAAAGCACAAACTGTGTGTACTGCTCACACCAAGGCACCAGCCTGGCAATAAGAGCCTTGTTTAGACGTATTATCAGCCTTGAATATTCACACTTTGAAGTGGCAGCTCAGAAAACACTCCTCTGGAAATAGTCTCCCCTTTTCAGATGAATCCTCCAACGCACCGATTTATCGAGTGTTCTTGGACCAAGCCCTAAGATGCGCCTCTCATATCCTCCCCTGCATTTAAATGTATTTGCGACAACAGCTTCACAGTTTGGGCTTTAAATCTCTCTTTATTAGCCTAACCAAGATGATGCTAACAGGTTTTACAGAAGCCCAATGCTGAGGCAGTGATTTCAAATTGAAGTATTGCCAAGTAGATATTTGTTGATCCATCATAAGAGCAGACACGGGTGGTGTTTTATTTAGCATTATTCTGTGGCTATAATTACACCTAATTATGGAAAGTTGTCACTGTGTAATTTCCACGCCCAATAGGGGTGCTTGTGCTGTTTGCCTTTTATTCAGGGACATCTACACATGCATAAACCACTTGTTCCTCGAATTAGCAAGTGAAAAGAAGACCATTACGGCCACTGATGGCTTCTCAAATAGCCCTGCCTTGATGAGCTCTGATCTTTGTGACTGCAGTTAGCAGGAATGCACACATTCAAGGGCTCTGAAGACAATATGAATATATAAAATGAGGGTTGGGTCCTGATGTGGAGGTGTGAACATCTGTGTGTGGTAGAGGCAAGGGGTCCACCCACTTACAAATTAATGGACCCAAGATCCAACCCTTTCCTTGTAGCACACACACACACTCTCACACATACAAACCACAAAGACACACCTCAGAGCGACTGGTGGGATGCCTGAAGAGACACTGCTATCAGCACCGTCTTCAGTCTCTTGTCTCAGCACAGGAGGTCATGAGGGCAGCCTCTCACTCATGTCTCTCTTTGTTCTCTTTCAGTCTGCTGCTTCCTCAGATGGTGGTGAGTACCATTCCTTTTTTACTACTTTAAAACACTATTTTCTAAAAATCTAAACATGATCATTTGATAAGAAATATAGGATAGAATGCCAGCTCTGTAAGTGAATACTTAAAACTCTTTAAAACATTTTTTCTTAAGGAACATGTTTTGATTGTGTCCATCTTGCAGTGCTTTGCCCAGCCTTTTTAGGGTCTGAATTTTTATTTCTCATTTTCTGCTCTACTCTCAACACAGAACTTTGTAGTTGCTCAATAAAATGGTCTAATAAAAAGACTTAGCGTATTCACTGTAGGCAGAATGTCTCATTAACAAAGGATGTTTGTTGAGCGTGTTTTGGGTTACAGTCGGGGCTAGCGTGCATGCTGTCTGGTCTTCCCTTTCATAGCAGTTTACATTTGCTAACAGGCTGACCGAGGCTGCGGTGAGGAGTGCAGCTCCGCTCCTTTCACTGTGGATGTGGATCAGACATGCACGGCTGTTTGCTTTCTAAAGCCATCTCATTAACTGAGCAGCACACAATGTGGTAAACACAGATCCTAGTCCTAATAAATTAAAAGTCCAAAGAAATGGCTTGTCAGCGGACTTATACAGCGGCTTTCAGTGACACAGGGAAACGGTTATTTGTAAAAAAAGAACATTTCACAGTTCCTCAGATTGTCATACTTAACATAAAATCTATGCAATTTTAATGACACGTCTATTGATTCTGTTGGGGAAATCGCTAAGAAACTAGCATATACTGTAGGTTTTAAAAGGTCATGTAAAGGCCACCTTATTCATAATCTGAAAGACCTCACTGTAAGTATGTTAGTGATGTCATGTACTACTACAGTGCTTTTATTTCACAACGCCACAGTTGGAACTACACCTATTTGTAAATCCACCCTAGCTCTTGTGCAGGCGTGCCGGCAAGATGAAGATATGCTGTACCATACCTGACCTAGCTAACATTTCTGTTCCCAACAGCAGAGATACACTCTGTTAATACCAGTTGCCTATGCCAACCAGTTGACTCTCAACAGAATGACAACAGCTATGTATCTGTAACAAATCCCACTGTGACCCTTTGTTTTTTGTTTTTACCATGCGCTCCCTGCCTGGTCGGCCCACAGCTCTAAAGTGGCCATCTGCTGCCATGATAGCAGGTATTGCAGGCCCACGCCCCCACTTTAGTTGAGTACCAGTTCCTGGATCCCCACCCACTCTCCCTCCTCGTGTCCCTTAAATCAGCCATGTCTCCCCTTGTTCTCTCTTCTTTTATTCTGCTCCCTCTTTCTACTTACCCCCCCACTCCTCTACTACCAACTGAGTGACATCTGCTGTTTCTCTTTGTGGGATGCAATCAGACCTGTTAGCACTTACCTCATAACATGTTTTGAACTTTGACATTCAGTCATTGTGTAACATTCACCAGTGAGAGGTGTAACAAAGCTGTAAAGTGTAACAGTAAAGAGCCAAACCCCTTGACCATTATCTTATAGTCTTATATCTTATAATCCATTTTCTGTTTGTAATTATGTTTGGTGCATTTATAGCTTTTGGCTCTCCATTGTGTCTAGATTGTTTTAAGACTTAACTCAGGATCAATGCTTTTATTATATTGCTGAAAAAATTATTTGTCTTTCCCCTTTCCTACAATTTCCCTAAGCCAAATGTGTACTCTTACTGAAATTTTTGAAAAGATTGTAGTGAAAGTTTTAGGTATCCTAGTTATATCCTAGAACCCGAATCCAAAATCGTTCCAATGTTAGAAATGTGCTGTTTATCGTTTTGCCTGTTTTCTTGTTTACACTTTCACCAAAAAAGATAGACATGCCTACGTTTGTGAGGGCCTTTTGAAGATGTATACCAATACATGATATGTTTTGTTTACGGTTTCTTAGAGGAGATCTACAAAAGTCTTTATAAAAGCTTTGTTTTCCGCTATGTATTAAATTACAGCACTCAGTTTGCCTTCTCAAAAATTCAGGCTTGCTAACAAGTCAAAATTGTGAAAAGGAAAAATGCTAAAATCCACAGGGATATTTAGAAGGCTGAGAGGGCTCACAGGAGAATAGCGCTAACATTCCCTCTGGCTGGAATTACCCTTTAACATTAGAGCCCTCTAACCTTTGCATTTCGCTCTCCCGCCTTGCAGACTATAGTGGAGTCCAGTTGCAGGGATGCTGCAGCCAGAGCAGCCTGAACAGTAATGGCAGTCTTCCAGGAGCAGGCAGCCATCGAGGGGTTCCGGAGCAGCGCGTGGCCAGCTGGGCCGCCTGCTTCGAGCGGCTCCTCCAGGATCCAGTGGGTGTGCGCTATTTCTCGGTAAGAAAAAAAGTTTCTCAAGTTGATTAAATCCTGCCAGACTTTACCAAAAGTGAAAGTTGTTGACATGAAGTGCCTTGGTGCTTCAGATTTAAGAGGAAAACAAAGTGGGTGAGCAGCAGGCTTGTGTGTTGTTTGGATTTTATTGACTGTTTCTTATTGAACCCTTGTTTTTATTCATGGCATGCTATTTGAGTAGGAACGGAATCCAAAATATGTTGGAAGCAAAACCATCTTTATGAAGAATGTTCTCTATAGTTTTACACTTGTTTTTATGTGCTTCTCCATTACCTGATGATTGGCCATTATAGCTGTAATTAGGGGCATAAAAATTATGCATTCTTACACAAGGCTGCTGTGAATGCTTTGTCATGTTAGACCACCTTCCTTCATGCATTACATTGTTTTCACGCAGTTATTACATTTTGCTAGAATAGCAAAATAGGTACAAGTTCAGAACCAGTTCTCAATATCCAACCTCAGTGAGTACAGGCATCTCATTTATGTTACCAGACCTCCCACATAAAAGATGTGTCTTTGAATTTAGCCCACAACACCTTCAGAAGGCTCGACATTAAGTTCTGGCATCCCAGAACCACCTCGCTCCTCACCTTCCCTCAACACTGATCAGCGCTGCACTCGCCTACACTATCCTGCGCCTACACGTACACCAATCTTGTTCACAACATTGCACCCAGTAATTTCTTTCCTCACTACTGGTCTTAACAACAACAACATCAGCAACATCAGCAACTGGAAAGATGAGAAAATGATTGAGATCATATAGAAACTCTTGTGCTGTGTCTCTCCACAGGAATTTCTCAAGAAAGAATTCAGTGAGGAGAATATCTTGTTCTGGCAGGCCTGTGAATACTTCAGTCATGTCCCTGCAACTGATAAAAAGCAGGTAAGTCCACAGTATGAACCTACAGATGCTCTCAGAGCTGTTGTATAGTGGTATTGTATACTGTGGTCCACTGGGAATTGGCAGATCATTGCCTGGAGGGGATAAGTCATCAGATAAAATCATACAGTGTGTGATATATAAAGAGTCTAATCTTAAACTGCTGCCAGGCATTGTCAAGTTTTTTTAAACATGTTTTATGTTTGCGACTGACATTGGGGGCCTATGATGTCACTTGTGTGTTGCCCGAAGGAGACATACCGGTAAATAAACAGTTTTACCTGAAGTTAGCGTTACAAAGTTCACTCACCTCCAATTCCCTCTGTAGGCTATACAGTCCAGGTTTCCCACACCTCTCCATCCAGTATCTCACCCAAACTCTGTGCCTTTTCCTCCTTTTTGGGTCTTTTCCATGCAAATTACACTGCATATAAACAGTGCAAGCTGCTGGTTGCCGTCCACGTTTATTTTGGGCCAAGAACACGATTGGTGTCCTTTTGTGTAGCAGGAATTCTTGATTCTCTCTTCTTCCCTTAACCAGTTCTGACCCCTCATATTTATCTCGAGACCCCTTTGTGGGTCCCGACTCCCAGGTTTGGAACCACTACTTTATAGCACAGTAAGATAGAAAGGGTAAAATCACATTAAATGGCATCTTGATGCCTATATAATTTGCGTGCAAAACTAATTAATAAAAGAGTAGATGTAGACGACATTTAGCAACATCATTGTATACAGTTGTTCTTGAAATTCTGCATCATCAAACCTTTTTCCTGCAGCTGTCCCAGAGAGCTGGAGAGATTTACAACAGCTTCCTGTCCAGCAAGGCCACCATGCCGGTCAACATCGACAGCCAAGCCCAGCTAGCTGATGACGTCCTCACCTCCCCACGGCCCGACATGTTCAAGACACAGCAGCTACAGGTACCAACAAGACAGCCGTAGTAGTGAGCCCATCTCTTAAGATCTGTTGGTTGATAAATAATATGTTGCGTATTATTTGGGGGGGGGTTGTTCTCATCTAGCCTTTAGTCACTTTGCACAAGCATATTGGGTTTTTTTGGTGGCCATCTGGGTTTGTTTACGAAAGGGCTCTGAGCCTTTACCAGAGAGATAAACACAAACTGGCATACACCCACAGAGGATCTAGCGCATACTGTACACACATAGACATGCAGTCAGAGATCTGTATATTTTCAGCCTGCACATGAGCGTGATAAAATGTTAGCTGTTAAGACACCTGTCATAACATCAGCTGTAACCATATGTTAACACTAGTAGTTTCTTCTCTCTTGTTTCTGTCTGTTTTTCATTTTCTCTTCTTCACTCCCTTATTTTTGACCCTACATGCCTCTTTGTGTATCTCACCTCTTCCTCTTCATTACTTTCACCAACCCCTTCTTCTTCTGTCTTTCACTGTTTGTTTACTCACAAACACCACTCTTTTTCTCCACGTCTACAGATCTTCAACCTGATGAAATTTGACAGCTATTCACGATTCCTCAAGTCCTCCCTTTACCAAGAGTGTATGCGGGCTGAGGTGGATGGCCAGCCCTTGCCAGACCCCTACCAGATTCCCTGCAGTCCTGCGCCCTCGAAACACAGTGCCAGCTCTGACCGCTCCACCCTTTCCACTCCGAAAAAGGTGCCACTGTTGCTTTTTCACTTCACCAGCAGGGCTGGTCGTATGACATTGCTCATCTGTCTAGTACGGCAGGTAAAATCTTTGTTTTTGCCCCCCACCAACAGGAAGTCAGAAAGCAGAGGTCAGGGAGGTCACTGAATGAAGACAGCAGAGATGAGAGCACTGACAAGAAACGTGGCATCTTCTTCTCATGGTCCCGCAACAGGAGCTTCGGGAAGGGCCCAAAGAAGAAGGACATTGGAGACATTAATCTCGGTAAGAAATCCACTAACAAGCCTGTCGCCTTCCAGTTAGGAAGATCCCCACTGTTAAAAACTTCTGCAACACACAAACTTCCAAAGTGCTGATGTGTCCTTGAAGAAGACGCCAAATCGCTGCCAGCTCCAGAGTTGCCATGAGCTTCGTGCGGGGGAGGCATGTAGAAACAAAGCTGCCCCGCAGTGATCAAAGTAGCACACACACGCTACTGGTACACTGGAAAACACAGACTTGTTGCTACTCTGACATTTTGACACACTGAGGAGGGTATTGTTCACAAAGAGCCAGTGTTTTAAAGTCAAAACATGGTCAATATGGTGATGGGAAACGTTTTGGGGGGAATTTTGATTATTATAATATCATAATGTAGCTTGAACTTTGTCTTATTTCAAAGGCTACAATTGACTAAAATGTCATTTGCTGATTTTTTTTTTTAGACTTTTAAGCTTAGTGAAATACATTAGTAATGCTCATTCCTCATTGTTTTGTTTGTGAATATCCTCTGAATCTTAAAGCGGTCATACAGGTATTCAAAACCCAATATGCATTTCACACTGGTGCTTTAACATAAATGTCTCTCACCGAATGTAGCTTCCCTTAAATTTAATGAAACACCTACTGTTTATTCACAAATATCTTGTTTGATGACATGCACCTTTTGGCTTCCAAGATTTTGTTGTGACAAACTTCGATCATAAATAAAAAACATTGTTATTAGTCATGTTATAGCTTGACACTGTCTTGGTGTTACATTGCCATTTAATGCGAGTAGTGTGCAAATGTCTCTTATCTGCATGAATTCATCGTCCTCTGTGCTGTTTTGTACAGACTACTGGGGCAGTAATGGGCGGAGGGAGTCCCAGGGCTCCTTGTCATCCGGTACCAGCCTGGAGATGGCCACTTCCTGCTCTGCTGGCAAGATTGAGGTAAGATTCCTCTGGACAGATCACCATGGCTACACACAGCCCAGTGTCTGGTGAAGCCATCATAATAGGCCAGAGTTGTTTTTATTTTTTACTCTTTTTTTGTTTATGGATGGCACAAATCAGAGGGTAAAGAAAAACTGAAGCTACAATTACAACTGAATCTATGTATGCTTAACACTTAAAAGCCATAACCCAGTCCCTCTTGTTAAGTTAAGCCTTTGAATCTTTTTTTAATCATGTTTCCTTAGTCTGATAATCGCCACTCGGTCGGAGTATGGGAACGTTCCCCCAAAAACTGCAGCGTGATGCTGCCCGACGGTTCCTGCTCCTCTATCACTCTTCGGCCCGGTGCCTCCATAAGGGAAGTCCTCCAACATCTCTGTCACACCATTAACGTCAACATCGCTGCTGTCGACCTCTTCTTGGTGGGAGGGGAGAAGGTGAGGGAGCAGACGCCGGCAGCAGTTTACTGACTTATGCTAAGAACATCTGCTGTTAATAGATCCCAAAGCAGAATGCCGCTGCAAGCCCGTCTTGAATTAATTGACTCAACCCTGTCTTTATTATCAAACTTTGGTAAACGACTACACTTACCACTTCAATATACTTTATTTTGTGAGCATTCATTGTTAGAACTTAACTGAAAAAAGCTGAATTCAACCAAAGTGAATCGAAACGTTACAAAAGGATTAAAGTGGAGAATGTGTCTTTTAGTTACTGTGCAAAGATGCTACGGTACGTAGTGTGTTTGGGGCTTTATGTGTTGCTAATGTGCAGTTTCATGTTTTTTCCTCATAGCCTTTGGTGCTGGACCAAGACTGCTTGACCCTCTGCTCACGAGACTTGAGACTGGAGAAGCGAACCCTGTTTAGGTATGAATAATCAATCGAAGCCTCTCAATTTCCTTTCAATGTCACATTTTATGTCGATGCTGACTTGTGCTCTTTCTTTGCTCCTAGATTGGACCTGGTACCCATTAACCGCTCCGTGGGGCTGAAAGCCAAACCTACCAAACCAGTCACTGAGGTCCTGCGACCTGTGGTGGCCAAGTATGGCCTCCACCTCAGTGATCTTGTGGCCAAAATAGTAAGTTGTCCCCGATGGCTACAATGCCTTAATCTTTTTGAAGCTCCTGTGTGTCCAGAGAGCAGCCTGTGCAGTGTGTGACAGTGCCACAGGGTGGAGTATCATGTTTAGGGGAGGGAAGCGACCGCATCCTTTTCCATCTCTACACGGTGGTTAGCACTCTGACTCAGCCCAGCCTCCGAAGATGGAGCACCAGGGCTATAATTAAGAATGACGACACCCCTCAAACATGCCGACTCTTTACTCCTCCCCTAAACCCCTGCCAGATGATTTATTTTAGTCCTGTGGGTTTCCAGGCATTATAACTGTATTATACAGTAGACCAGAGCTGAAAGATGGTTTATAAATTAAGCAAAGGCTTGTGAACTCAAATATCAGCCAGAGAAATTGTAACATATTTAGACTTCTGCACAACAGGTGAAGATACTAACGTGTTGACCATCAAATTGTGTTTTAGAGTGGAGAAACTGAGCCTTTGGACCTGGGTGCCCCCATATCGAGTTTGGATGGCCTGCGAGTTGTGTTGGAGCGAGCAGACCCAGCTTCAGGCAAAGGTAAGACCATCTAACACGCTGTAACCCAATATTTAATACTAAATATTACAGAAAATAAGAAATTACCTATATTTATAATGGATATGAGAAGTTGTTTTTCCCACTGGAACATGTAAACTGTGTTTCTTTACTGGGTTGCCCTCTCTCAACCAGTCACCAGAAATGTAACTGCCAATTGTAAATCATGTCCACCTCTGTTATTCCATTGATTAACATATTCAAGTTTTGCAGAACATGTCTCTCATGTCTAAAGTGTCCTCACCTCCCCTCTCTCTGTCTCACTCTCTCCTCATCAATTTCTCAACCTGATGAATTTTTCATGGACATCTCTCTCTTTCTCTCCCTTTCAAATAGACAAATCCAAGTCCTCCTCCTTAAAAGGCCACCCTCCAACCAGGGGTTTTTCTGCAACAGTAAGTACTCACGACATCTTTATTCTCATACAACATGTTGCCTAAATGTCCATATCTGGTGTTTTGTCCTTTCTATTGCTGCGCTGCTTCTGCAACATTCAGTATCATTTGATAGTGGCCCACGTTAATCTTTATTAACATTTACAAGCTTTAAATTGGTGTGTATTTCCTGATTTTTTTTTTTTTTTGTATTCTTTGCCCTAACACTGCCTGTGGCTGATTCACTTGCTCATATTTCTCCGTATAGGCAGTTAGCATTTGGTCTAGATACTGGAAAGGTCAGTTAAGACACAGAGCCGACAGATGGACCAGGCTCGTCTTTACACGAAGGTCTCCATAAATCTGGACACTTTGCTCAGTAGAGTGTATAAAACAGGGTAGCTCATGCTTAGCCTCCCCCTTACGACCCCCCCCTCCCAATCCCTCCATCTCCTAACAGAGTGCATTGTTATTGTTGCATCTGCAGGGAGATGAGAGGTCAACACCAAAGGACTTTTCTGTGAGAGCAAGTGGACCAGACTCAGCACTCCCAGGGGAAAAGAGAAAACAGAAAAAGATTAATATAGATGAAGCTGAAGGTAAATCCCCCTTTTCCTTCTTTTTCTCTTTTTTTTTTTTGACTTGTTGGTGGATTTCCTAGCACTGCTTTGCCTCAGGACTAACTGATATCTTTGGCAGCTCTGGAGGGTTATTTTCTCTGGCAGGTGTGAGGCTGCTATGCTGCATGTTAAACCCAACTAATCCTTTTCTTCCAGGTGCTCACCTATACGGGAAGTTTAAGTGAGGTAACTTGTTTGATCTTTTTTGCAGAATTCTTTGAGCTGCTGAGCCGGGCACAGAGCACCCGAGCCAATGACCAGCGTGGACTCCTGAACAAAGAAGACCTGGTGCTTCCCGACTTCCTGCGCCTAACCCCACCCGACCAGGCCTGCTCCACCCCCGACTCCCTGAGACAGACCCGGGAGAACGGCATCTCCTCACGGGGGGCCCTCACCTCCAGCCTACGTTCGGAGAGCCTGGACTCCTCCCTCAGCTCCAGTGCTAATGGACACTCCGGAGCCAGGCGGTGCCTGTTGCCCCCTCCTCGCCACCCAACTTCTGGCACCCACCTGTCCCCCATCTCCCGGTCCATAGACACCCGACCAATTCTCCGCACTGTGGAGGAGGACACCCACACCGACCTGACCCTCGTTGGGGAGGGCGACATCAGCAGCCCAAACAGCACCCTGCTGCCTTCATTACCGTCCCCCATGCTGTCCTTCGAGAGCAGCCTGCCTGAAGCCAACTTCACCCCGCCACCACCCTGCTCCAAATCTCAAGACACAGGTGGAGAGGGAAAGTCCAGTTCAGGTATTTCTACAGTGTAACAAACCAGTGCTCTGTGTGTTTGCGTGTGTGTGTTATGTGCATGTGTGCGCTCTCTCCCCAGTGGTCTAAACCCGACCACCTTCATGATGAAACTCCCACTACACTGACTCTGATGCACTTTAATGACAAATTGATATTGACTTTCTCAGTTTGCCAATCATTTAAACTGATTTGTTTTATTAAACTTAGCAAAGCATGTAAATAGTGATGTATATATTTTGTTCAGTGAGTAACATTTACTTGGATGTCACTTCCCACGCCAGTTAGTTTGTTCCAGTAAAATTTTTACTTTATTTTGTAGTTTTGGGTGCATAAGAGTGCTGATGTAACTGATTGCAGAGCTTATGAATATTAATAATATATGCATAATGCATATGGATCATTGATCAATATTTGACAGTACTGTAGTCAGTGAATGTTCTGAAGATTATAATTCAGAACAGTGAAAGTGATGAGATTAGCAGCTGTGTTTCCTGGCATTATGGGTTCATGATTTACAATTAGAAAACATCGTAGCAAACTAGACCCATTAAATTGTTTTACAGTGTTGGACCTGCGAATGCTGAACAGTCATTACAACACAAATGCTGTATTCCTCTCCATCCCACCACCTCTAGTTAAGAGCAATTCAACAATGTCAATGTCAAAAGGCTTTTTTTTCCTTACACAACTCTCTAAAAACCGGTGAGTCATTAAATGGTGTCAGCTCCTGCTGTAGCAATATGAGCAATGGTGAAAATAATTAGTCATTGGAGGACAAGTACTCCTTAGCACTGGTGACATTGTTGAATTGCTTGTCATTCTTTATCTGGGTCATTCACTCCCTCTCTAGATGCCTGTTGAAGATAATCCCTGCCAATAAACTCTGTACCTGTGATTGAGTAGATATAATAAATGTTAGAATTGGAAATCATTCTCGTCTGTCTTTTATCCCCCCCCCCCAACACCACCACCACCTCTCCGCCTCTGCATGCCTTCTCTCATTCTTCCTTAGCTCTGTCTCATTTTGTCTTGTGGCTTCCTCCTCTCATCAGCTCCCACTCCTTTGTGTACTTTCCTGTGTGCGCTGGTGTTCTCTGCTCAGATTGCGTAGTGTGGCGTGTTTCTGCGGTCTTTTTAAACTTTGCTCGGCCTACCTGCTTGGTGTATTGTTTTTTTTTAGGGGGTCACTGCTCTGTTGTGTGTAGCTTTAGCGTGGCATTGTGGATCTTTTGAGTCTTGTGTTAAACTTGTTTTGTCAAAGCTTGCCGTTGTGTGGTTCATTGTGTGTAGAGTGCAAGATCATTATCATCTCCTGCAGATGGATTTAATTTTCTATTTCCCGTCCTTACTTGTCATTTTGCCCACTCCTCCACTGTGTATGTTTCTGAGTTTTCATGGTAAACAATCAAGTGGTGAATTGATTTGTAATGGTGATGGTTTTTTCTACAGTAGATTTGTAATTTGTGGAGTTGTCAGAAATGTATCAACTAAGGCCAGAAGCTTTCTGTGTCCAGGAAACCTTCTTTGAAATGCTGTGAACTCAACAAGATAATCACACTCAACATGTTTTCCAACAACAAAGCTAGTATCTTGCTCTTCAAAGCACTTTATGGAAGGGGCACGAGCATGTTCACGCTGACCTTACTGCCTTGTATTAATAGCCATACTGTAATGTAAGGTGATATGTACACAAGATGATGAGGAGGAATCGAAGCCTTTCAGCTCCTCTACAGACTCGCTCCTCTTTTCTGGTTGCTAAGTGCATCAGCCTGATTCTTCCCACCACCGGGCGCCATGGTAACCTTATCCACGAGTTGACTGAGCTACAGATAGAAACTGTCACTACTGGTTTTCATCTATCTCCCAACCTATTTCTCTCTGTCTCTCTCTCTCTTTCTCCCACTCGCTAATCTGGAAGAGCTATGATTCGATATATTTATATTTTTAACACTATTTTGCCACCTCAGTGCGGCTGAGGCTGTGAGAGATCTGCAAACATGGAAATGCAGCACGTTAACACGCCTCCACTTTACCACTTTTTTAGAGACTTTATGAAGTTGTTACATTTGAATTTGGGTGGAAAGTCACGCTTACAGGCTTAATAATGTGTTTTAGAGACAAACACCTGCTGAATAAGTCAGAGTCCATCAGTCCAAACAAGTTAACGATGGTTCATTAGCATTTACCCTCTTTTACTGTGTCAGTCTGCATGATTTCAGTCATTGCAGACATCCCTCTCTAGTTTGTGTATTACTGTTAAACTGACGCCCTCTGCTGTTCCAAAGGAATAGATATAATTGCTGCTGAGGTGGATCAGCATGTTATGAGACACATCATTGCCACAATACCATAAATAATAAAGTGCTGTAGAAAGGAAGAGGATACAGTCCAACTGCTTACTCTTCTTTACATGAGTGTGAATAAAAGATATACTATGCTTAATTGTTTCCTCTGATTCTACTGCAAAGTCACCAAACTATACAAGTTAATTCATGCTTTTAAGGGACACATTGAAATTCCTGCATAGACCACACTGATTCAGTTTATTGAGGCTACAATTTCTCTTGCACTAAAAACCAATATACCCTGACATCAGTATAAGCATTTGCATCTAAAACAGTGGCTCTAAGGCGCCAGGTCTATAGTACCAAGAGTATATCCGGCCCTGCAGGTAGTTTACTTCATTTACTTGGCAAATCAGGTGTAAATTAGGCCCTGATTAGACTGTTAAAAAACAAACCACAGGGGCTCTGGTCTGTATCCAGAAGACCAGAACTGAGAACTGCTGCTCTATGTTACCATGATTATTTCTTAATCATGGCTGTAATCACTTCTCCCTGTCTGGCAGGCTTTGGGTCTGTAGGCTTGGTCAGAAGGGATTAGGGAGTCCACTAGGGGGCGACATCACACAGTGTAACTCTATTCATATGACTGATTTGAACTCAATGCATAGAGTTTTTAGTTCAGTCAAGAATAAAGCTGGCTTCTTCATAAACATGGCTGGAAAATAAGCAAGAAATTGTAGAAATTATTAATTCAGCAAGTTGAGATTGTGATTCCTTTTTCCTCTGCAGTCAGGGTGACAGGTTAGTCGCTCAGGTTTTAATTCAGAGGAAAGGTTTGGCCCATACGGAGAAGATTAAAGGATTCCTGGGAGTAAATGGGACATGTACCTGATGGCCAGGCTTAGCTATCTCAAAAAGTGCTCTGTAATGACTCTGTTTCAGCAGCACACCTGAGGGACCATATGGCTCAGTTTGTCTTCAGGCCCGCTTCACTTTCTTCCTCCTCGTGTCAGCTCTCAAAGCTGGCAGCCGCTGACCCAAGGCCAGCCTTATCATCCATCTGGCGGTCAGAGGAGGACTTGACGCAGATCTTTGGCAGCCAGCCCTCAGTGAGGACTGTAGCTGGGTCTGTTCCAGTCTGGCTGGTCTGTCTCAGTTCCCCGGCTGCTGCCACGGCTGTGGATAAGACTTGCCACTGGAGGCATGGTCATGTTAAACGGCTGTGTCAAGACATAATTTTTACACAGCAGAGTCAGCACGCTTGAACATTTTGTGTGAGAAAGTTGTAGGGGCAAATAATGACTTGCAGATAAGGCAAGATGTACAGAAACATTGATCCATAGAATTTAAAATAAAATGATTGTGTTTCCCCTCCTTCCAAAGATGTATGAGTAAGCAAAATCTGGCATTTTGAATCTCAACATGGTCATTAATTGTAAAATATACTAAATCCTTTTACATTTTTGTATAAAAACTGGTGGCATGGTCACTCAATGGTTATAGTAGGACTGTCTCCTCTCAGTATGCCCTGTGATGGATTGGCAACCTGTCAAGGGTGTTTCCCTGACATTTGGCCGGGAAGCAGTCTATATGCTTACTTGCTGAGCCTTAACACTAATAAATGGGTATAGAGCAGTGGTTCCCAACTTTTTTTGGCTTGTGACTAGAGCTGAGGCGATTAGTCTACTGACAAAATAATGAATCGTCAACTCTTTTAATAACTGGTCATGTAATTTTTCAAGCAAAAATGAATATCCCTGGGTATTGGACAGTTGGTTGGACAAAATAAGACATGTAAAGATGTCACCATGGGTTCTGGGAAATTGTGAATTTTCACTATTAATTGATAAAAGAAAAGGCAGATGAATAGGCAGTTTCATTGATAATGAAAATAGGTTGCTGTCCTACTTGTGACCCTTTATAAAGAAGCAAAGTTAACTTGTGACCCCCTGTCTAAGGTTAAGGAGTTATGAGCACTTGAGGCAAAAAGTGATTTTTACCTTCACACATTATTTTTTTCAATACATTTTGTAAGCCTGGAGAGATAAAACTAACCAGTATTTTACAAGAAAATAGCAATAGATGATAAGGACTTTGGCTAAATTTCTAATCATCTCATTGCCCTTAAGATTTATCTTGTAACCCCTTGGGGGACCCTGATCCCCAGGTTGGGAACCACTGGTGTGGAGAGTGGATGAGAGTGGGGTAGACGATGGATGGATGGATGAATAAATGTATGGTTTTGAAAGTATATTTAAATAAAAGAAATTTCAATTCAACAAACCCCAATTCATCAAAATGCGTCATGTGACATCTCTGCATACCAGCATAAATACATCACATCCTGCGGAAAACCCTGTGACGGAGATTTGTGTTGATGTAGCATCAATTATATCTCATTTTAATCAACGTCATGCCTTGATTGCCAAACACAAGACAGTATCATGTCCTTGGATTTCAGACAGGACCTTGTTAAAAAGTCCTTGAAGTTGTTTCATGTTCACCTTGGTGGTACAAGTTGTACCGTAGTCATGAGGGGTCTGTGTAAGATCAGCTGTTGGAGCTCACAGGCTGTGTTTACATCTGTACTGAACAGCAGTGAATCACAGTCAGCAGAGTTAGGAGAGTCTATGTGTTGAAGTGTTGTGTTTGAGTCACTCAGGCCTCTGTGTTTAGTCTGTGGGGTCACAGGGTTCACATAAGAAGTGAAGAGTTTATCAGTCATCATGACTGTAATGCCAGCAGCCCTGAAACCTTGGTTTTTAGGCCATTAATAAAGTCCGAATGAACTTGCATGAGAATAGGGGAATTTTAGAGTCCCCATGCCCACACACCCTCTTTAAATGTGATTTAAATGTTTATTAACTTGTGTTTAGGGCCGACTGATGAGGTAATGCAGCCCTGAATTGTTTGAAATGAAGTACGGTTATATTGAAATATACCATATGTGACAACATGGAAATGAATTCATATAATTCATCCAGGTCCAATTTCATTCAGTTCTTTCCCATGATTTGGCAAGCGAGTTAAGCAAGTTTGAACCGAAGCAGTTATGTCATCGAGTTTGTCTTGACAACAGATGTCCAGATTACACAATTTATCTGATTATACAAACATATTAAGTTGATGTGTTCATTTGAGTGATGTCAAGTTAAAATGCATGTGCACCCATGTGATGGGTGACAAAGTTTCCACTTCTTAGACCCTCTGACATCTCGTATAGTCATGCTAAGCATCTGGCCAGCATGCAATATAATGTCATTGCTGTCGCCTGGAGGTCCACATGAGTCAAAGGTGCACGGAGATGAAGCGAAAGCCAATTATAATTAGGTTTTTTGTTTAGTCACTGTTATTTAAAAACACATTTTTGACAACCATATGTAAAATGAAGATTGTTTGCCTGTTGTAATGTGCTTATTTAAAGCTGCAGTGATCAATGTTTGCATATAAACAATGGATCAAATTACTATGTGAAATGTGAAAGGACCTACAACTATCACCCAGCACTGCAGCTTTTGCTCTATGCAGTGTTTTCTAGTTTTAGCATTTTTTAGCTTGTTGTTTTGGTTTTCCCAGCCCGCAAACTCTGCTACCTTCAACCCCATTTCCAGCAGCAGCAGGCAGCTGATAGCTACTTGGGCTGCTAGCTTCTTGGGCTACCTGTCCAGCACCAACCGGCAGACGGGGTTAGCAACTGGCTGGTGAACACGAAGGAGCATCTAGTGGCTAAAAAGAGTTGGTGGAGACCAAAACAGAACTTACAGTTGAGTGAATATTGGACTTAGATTTGTCAGCTGGATGAAAAATCAACTCCAAATGAACAATATAATGTTGCTCATCTCTACTGGACGTGTAAATAGGTAAATCTTTGCTAACATGTTTGGTTAGAAGGTTATTTCAGTGTTGTGTTTTCATGTTTTTCTGCTGCCCCAGTGACCAAAAAATCAATGAGTGCAGCTTTAAGTGTTTGCCTATTTGCCATTTTTCACAACCACCCTCATAAATATTCAAATAGGCATCTTGGCCGTCCATAATGCATCAACTCACCTTGATTCTTCCATGTCTTTCTTTTCTCCCATGCACAGAGGGAAGAAAAGACCCAAGCTCTAACACCAAATCACCCACCGATCGAGCCGACGCTGCACAGCCGGTTCAGGAGGTGATGGATGTGGAGGGGGTACATCTAGAGGAGGGAACACTCGAAACATCCCAGGGAGAGGACTCTGAGCTTAGCCTGAGCTTCCAGGGCTACGTTGCTGAGCTGCGGCAGTGCCAGAGCAAGATGAGGAATGCCCAGATACCCCATAACAGCCGCAACCCACCAGAGGGCAAGGACTGCAAGACAGACCTTTACAAGGCCACAGTTGTATAAAGGGAAACCCCACTGCTGCACTTTTAAAGCCTGAGGCACTGTCTTTTGAAAGAGAACTAGTCAAACAATGGGCTGCATGTACAAAGCTGTCAATTTACACTCCAAAAAATTAATATTATGGTGGTAAATATTGTATATTTGTTATGAATTCTGGTGTCTTCTTGATGATTTTTAGTACTGTTTGTAATTTTGGGACAGTGATATGTTTTTGTTATGTTATAGTATAATAATGAAGTGCAAAGCAATTCTATTATGAGCCATGTTAGACCAAGGACAACCATGGAAGAAGCCTGAAATTAACTTTTGGGTACCAGTTTCTAATTAGTCAAACATTATAAACAGTTTATAAGTTGTAAGTAATGGGTTTATTATAAGGCCTTACTTTCTAATAAGCCATCGAAATGAATTAAAGAGCTAACTAAAAAGTTATATTAGTGAACAGCCAAAGGGATTAACCATTAATTAAGATATTAATTACAATTTATAGACACTCTAAAGTTTGACAAAAATATCTTAACCCAGTGTCCACTTACTAGCCTTTTCCACTAGCCTTCCACTGAGGAAGAGATGCTGTTGAAAGCTCTGGAAAAAGCTTGTAAATGTTGTTCTTATAAATAACTTATAATTGATCTCTAAAGCATTACCAATTAATTAAATGATCGCATTTATAAACATTAAATAAGCTATTAATTACAACTTGCAGTATAAAGACTTTAGGAAGGCAGCGAGATGCTGTTGAAAGCTAAAAAAAAAAATAGTATGTGAACCTTGAGTTTGATTTTTTTATCAAACTACTGTTGCCAGAAAGTGGTACCCGCGTTTCTTGAACCATATGCTAGGCAGGACTCTGTTTTTAGGATCAAAAGGGAGGCAAATCACAATTTTGTTGGATATTTAAATATTTCCTGTTTACATCTTCTTCCTGTGTTTTACAGATAATACATGATGGTACCTTTATTGCCTGTACTTCCTGCTTCTGTGGTTTCGAGGTTGTCCACATGTTGAATGATTAAAAAGCTTTGATGGCTGTAATTCCAACAAAACTGGCACTCTTTTCTTTTGTACATTGCATATGATTAATTCTGGTATTTCTGACAGCAGGGAAACCCTCACCATCCTATCCTAACCTCTAGTCCACCTTGTAAAGAAATACTTGAAATACAACTCAAAGTGTTACGTAAGACAGTCACAGCCCTGAATTCTCCTTCTTGGCATATTTGGCCAGCTAAATGTGCTTGCCAAGTTAGTCAGAATTGTCAATAATTAACGGTATAGTTGTCATAGTTGAACAATTTCTTCTTTGGGAACACACTCCCTTCACCTGGGGATTTGTCACTAATGTGGACGTGCTGTTTAGTCGTCCAGCCTCCTCTTTGTATTTTTAGCTCAGCATCTGGAAGGAGATTACTACAGCTGGTGAAAATTAGAGGTTAGATTATGAGACCGGGGAGTGTGTCTTAACAGAGCATGTCACTGCTGGAATGCTGACAACACATGAGGCCTATAAATGGTTGGTTTGGCTCTTCACTTTCATACTTCCCTTATTTCAAAGGTACTGTCATTATTGAATTTATCATTTCAACATTAACCCTTGATACACCCCCAAATTGGGCTTCCTCTTATCTTAAAAACTTGAGATATAACTCAATAACCCACCTGTGAATGTTTTGATGTCTAGGCTGCTTCCACCCTCTGCCTCTCTGCCAGTTCCCCTAGTAGCCCCTTTGGCACTATGTAAGAAGGGACTCTTATTTTGAAAGGTCTTCACACCTGTACTACTTCAGTCTCATTTTGCAGCAATGAACCACAAAACACTGCACTTCCACCCTAATATAATACATGTTTTAATTAGTTAGCAACTAGAGTGACATACAAATTGAAGGGAAGAAAACATAGCAGAGATTGATTAATTATAATAACTACAAACTGGACTAAAAATTTAATTTTAAAGGCTCACAATTATATACACATGATTTACAACACAGTGTTACAGTCTTCTTGACTGTCAGTCACTTGCACTTGTACTTTATTGTTAGCCTCCATCAGGTAAAATTTGACCTAACCTGGTGAAGGTCTGTGGACCTAAATGTTGATAATAAAGTAAATACTAGTGACCGATGGTGTGCCAGATTTACTAGTTCTGTCTCTGTTTTTGATCCAACACACCTGTCAATAATCTTAATGGCCAAGAACTTTGTTGAAGTTATTGGTTTCAAAAGACAGATTAAAAAAACTAAAACAAAAAACAATGGCCATAATTGATGCAGCAGAGGCTGAGATATCCTAACTTTTTACATTTCCCATAATAAAACTCCATAACATCTTTTGTTAGACTACTTCCTGCCTGGTAAATGCCTGCGTCTTTCAAACTACACAGCCACAGTTTGTAACACAAGCTTTCGTTTATGAGTAGTCTCCAAGCTCAAGTTGAGATAACCAGTATTGTGCAAGTTCACACTTCAAATGAGCTAGCTCAAAGTTCAGTTCACACAGATTATAATGAACTAGTTCACGATTTTAAATTTTGAAGTTCACAGTACTAAAAAATCAACTAGTTCACGTTCACACTAACAGACTCAACAAACTGATCCGTGAGGCCAGTGACATTGTGGGGGTGGAACTGGACTCTCTGTCGGTGGTGTCAGAGAGGAGGATGCTGGCCAAACTACACGCCATCTCGGACAGTGTCTCCCACCCGCTCCACGACGTGCTGGTCAAACAAAGGAGCACCTTCAGCGGAAGACTCATCCCCCCAAAAAGCACCACAGAGCGCCACAGGAAGTCATTCCTGCCTGTGGCCATCAAACTCTTTAACTCCTCCCTCTAAGTGTTAGTCTATATGACCCTAAGTCACTAAACTGGACATTGATCATTAACATCACTCTGTTCTCTGTTTAATACTCCGGTGCAATATACTTTGTTTTCAGTTTAATATATTGATATTTATTCATACTTCTATTACTGCTGTGCAATATCCACCGTCTCATAATCATCTAATAAGCTACACTTAACTTGACAGTACATGCACTATTACTTATTACTTATATTATTACATTGTATTATACCGTACACACTCTAAATCCACTTTGGTACTTACACTTATTTTAGCTTTTATACTTATATCCGCTTTGTACTTAATTTGTCTTACCTGTATTATAGCGTATTATATTTGATTATATTAGTATTTCTGATTCTGATTCTGATTAATTTCTTCCGTTTTTTCTCCTTTACAAAATGCTGTGAGATTGACTTGGGTGGAGGAACTTTGATTTCTTGTGATCACCATTCACTCGCAGATATTTCCCAAGACTGGTCGGTCTCACGCACTGTGTTTTACTTCATTAGTTGCAAACGGATACGTTCAGTTCAAAGTTCACCAAAAATATGAGCATGTTCAATGAACTGCACTCTTTTAGTGTGTTCGTGCACAACACTGGAGATAACCCTGATGACATCACTATGACGTGTTCAGGGTTATTTTCTCTCACTGGATGAAGCTGCTCCAGAGAATTAAGATGACATTATACAAATATTTTCACAGGCTGAGTAGCAACATTACTCCCCCAATGACAAGTAAACAGAACTTAATGTGTGTAACATTAAAATTGGTGGAGTGCACCTTTAACCTGTTTTGGGACTTTTGGGAAAATCCAAAGTAACATTTCTTGGTGTGACCTTAGCTCCTTTTTGCCTGGGTCACACCCTCCCCTTATCAACTGTAAATTGCAGAGTAAAGTTTTGTTAGCTAACCAAACAAGTTAGCTAACTAGCCTAGCGGAAATTAAAACTAACTGCTAAGCATGCTAAAATACGATAGATATAATGAAAAATGGCACAAAACTACTTCCTGTGGAATTAATTATTAGCTAAGTTATTATGAGTATGGCCTAGATAATCAGACTTAATTGTCATTTTGTTTCGAGTTTAAAATCTATTTACTTAAAATCACTGAGGAAATTTATGTGGGCACCAATTCAGTCTGGAACTAGCTTAAAGGGACAGTTCACCCCAAAATAAAAAATGCATATTATTCCTCTTACCTGTAGTGCTATTTATTCATCTAGATTTTTTGGTGTGAGTTGCAGAGTTCTGGAGATATCAGCCGTAGAGATGTCTGCATTTTTTGGAATATAATGGGACTAAATGGCGCTGGGCTTGTGGTGCTCAAAGCAGCCAAAAAAAATGTTTTTTTTTTAAACTCCACAGCAACGTCTCTTTCCAGAAATCATGAGGTTACTCAAGATAATCCACAGATTTGTTGTGAGCAGTTTCATGTAGGAACTATCGGTAGAAAGAAAATAAGTAAATTGCTTAAAAATAAATTGCTTGGTTGATACAGCGCTCCCACCGGGCTAGTTAACTTTTGTGTCTAAGTTATTACAATCTATGGTTATTTTATTTCTCATACCTGGTTTAGTATGCTAAACGTTAAATAGCTGGATTTGCGGCAGCCCCATTAGCTAACTGAACATTAGCTAACCTGCAATTTACCGCTTATGATAAGGTCAAGACCTGTCAAACTTAGGTATTATGTATTCAGACCTCTTTATTAACAAAACCAATGTACCAGACATCACAGCATAAAATCTGATAATTATTTTTAAGAAGTAAGGGGACACAGGAGGCTGGAAGGCTGGATCTTGCAGCCCCCCCTGCCTGTGACTGTGGAAAGTTTGGATCTGTCCTCTTTGCGTAGATAACTTGCAAAGATACACCGTAGGCGTCTGCAGAGAAGGTGTTGAGGGAAGACCAGCCGGGATATAGGATGCCTGAGAGATAGACAAGCCTAATGACGCAACGAGTTTACTCAATACAGCTTGAAATTGTGAGGGACAGGATAATACTTGCAGGGTTTCCTATGACCAAAAGCAGGCTGAGGGCTCGGAAACTAACAGATATAACGTGACAGGCGCACAGACCCTCTTCCGAGTTCTGGAAATAGGCTTCTCCGGACACCAGGGACCAACAAACTTTCATGATGGCATACATTATATTACTTTTTCTACCTTGTGTTCTCAGTGCACGGGCGGTAAGTTTTAAACATCCTACCCAACTCAACTCTGAGCTGCTTTTTTGCTTCTTTAAAAAAAAAAAAAAAAAAATCCATTTTGCGTGCGTAAAAAAGCTGAATAACTTCTTTTTCCCGACTTTAGCGCACATTAGTCCCTGGGTATGAAACAGTCATCTCCAAAGAGCCATACAGGGAGAGCCGGAAAGGTATGTTTTACCTCAGTCCTGAGTTTAATTTAGAGGAAAAAGAGGGAGTGTTATGCACATGGCAGTGAATCTGATACATTTTCAGCTGTAGCAGCTGAGGAAGTATAAATCTAAAGCATGTGGGAGCTAGTGCTTGTGTAGGTCTGTAACCTGCCTTGTTATAACAGCATGATTTAGCTGTCTGAGGAGAGGATCATGGATTTACTGTCCTTTGGTCAGAGGAAAGCAGAAGAAGTCTGTGTGTGTGAGGCACAAATGTTTTTGAGACAGTTTCTGATCTCACATTTTTTGTGTTTTGCCCATTTGTGTTCAGTGAACAACAAACTAACAAACTGTTTTTTTTGCTCTGTTGCCAGTTCTTACTACGACGGGCAAAGAATGTAAATTCCCATTTCGTCAGGGTGGAAGGATTCATCATCACTGCATCACCATCCTATCCTCAAGACCATGGTGAGTCCTTATTAAGCCAGCCGAGTCTGGATCTACTGTTGTGGTTACATAAACAATCAGTAATGTGCATGTAATCACACACAAGTTACCACACACTTGCATTAGACAAAGAGGCAACTCAGCACTTGACAGGTAGAAGCGCTGCCTGGTCATATTTGGTTTTGTTCAGGCAGTATCTCACAAACCACACGCCTTTTCTACGTCACCCTGACACAGGCCGCAGGTGTTACGTTACAGGTGTTTGCATGACTTGTCCTCAAGTTGTCATGACCTCAGAATGAGTAAAAACACTGGTATTTTCCATCATATGTTGCAGTAATGGCAGTGACTTGCTGAAAGGACACTGATGCAGTGTGTAATTGGGTTGGGTAGTCGCATATAATTACAGCAGTGATGCAGGGATTTATGTAACCGTGTCATCAGGAAACTTAATGCAATTTTTAATGAGGTAATGAGCTAATTGGCTTTGATAAATTGCTCATTGCTGAATCGTTGGTGGGCCTTGTAATGATTTGTGTGCCCCAACTAGAATATCATAAGTTGGTGTTATCATAACCAGCAGTTTTTAAAGGTGACGCAAGATAGAAAGGTAGAGAATTCCTTTTAAACTGTCACTATAGCTGTAGTTTATAACGCATTTGCTACTTCATACAGTTTATCCTAAGGGTGGATAAACGGCTGTCACGGTTAAACCATCACGGTGCATTTTTTATTGCTTCAGATTGTGACGCAGCAACAAAATCTTCTTTTTATTAGATTTTTTTTGTTTTGGAAATAAACAACAACAGACTTGCTGAAGGGCTTTCCAGTCATCATTCCTTGGAATTGAGGCAAAAAGAGTGGGTGCCAGCAAGTTGGAGCAACATGAATGCAATTATATATGGCCCAACATCGCTGGTCCACCTACACATAAAGTTACTGCAATTTGACCCTACGTGTTTTTGTGATGTGCTCATGAGCTCAGTGTCAGTGATAGGTTTGCCATTATGTACTGCAGATTCAGCGAGCGGTGCAGAAGTATGCTGATGTCACTTTGATTAATTTAGTGGATGATTGACAGACTTAGTGAGTGTCAGTTTGTTATGGGTTAGAGTGTTTTTTCTTAGAACCAAACTGGCCTCAAAAAGTGCAGCATTTCCATCACAGAGAGGTTGTTAGAGCAGCTTGTTAGTACTTGTAGGTTTAAAAGATTTCACTCAGAGGTGGATAAAATCCTCAATCAATGGTAAAAGTAATTTTATGTCACAATATCAGTATAGTACATTTTCAGAATAATCAATTGAGAAACTGTTAAGGGATAAAATAGCCAGATTGTAATGTCTTTTTTTGGCTACAAAAGTCATATAACAAGACTCAGAGTCTACAGCCATGCGAACAGCTCTGTGAGGCTGTACTGGAGCTAAATGCTAATAGCAGCATGCTAATAATGCTCATAATGACTACAATGTCAACCATCTTAGTTTAGCATATTTGCAAATTAGCACTAAGCACAAAGTACCGTTGAGGCTGATGGGAATGTCATTAGTTTTGCAGGTATTTTATGTTAAACCAAAGTAAATTTTGACCTGATGGGTCTAAAGGAAAAGACAGGGGTCACCCAACTGATTACAATTCATCCTGAGGGGGACATGAATGTCTGTGCCAAATTTCATGGTAATCCATCCAACAGCTGTTGAGACATTTCACTCAAAACTGGAAAAAAAGTCAACCTGCTGGTGGTGCTAGAAGTAAATTCAGGGAATTAACCAAAGTCATGAGGATGTATTGTCTGGGAACCATGAATGTCTGTATAAAATTCCAGGGCAATCAGTCCAATAGTTGTTGACAAGTGGCGAACTGACCAACCGACATTGCTATCTATAAAGCCATATCGGTAGCTTGGCAAAAAATCCAATATTGCCATAAAGCAGTCCGACTCATTGATTTGCAACATAGATCCCATAGTATAAACAATTTGGAAAAATCTCTGACAGCTGATCAATTGATATAGTCTCAATATTGTCATATTGCCCAACCCTAATTTAACTGCAAATGTTTCTTCTATTTGTAATCCAGGTGACATGCTGGCGACTGTATTATATTTCTGTCTCTCCTGTTGTAGGTGCTCCCTCACACATAATTTTGATCGGGACCGGCAGTTTGGCTTGTGTGCGCCGGAGAAAACTCAGCCGGATGGTTAGTTTACTAAACACACATTACAGTATTTTTCTCATCAGAAATACTGTATTTTACTTTTGTTTATCCTCTAACTGTGTTTTTGCTTGTTGATGTGTTTCAGTTTTTGTCCACACGTCACGCAGAATTACAGATCCATGTCAGGTGAATCCATGTCAGAACGGCGGCGTCTGCACGCTGAGCCCACACAGACGCTCGTTTGTGTGCTCCTGTCCTGAGAGCTTCACTGGGAGACTCTGTGAGCAGAGTAGGCAGACTAACATTATTATTATTACTACTTGTACAGTGTTAAAATGTCTTTAAATTTGGTTTGTTAGATTCTCTTTGCCATCGTTATTTAATTATGCTGAGTGTGTGTTTTCATATCACTGTGCGCATTAGGCTGCTTGCTGTCAATCACCTGACAGCCACAGAAGGAAACAGAAGTCTGTGCCAGGAGATAGTTCCTTGAAAACATGTCAACTTACAAACTCTATCATCACACTCATGTTATGTAAAGGAAACATTTGTTAACAGGGATAACGGTTACTCTAGCTTTCACTCCATTGAAGGAGGGGTTTGTGTTTCTGGAGAATTCCAATACCATGACAGATACTGTGATGTAGAGCTAACAACGACACAGGAAGTAATGTGACTAACGTTAGCTAGGTTGTGGGTTAGCAAATGTAAAAAAAAAAAAAAAAATAAAAAATTCACACAGAACACAGTGAGGAGATATTCGCTGAAGAGACGTGTATTGGATTAGAATCGCATACCCCACCTTTATTTTTAGATATGATAATAAAATGAAAATGAAAGTTTATTCTTGACCTTTGGAACAGAAGTTTGACGAAATACTCTTAACTCAAGGTCTAATAACTTGCTTTTTCCTAGAATATTTAAATGATGTCTTCTTTTCATTTGAAATCTTCTTTTTGTCAAACTACCATTCCCAAGATCAAGTATGAAAGTCCACTCTACTTCTAACCTTTCTTACCTCCTACAAAGTTTCGCCTTTAGTTTCAGAAAAATCTGGTCATGAGTCTTTTGCAAATTGGTTTCACTTTGCTTTCAAAGTCATTGAAATTGTTCACTTCCAAAACAATCAAACATAAACACAACACTTTGAATGCATCCCGCACAGCTCAGCCATCAAACTGTGCTCTGCATGCTCCATTGAGCTTCTTCAATCTCCTCTCACATTTCAACCTATTGCCTTTTATGTGTTGTGTCGGCTTTTCAGAAAAGTGCTATGAAACCGTACACCTGCGCTATTATGACACTGGAGAGTCTTGGGGACGAATTCACCTCCGTAATGTGGAACAGTGCACATGTGTGGCAGGGGAAATCAAGTGTGAAAGAGTCCGCTACACAAGTAAGATATGCTTCAGCTCTGTCGTGTTTTTGCTCTGTGCTCTGCTTTTGTTGGGATGATGAGAGTGAAACTCAGTAAGTGGATGTACTTACAATAACACTATGCGCTTCTACAAACTGTTGAACTGATTGTCAGTTATGTGAATTTCTTTACATGTAGTTACTAAGAATTAGCTAAATTTGCTGCAGACACTGTGCAATACTTTACATCACGTACCCCTGATGTACTGACTAAAAATGTATAGTGTTCTCTAAGGAAAGACTTCTTTAGGTTTTTTGAGTTCACAAACTGTTTCTTAGTTATCAAGCCTAAAGAATCAAGTCTCCTCCCAGCCCAAAGCAATGCTTTTATTCTTTGATCACAGCTCCATAGTTACAAGAGTAGCCCTGCCAGGGAAGAAAAGACAGATTATATGACTCACTGTGACTCAGGAATGGTGTTTTAGGTCACACCCCATGGGTCCATAAGGTGCTTTCATCTCAATGGGGGGATGTTCATGGGCATTTAAAAGGTCCCCTGACATAAAGGAGAGAGAGGCTGTGAGGTGGTTTCATGCTCCCTGAACCAAGACTGTTTTTTGTGATGATGGTACGGGCTTATATTACAATGGTCATAGAAAAGAAATCCTTCCTTTCAGCTAAATGCACCTGAATGCCCTTTGATTTGGCTTTCAAATGAAATTGGACTATATTTTCATTTTGCACTGAGATCAATTTTATCTTTTGGCTTATTCAAACTAACATTTTCTTAAGAATGCAGAATCTCTGGCATATTTCACAGATGTTGCAATAGATCTTAGGGGAATACTCAGGGTCAGATACACTATATGTACATTAGAGCACAGGACCAGATTGCACTGCACATTTCAGTGGTGAGACTTATTTTGTTTAACCTGCATTAATTGATTTTCTTGCCACTTGTGGGCAGTGCAGCATGCTGAAGATATAACATTCACACACAGTATTATCACCTTATAAAGTTGATATGGCAAATATGTTGGCAAACATTTGCTTATTTACATAACCAGCAGACCAACTCCTGAGGGAAATATAATAATAATAATAATCTTTATTGTCCACAAATGTGGAAATCTGCCTTCGGCTTCACAGGTTGGTTAAAACACATCATAATAAATCACATACTTTAATAAATAACATGCACAGTACAAACAGCAATAGCAGATGGTTCTAGTGTGAATTTAGCAAAGTTATTGCATTTGGTATGAAAGCCTTTTAGTAAATGTTCTTGGTTGCTGCTCTATGGCGTCTTCCCAAGGGCAGTTTTATGAATTCTTTAAAAAAGAGGATGAACAGGATCAGACACAATTTGTCAGGCTTTTTGTTTCACCTGCGTTTTATATATATATATACATCCCAGTTGTTTCTGCTCTTTGCCAATAATTTTTCTGGCCATGTTTTTAATTCTGGACAGTTTATTTGTGTTCTTAGCCCCTGGGTGCCCATACCATGTACACATATTAAAAGTTAAAACACTTTCAACAAGACTTCTATAAACAGTCTGTAAAGTTTTCGTGCTTATATCGTATAAATCCAATTTCCTGATTTGATACAAGCGCTGCATTGCTTTTTAAAAAAATGTATGTGCAGTCAAAAAAAGGTTCCTAAGTATTCCTCTACTGCATCAACAGATCATTAATCAAAACAGGTGGAAAATAATGAAGACATTGTGGTGACTCACAATAACCAGCTCCTTAGTCTTACTTTTGTTAATAATAAGGGCATTGTCTTCACACCACTTGGTAAGCTCACCAACATGGTGGAAATATGTAGACTGATTAGCTGCCTGCATAAAACCAACTAACACCATATCATCCACATATTTATACAATTGGCAGGTTGAATTCATAATTTGCATTTCATTAGTGTATAGGCAAAAAATAAAAGTTAGCGACTAGCTGGTGAACATAGTGGAGCGTTTAAAAGAGGAGTGAATATTGGACTCACATTCATCAGGTGGCCAGAAACATGACTCCAAATGAATGCTGGGTGGGTAAATAAGCAGCTGCTTGCTAACAAGTTCACCACAACAACTTAAAAGTTCAATGTTCACAACTTTCCGTTACCCCCAAATGGACAAAAAAAAAAACTTATTGCAGGTTTAAACAATTTGTAAAACAGACATATTCCGTTTGAAGTAGAGGTTATTGTGGTAATATACAGTATGTATGGTATTAAGATGTGACCTGGTTTGCCTTTATGTGTCTAGTGTGCCGTTCAAACCCTTGTCAGAATGACGGAACGTGTCGACTGATCACAGCCACCGGCAAGGAAGTGTGCAACTGCAGACGTGCCTACAGCGGACCGTACTGTAGCTTGGGTGAGTGAAAGCAGGACAGTAGTGACAGGTAGCGATAATCTTTATGTGTGCCCTTCTGTGTGTTTGTCATGTATGCAAGTTCATAGAGTGCATGCGTGTTTATGCGTGTGTGTGTGTGTGTGTGTGTGTGTGTGTGTGTGTGTGTGATAATGGTTTGATTAATGGTGGCAGGTGAAGACATGAGCAAGCTGCTAAACTTGTACTGAGTTGTTGTTACTGTTGCCCTTAATGCATACAGAGAGGTTTTTTAAGACTTGTTCTGACTGATTCCAGCGTGAAGGAAAGAGATATGTCACCACCACACAGATACTCATCTGCATCCGGAAATTGTCTGATTGCATTTATATTGTTTACATACCTGTTATACGGCGAGACACGATTGTGACGTGTATTTGTTGCGTGTGTTTCTGCCCGTGGTTTGTGTGGATGCATGTTTGTGCAGAGCCGGAGACAGAGTGCTATAACAGCAGGGACACAGGTTACCGAGGGGTGGTGGGCATCACGGTGTCCGGCGCCCGGTGTCTGCCGTGGAACTCAGACCTGCTGTATGACGAGCTCCATGTGGGCACGGTGGTTGCTTCACCCCTCAGGGGCCTCGGGGAACATGCCTACTGCAGGTTTGTGTGTGTTGAGACATCCTTCTAATTAGCTTCTACTGTAGATGTCTGGTAGCATCACGACAAATGAAGGCTACTTTCAGTTATACTATGAGTGGATTTTTGTTAATATCATGGTTGCTACAGTACCAACTGGCTTATCTGCAAGGTCAGATTTTCTTATACTTTTCCCATAAATTCTACTATAAAGCTGCAATATCCAACTTTTTACCCTGAGCTAGCAACGCTGTCTGCTAGTCCTACCCCTTATCTGTCAAGTTCATGTGCCAACACTTGTCACTAATGTGGATGAGCCCTCAGACAACGTCTCCTCAGAGACAACCAGCGACCATAAAAGCACCACGATCATTAAAGAAGCACATGGTAAACCCAGCCTGTTGATAAAAAAAGTCTTATCTCCTCCACATTCACTCTTCTTCCATTTCTTACTGCTTTCCTCAGTTGTTGTTGTTGCTATGACTACCCAGCAGCCGTATGGCATACCCACAGCAAATGGTATGTGCTGTAAAATGTCCCAAACATCAAAGACAAGCCCATTTCAAGGAAACACTGGGATTTAGGCACAAACACACAAGCTCAGACTGTCTGAAAGGCTCAGACTCAGGTGGATCATGCGCCTTTAATATCAGTTTATTGAAAAGTTGCATATTGCAGCGTTAACATCTATGAAACATTATTCCTCATTATTAAAACATTACGTATGTGAAAGCAAAACATTTGAATGATTTTCAGCCTCCACATTCAAAAGCGATGGAGCCCCTATAAGCCATTCAGCTACTGTATTGTTTTGAGTAATATGTGGTGTTAAAAACAGTGGTGCCACACCTACACACACTCTGTCCGCTGTGTCACTGTGTGTGCAGAAACCCAGATGGGGACAAGATGCCATGGTGCTACACACTAAATGACGGCGCCATCTCCTGGGAGTACTGTGACGTCCCCTCCTGTGTGATGTCTGTGTGTGAGTAAACGGGGCAAAGGAGAGGAGTTTTGCAGTCTTTTTTTGTGGGACAGTGACTTTTGGGCTAGCGTATGTCGAAACATTTTGTCACGCCATATTAGAAATCAGGGCGTTAAAGAGATGTGTAATTCATTTGTAATGTAGTTTCATCACTGAATGGGTGTATTGAAATACTTTGATGCTCTGTCATGTGGTTAAGGTGTATACCTGTTAGCTTGGCCAGACATATTTTCTAGCTGGATTATGCTTTTATCATTTGCTTCTACTGTTTATAAATTCTTGCCATCCCAGCATTATTAACTCTTGTTTCTATTGGCCTTCGTTATTATTGGCCTTATTGTTTAGGTAAATCAAAGCGAAAAAAAGCTAGACCTTTGTTTTGAACCTTATCAAGGATGGCATATTAATTTAGCTGTCTTTAATATAGACCCCTGTTTGAACATTGAGCTCATCATTATAATGTATGAAAAGACTTCATCAAGGCCACCATTCAACACGTTCATTCTCTCAGCCTTGACTATATGACACAGTCAGCGACACTTCTGAGAAACGTTCACAACAGCTCGACACCTCATCCAATGCCACCACTTTTAATTAGAACTCCTGTTTGTGATAAAATCCGAAAGCGTGGAGAATACAGCTAATCTGAGTCGCGCTGCTCTGAAAAGTTGAATTCTGCCAAGTTCAGTGGCAGAGCTTTTTTTTTTTGCTTTTTTTTTTTTTTAAACTAACCGGGCTAGGGGGGGATAAGGGGAAATAAGGCATGACTCATCCTGAATCAACACGTCATGTCAGGTGGAGCCAAATGTTTATGTGGTGAGTGGGATTTGGCACAGTTGGCTGTCTGTCATGATGCCAGGGGTATGCACAGAATCCACAAGCTTTTCCCATCTGCTCTGCCAACATATGATTTTTAGCGTGAGGTTGTTCTGTTACCCTAACATTATCACACTATAGAACAGCTTTTCTTGCTTCTTTGCAGGGGAGAATCTGCAAGGGGCAAAATCGAAAATATTCAGAAGAGGTATTTAGGTGTATTCGCAAAATATTCCAGCTGTTAGACCGGTGTTGTAGGTTTAGTTTGTTCTAGTTCTTGTTAGAAAATTGTAGCTTATAGTAGCAAACACTGTTTGAAATATTCGTGTATTTTCACTTGTTTCCTCATGCAGCTTCTTCTCGGAGGATTGTCCCTTTGAATGTCCTGCCCGACATTAAAAAACCCAACCCCTCCAAGCCAGCCAAAAAGCCTGTGTGTGGGCAAAAGCACAAGAAGAGGTTATCAATAGCTAGGGGGCGGATAATGGGCGGAAACTCAGCACTGCCAGGTACTCACCCCTGGATGGCAGCCATTTACATCGGACAGTCAGACTTCTGCGCCGGCAGCCTGATCGCCTCTTGCTGGGTCGTCTCTGCGGCTCACTGCTTCTTCCGCAAGTATGTCATGGATGCACCTCAGCTGCAGTGGATGTTGATATTTGTATTTATGTCACTGCAGAAAAGGCAAAGCTTTTGTGGCCCTTTTGAGTCAACATACCGTACATAATATTATTTTTTAACAAAATGTGAAAAAATGCCAGGCTTTCACCAAGTGCCTCTGAAGCTTTGGGAGTAAAAAGACATTTTCTGTACTTGGGACCCCTTTTCAGCCTGTCTATGAAGGCTGAAAGCGCTCAGTTTGAGTCAGCAATGTCAAAAAACGTCGCTCTTCAGAAAACATTCATAGTTCAGGGGGTAGCATTATTTTCTGTTTTCTGACCATCGTAGCTGAACAAGAAGTCACAACTCAAACGGCATGTGATTTAAAGACTTTGACCCCTCAGCGTTACAGCTTTCTGAACACACTATATTTAGACAAGCATCCAGTTCAAGGAAAACCTAAAAACATTTACAAAGCATTTACTTCGGGACGGTTTGGGACTGTGGTGAAAAAAGTGAAGTTAGAGCTCCGGATGCTGTTTATATGCAAATTCAAACAATTCCCTTTTGATGTCCCCAAAGAGGCATCTCTTGTCATTGTTCAAGTTCAAAGATCTTTAACTAAAGCATTGTATCATTAAATTGGACATCACTGGCAGTGAATGGAGTGTTAGTATTATGAGTGCATACTTTGCAGTACCATTGACTGATAAGAGTGTGCCTTCCCTCAGCCCCCTGAAGTCCCAGCTTCGTGTGGTGCTCGGCCAGCATGGTTTCAACGTCACCGGCCCCAACACCAGGACATTCGGAGTGGAGGACTACATCTTTCCAAAACAGTTCTCAGTGTTTAATCCAACACTACATGACATTGGTAATCATTAACACACACACATGTTTGTTTCACTATCCCCGTGGGGTACAGTCATTGACATAATGCGTTCCCTAGGCCCATACCCTAACCTTAACCTTAATCTAATTGTAACCTGTGCCCTAAAACCAAGTCTTAATCCTCAAAAGCAGTCTCTACTAGTGGGGACCTCAATTTTTGTCCCTATGGTGACTCAAGTCCCCACCAAGATATAAGAACATGAAAACACACACACACACACACACACACACACACACACACACACATATACCAGTGACTCACATAAACTAGAAGACCTCCTGTCCCCATTCAGAAACATACAAACTCACTTCAGAGCCCAGTCTGCGTGCACAGCTGTGCGCCACTGAACAGCTGTGTCCCAATGCTCCCCCGCATGAAAACACACACACATTCTCTCACACACACACACACACACACACACACACACACACACACTGACTGTTGGGTGTGGCAGTTTCATTGGCCAACGGAGTCTCTAAATCTATCACTTGTTTCATCATTTAAACTACTCTTTTCGTTGTCCCTGTTTCATAACATTGTGTTTCTGCTTGCCAGTGCTGATCAAGCTGAAGAAGGAGGACGGGCGGTGTGTGAAGAGAACCCCGTTCATCAGTCCCATCTGTCTTCCAGACACAAGCATGACGTTCCCCGATAACTACTGCTGTGCTATTAGCGGCTGGGGACACATGCATGAGAGTGAGTGAGGAGGAAATCATGGCAGTTCTGTGTCATTTCAGTTTCATCGTGATAACAGCTATCTACATTCACACAGTGGAACAGATCACAGACAGCTTATTTGGTGTGGTTCGTGCAACGCCAATAAATGATTTACTTGTTTATACATTAAACTGAGCAGAGCCAGTGTTTGTTTGCACTTCAGCTTCACTTTGACAAATGTTTTGTCTTCATTGTCATGAAAAGAGGAAGTCTCTGTAGCATCACAAGCAGTTTTAGGGGACTAAGCAGTATATTAAAGTGAACTACGACATATATCCTCTTTTTTGACAATCAACTGTTCTGGGCTGCTTATGTACTCCATGCAAGGTTGTTCAAGCCTGGCTTGAGTTAACGTTGACTAGACACGGCTGAATTGTGTCAGCGGAACGGCTTCAGCCTTAAGTTAAAATCAATGTTAATTCAAATCGGGCTTTTTCAGTTAAGCGCAGATTTCATTAGCAGCGTTGATGGAATACCCAGCTGGAAGCTACTGGGTGTAAATATTTAGTAACAACTAATTTCTAGTTTGTGTGGTGCAACCCGTTTTAATTTAGTGATGCACAAATCTCCAAACATTTACAAACTAGGCTAAGTTTAAACTTACAAAGAGCTGTTGCAGGGCTTGGAATTTAGGGGTTTTAGATTGCCTTCATGTTGGGGAATAACATGGAAAGGGGGCTGTAATTTCCCAATAAGTTTCTTGTAAAGAACTGCATAATAGTACTAATTACAGTACTAATTATAGTTAGTTGTGTTGAATTTATAAGTAGTGGTTGATTTTTCGCTTAAAGGCCCTGCACACTCACACAGGTGTTTTCAGTTACTCTGGCTCACACAGGCCTGCGGGGAGGTCAAATCAGGCAACATAAGTGAACATAAGTGAAAAATCCAAGTAACAGTAAACATTTAGACCTTCTTTTGGAAGCTCAGGGAGTTGGGCTCATGGCCTCAGTATTTCTAAAATCCTGGCCATGGCCCTGTTCAGGTTAACAAGGTTTCACTTTCATGTAATGTAATGACTTATTTGTGCTTTATTTGGCAGAGGCAAAGGATTACTCTAGTCTGCAGGAGGCTGGAGTGAGACTGATTCCTCAAGACACTTGCAGGAAGCCAGAAGTTTATGGCAACCATGTCACTGCTGACATGTTTTGCGCGGGGCTCAACGGCTGTGTCGACGCCTGCCAGGTAGGAAAGCATTTCGAGACTGACAGTTAAATCCAAGGCTGCCGAGTGGATGGTTATGTCCTCGTAGAAAAAACAAATCTTTATAATTTGATATTGACTGTAGATTTGAAGTCACTTTCTTGATCAGTTACAGCTGATTCAACCAGCTCTAAACTACAGACTGGGATCTTTATCTGTTCTTCATTGTCATATTGTTTAGATTATTTATGAACAAATTAAGAGGAAATCCGAAATTGCTAAATTACTAGCAACTATTAGCTCCATCATTTAGTCTGACATTATTGGCATAATGTTTTATAATTTGAGGTAGATTGTGTTGTTTCTGTGAAATGTAATTTTTACAACAGCATTTTAATCAAGTGTCAGGTCAGATATGTCGACCATAACCCATTACCTCTTTTACTTTTCACTGGCATGTGTTATATGTTAGCAAGCTAACGTTAGCTTTGTCAGTTGGTTCCGTTAGCCACGTAACAGTCACACCTGGCAGTTAATAGGTGTTATTATGTAGTAAAGATTATCTCTATGTAAGAATTAGGGTGGTGCACCCTGTTTTAATTTAGTGATGTATAAATCTCCACTTAGTAACCTCTTACTATAAAACAAGGCTAGTTTGAGTTTGAATTTATGAAGAGCTACATAGTTGTTGACCTCCTGCCTCAGCTCTGGATGAGTTGATATGAGAAAGTTGACTCGAGGTATCAAAGTAATGGAACAGCACTTAAGATGGCAGCAGAGTTTCCCCTGAGTGAAGTGCTGGGGGAAGTTAGCGCGGGGTCTGAAAACTGCCGTGTAAAATATTTAAGCTCCTTCCTCTTAGATTAAATGTCACAGTTATTTATTTACCTCATGGGTAGAGTGCAATTTTTGAGTAATATATTACGTTTCAAGTGTGTGACTCAGCTGTTTGTACGCCTCCGCTTTGATCTGTGCATGTATGTTTACGTGTGTGGACTGTATCTACTTATGTGTTTCTCCAGGGCGACTCTGGGGGCCCTCTGGCTTGTGCGAGGAATGATGTCAGCTTCCTGTATGGGATCATCAGCTGGGGAGAGGGCTGCGGCCGCTCTGGAAAACCCGGTGTTTACACTAAAGTGGTGAACTATATCAATTGGATCAATTCAGTGATCAAACGCAAACCCAAGGCTTCGTGATTGGACATTACCGGGACATTAGCTTTAATATATAACATATTATACTATATTGTATTCTAACTTTATTTGTAATGCTTGTGGAAGTTTATAGGTTATATTTTTTAACTGTGAAACATTTTGTGACCGAATAAAGCTTTACTGACTTTATAAAGCTTTGAGTGTCTAATGAATGAGTCCTGTTTTGGTCAGTTGAAGTATTTTCACAAAACAATCCCAACTCAAGGTGCACTTACTAGCTTTTTCCAGGGCTTTCAACTATATCACACAGTTGTCATGGCGATGGATCTGTTGACATGTGACCTTGTTCTTTCAGTGCTTGAACATCAACTGAATCTTGAACTTCACTCAGTGCTTAATTGACACTTCAACTTCATTTAGTGCTTATACTTTAACAGAGACTTCAACTTGATTCAGCACTTCACTTCCATTTTTATCTGCTGTTTTAAACCCCTGTGAGTATTTCAACTATTTCAAATCAAAGATATAAATATTTATAACTTAGATTTTAAGATATAAAGATATAAAATATTTTGGCAGGAGTAAACGGGAGCCTTTTCTAGTTCTGGATATAAACTTAATATATTTCAAATACACACATACACAGAGGTGGAAGAAGTACTCAAATAATTTACTTAAGTAAAAGTAGCAATACTACCGTCTACCAATACTCTGTTACAAGTAAAAGTTCTGCATTCAAAATTTTAGTACAAAAGTATTAGCATCAAAATATACTTAAGTACTCATTATGTAGAATAGCCCATTTCATATTAATGTATATTATGGTATTATAATCATTGATGCATTAATGTAATGTATGCAGCTGCTAAAGGTGGGGCTATTTTTAATTACTTTATATTCTGTCTGGTAGCTTAATCTATAATAATATATCATATTTTATTTGTTGATAATATTTTGCATTAGTCTGAATCTATAAAGTAACTAGTAACTAAATGTATCAAATAAATGTAGTGGAGTAAAAAGTACAATATTTCCCTCTGAAATGTAGTATGAGTATCTCAAAATTGTACTTAAGTACATGTAGGCTACTTAGTTACATTCCACCACTGCGTATTCAATTAACGTTACACATTTGATGTGCCACTTCCACTACTTTCAATTTTGAGGTGTACTTTGCGACATAATTATCTGGTGTGTATATTTCTTCAGCCAGCGTTTTTAAAGATGCTTCTTACTTTTCAGAACCACATATGAAATGTGCTATTTGCGGTATGAGCATCCTGCGATTGTTTCTTCCAGTAGTTTTCAGCAGGTGCTGTAAAAACCAGTCCAGGTGGCAGCATCACGGTCGGTTGGCTGGTGCACAGACAGGCGGAGAGACACTGGTCGTGCCATTTTCCATGTGCCTTGCTGGGGGCGAGTTTGCGCCCCACAAGCAGAGAGAGAGAGAGAGAGAGAGAGCTGCTATTTTGAAAGTGACCCCTCATTCAGGCAGCAACTCTGCAGCTGTCAGGAACCATGACTGAAAATGACGGATTCTGTTGTCGTGGAGGGATATGCCAGATTCAGAGATGGAAAAAAGGTGTGTAGCTTGACTAAATTTGCTGACGGACAAGGGCATACGTACTTGAACGCACTTTCATCTGTGCTTACAAAAAGTTTGTGTCTACTTTTGTTTTCTTCCACAGTGGAAAACTAGGTGGCTCGTTCTTCGCAAGCCGTCGCCTGTAGCAGGTAAAAAGCACCGACTTTTACCGGTCAGTTTTACACATTTTCACGCAGCGGGTAAACAAATGAATGCGCGTGTTAGCTGCGCCATAGTGGAGGGCGCTAGCAAGTTGAACATATCAGGTGCTAACCTGCACGTGTCTTCCAGGAGCACGGACCTTCCTGTTTTGATAAGGCCTGGCTCGTGTTCGTATGTTCTGAAGTTGGGCCTTGTCTATGAGCTCAAATATGGGTCAGAAAGATTTGGAGCTTGTGAAACTCAGTTCAGAAAGAGATTCAAAACCTGTGGTTGTATTTCACCCTTCATAAACCTGTGACAAATCTCTACATGAGAAATTCAGGTAGTTTGTGAATGTGTAGGAAAAAGTTTGTATTTGTAAAAAAAAAAAAAAAAAAAAAGACTAAATAAAATTTGTGCAAAAACAGAGAAAAAGAACTGCTTTTGTGAAGATATGAATACAGATACAAAGCAGAGTACTCTTAAAAGAAAGTACATTTAAAGTGCAAATGTTGGCCATGTTTTTGGCTTTAAAGCATGTAGTTTAAATGTTTATTTATGTGTAACTTTGAATTTTACAGTTCCATGCTTTGAGTCTGTACTCAGATGTTTTGGTTTGTTTTTTATTGGTATAATTTGTGCACAAATTTAATTTTGATGTTCTCAAATTGAATTTGAGTTTTTTCTCAGGTTTGCAAAGTTTGATATGCAACCTTTTGATGTACAAGCTCAAAAATCTTCCATCTTTAATCAAACCATATTTGACCCCATCCACAAAGTTAATGTGCTTAAGACTGATTGTCTGTGCCCTGCTGTATTTTTAGATGCATCGTGAATGTGCTCTTAGTGAATCTAGACTTTTTATTCAGGCACATTTACTGAGGAGGCGTTTGTGGCTGTCCAAACCCTTGAATTTATTTAATGATCTCTGACCTTTTTTTGTATTTTATGAATAAGAAACTAGGAGTCAAAGGGAGGAAGTGGCTATATTGCATTACACAGAAACATTTATTTGGATATCTGGTGCTGGACGGCTTAACATGCTCCACAGGTTAGACTGAGGTTGAGTGCTGCTCCTCTTCAGATCTTTGATGTCAGTGTTATCACAGCTGTCTGTGCTCATGCCTCAGTTATGTGGGTTAAGCGGTGTATGTGTGTGTGTGTTTGTGAGAAGGAGAGAGATGCGCGCACACACACACACACACACACACACACACAGTCTTGTTTTGTCAGTTGACACTGATTGTTTCAAGGTGCCAAAAGACTAGAGGACGCTACAACAGCTACTGTGTGTCAGAATACATCTTATTAGTATTTGCCAATGTAATTAATTATGGATTTTAACTGTTTCCAGTTATTTTAAAGGAACTGTTGCGTCTAAAATAATACAAAACTGTAATGTTAACTGCAGTTTATATTCTTAGACACAAGAATTTGTTATTTTTCTACTGTTGTTGTGTCTCATACCAACTCTTTGATTCCTCCAGACTGCCTTGTGCTGCTTGTTTTTAAAGACAAGTCCGACAAAGCGCAGGGCAACAAGGAGAGGGCCAGTGTCACCTTGGAGGAGATCTGCGGTCTGGAAGCGGGACAGTGGTATGAAGGCGTGGCTTTTACTCTGGCCATCCTCTGCCTGAACCAGGCTGCTCTACTGGGCTTCGACAGCAAAGAGGCCCTGCAGGCGTGGGACGTCCGCCTGCGGTACAGCCTCGGAGAAGGTGAGGAGTGCCGTCGGTGCGTTGAGGTCGATGTTTCGTTTTTCTGGTGTTTTACTTCCGGTGCTTTTTGCTCAAAACCTTTCAAGAAATGTAAATTACTCAACATTTTACAGGATAATACCACATTTGACCTCCTTATACTGTAGTCAAAGCCTGCTCTCAGCAACCAGATTAGTTCATCCATCTTGCTAGCAGGTTTCAGTGTTTAAAATTCAGTGCAGTCAAAGAAAAGTATCCCACAATTTGCCAAACCCTATGAAAAAAACAAGCAATTTTAGTCACAAGTAAGTTTGCACCTTTCTAGAGCTCCAAAGTCAACAAAAGCAAGAGCCTAAGACAAACAAATAAACTTCCCTCAACAGCAGTGATATTGCCTTTACAACAAGGTCTGTAGGAATAATATTAACCTGCCTGTGGGCCACAACAGCAAAACTAACAACTACCCTATGGTTTGATTTTCAATTAAGGAACAGTCAGTAAGCTCTGGTCAACTGACCTTAAAGTCCTGCCTGAGGAGAAAGGGGTCAGCAGTTCATGAATATATCCAGGGGCCTGATTTATGAAAGCTGCACAGGTAATCAGCAGAATCTTGAATTCAGTCCTGCGTTCCACCTGCAGCAAGTGAAATGAAGGGAGGACACAGGATAAGAGTTTTGATGATTTATTTAAGCAAGGGAACAACGCGGTCCAACCGGGATGAAACAAAGGCATGAATAATTGACTCTAAATCAAGGTGAGGTAGACAAGAGCATAATTTAGAAATATATCAAAGTTGGAAAAACAAGAACATAGCAACATATATGTAGCAACTTGATATGTTGTTAAGGATACATACAGTATCAAAAGTAACTCCTAGGTTCCATAATGACAGAATTAACTAACACAGTTGGGATATTTTTATTGCGGTTATGAATGATTTTCTACAATGCTGTTGGGCTTTTAGGCTTCTCTGATAAAAATGTAAAAATGCATTCTCATCCATATTTATAATATCAGAAGCTATATTATGAGTAACACAGTACATAACTGGGGTTTTAAAGCAAGGAACTGTGGTGTTTCTAACAACTTTCTACTTCTATTTGATTTGCTAGAGTTGTGTGATCAACCAAAATTCACACTACTGCTACATTCGACGTAAAAGGTCACAGACCATCCCCTAAAAAAACTACGACTGTGTCATCATCCTGTCTCATGCTTCTACTTCATCTTCCCTGTTTAAAACAAACCAGTTTGCATCATGATGAGTGCTAATGGTAAAGATCTTTTAGCAGATCACATCATGCATTTTTTTTAATTGTCAGAGATGGTAATTGTAAAACTTTTTTTAAAGTTGATGTTTTGTTTTTGAGAATGATGGGATGATGATTATTATTATTATTGTGATATTCATTTTCTGTTCATGCTCTATGAATTTCTGACACAGTAGAATTAAATGTTAATGTATAGCCATATATACGGTCTACTGGGTGGATCTATTATATAAGTTATATAGGTGATAAACAAATAGGAGCTATTAATAGTATTTGCCTGTTCAGCTGGTGGCTTGGAGTCCAGCTGACATTTTTTACACCGTTACTAATGACAGTGTTATGGGACCTGATTGTGTGGAAGAGGACATGGTGCTAAAGACAAATTGCATCGCTGTTGTTGCTTCCAGTCCTTTGTGTGTGTGTGTGTGCATGTGCAAATATATGTGTGTGTGCTTGCTTGTATGGATGCACCTGTGTTTGTGCAGGCTTGCGTGTGTGTTTTGAAAGAGCTAGATTAAAGTGTGTGTGTGGCTTAATGCCACAGTGTGGAGTGTGTCCAAGCCAGCAGAAATGTCACCTGCCGGGCTGAGGGCCACCATGCGCAGAGCTTTTGTTGTTGTGTGTGACACCGTATGAATCTCTCTTAACCTGAGTGATGATGTGACGCAGCCGGCCGACATTTCCTCATAAAGCTCACCTGGCGAAGTTTGTTCAACACAGTAACAGCCTTTGGCCGAGTGTTGCTGGGGAACTCCACACGAAATTCGGCAAACTCACAGGCAAAAACACTTTTAGTTCTCGTACATCCAGTTTTCCTCTTTGGTTTCTTATTAGCAACGGTACGCAGACTCAGTTACACAGATGTTTATGACAGGCTTTAATTAATTGCATTGGCCTTTAGATCTGAAGGTGGATGTGTTCAGAGCTCAGCTTGCTGATTTCATTCTGTGTGCAGCTGTTTCTCCTTTTTTATTGGTGAATGAAATAAAATCTGTGCTGATGTAATCATTATGTAATGACACTGTTTTCTATTCCCTGTAAAGCCTAACTGCAGCTATTTTCAATCCGGACTCTCTTCCCCTTCATGCGATGGATTCTGACCAAAATCTAGACAGTTTGTTTACTGTCAAGCTGCTTAAATCTTGATTGTGAAGGTGTGCAGTCCTACAGTGAACCCTAAAACTCATAAAACATGTCTGTCAACATAACAATGCTCACTCCAATGACATGTTGACCTTTTGAGAAATCCACTTAGATACGAAGACTGTAACCACTCTGCTGTCTGTGCAGTAAATATGAAGCTACCACCAGCAGTCCGTTAGCCTAGCTTAGCATAAAAACAGGAAACAAGGGGAAACGAGTAGCCCGGCTCTCTCAAAAGGTAACAAAATCTGCCTACTAGCATCTCTAAAGCTCACTAACTAACATGTTATTTCTTGTTTGTTTAATCCGTACAAAAAACAGAGTAAAAACGGCACTTGTGGTTTTGCGGGGGTTATGTGCCACACTATTTCTTGGCCGGGCACAGTGACTTCCTGGAGTCCTGCAAGGACACTTAAAAAAACAGGATCATTACATCATACCAACATTCTACTGCTCTGCTTGGTGCCAGTTCTATTGAAGCCTGTGGGAGATGCATGGAGAAGCACACTAAAACTCAACCTGTGTATGTCGTATGACCTTTGATGAAGAAATTCCTCTATCAAATGAAAGAGCACACTTCAGAGAATACATTACTATCCGATTTTTCCAAATGTGCTCATTTGTTTATTTGCTGTTGGTCTCTAAATACTATCCAAACATGATTATAGGCATACTAAACAGGGTTCATGCCGAGTCAAATTAAAATGCTCACCATGGCAGATGAAAAAAGGTTGCAAGTGAAGTGTCCCTTGAAAATATTGAGGTTTGTAAACGTTTCTTTTGAATACATGATATTCCCATTCCCTGTCAATCCTCATAAAGTAGCCTCCGGACTGAAATAAAAGGAAGAAGGAATGAAGAATAGGCTACAGATTTAGTTACAATATATTTATTCATCCTAAACTCAATATTTTCAAGGGACACTTCACTTACAGTTGTATGCAAAAGTTTAGGAACCCCTGACAATTTCCATGATTTTCATTTATAAATATTTGGGTGTTTGGATCAGCAATTTCATTTTGATCTATCAAATAACTGAAGGACACAGTAATATTTCAGTAGTGAAATGAGATTTATTGGATTAACAGAAAATGTGCAATATGCATCAAAACGAAATTAGACAGGTGCATAAATTTGGGCACCCCAACAGAAAAATCACAACAATATTTTGTAGAGCCTCCTTTAGCAGAAATAACAGCCTCTAGACGCTTCCTATAGCCTGTAATGAGTGTCTGGATTCTGGATGAATGTATTTTGGACCATTCCTCCTTACAAAACATCTCCAGTTCAGTTAGGTTTGATAGTTGCCGAGCATGGACAGCCCGCTTCAAATCACCCCACAGATGTTCAATGATATTCAGGTCTGGGGACTGGGATGGCCATTCCAGAACATTGTACTTGTTCCTCTGCATAAAGGCCAGAGTAGATTTTGAGCAGTGTTTTGGGTCGTTGTCTTGTTGAAATATCCAGTCCCGGTGTAACTTCAACTTTGTGACTCATTCCTCAACATTATTCTCAAGAATCTGCTGATATTGAGTGGAATCCATGCGACCCTCAACTTTAACCAGATTCCCAGTACCGGCACTGGCCACACAACCCCACAGCATGATGGAACCTCCACCAAATTTTACTGTGGGTAGCAAGTGTTTTTCTTGGAACGTTGTGTTCTTTTGCCGCCATGCATAACGTCCCTTGTTATGACCAAATAACTCAATCTTTGTTTCATCAGTCCACAGCACCTTATTCCAAAATGAAGCTGGCTTGTCCAAATGTGTGTTTGCATACCTCAAGCGACTCCGTTTGTGGCGTGTGTGCAGAAAAGGCTTCTTTCGCATCACTCTCCCATACAGCTTCTCCTTGTGCAAAGTGCGCTGAATTGTTGAACGATGCACAGTGACACCATCTGCAGCAAGTTGATGTTGTAGGTCTTTGGAGGTGGTCTGTGGGCTGTTTTTGACCGTTCTCACCATCCTTCGCCTTTGCTTCTCCAATATTTTATGTGGCCTGCCACTTCTGGCCTTAACAAGAACTGTGCCTGTGGTCCTCCATTTCCTCACTATGTTCCTCACAGTGGACACTGACAGCTTATATTTCTGCGATAACTTTTTGTAGCCTCCACCCTAAACCATAATGTAGAACAATCTTTTTTTTCAGGTCATTTGAGAGTTGTTTTGAGGCCCCCATGTTGCCACTCTTCAGAGGAGAGTCAAAGAGAACAACAACTTTCAATTGGCTACCTTAAATACCTTTTCTCATGATTGGATGCACCTGTCTATGAAGTTCAAGGCTTAATGAGCTCACCAAACCAATTGTGTGTTCCAATTAATCAGTGCTAAGTAGTTACAGGTATTCAAATCAACAAAATGACATGGGTGCCCGAATTTATGCACCTGTCTAATTTCGTTTTGATGCATATTGCACATTTTCTGTTAATCCAATAAATCTCATTTCACTACTGAAATATTACTGTGTCCTTCAGTTATTTGATAGATCAAAATGAAATTGCTGATCCAAACACCCAAATATTTATAAATGAAAATCATGGAAATTGTCAGGGGTTCCTAAACTTTTGCATACAACTGTATAACATAAAATATGTATTTCCTAAAATGTCAAACTATTCCATTAAACTGGAAGAGGGCCCATTTGGGCAGTTTTTAATGAATGTATACATTTGTATACATGTAGATATTTGTATGTTAGTACATGTAGGGATATATGGTATGTATGCATGGATATGTTCATATGTGTCTGTGTTTCTTGTGATTATGTTTTATCATGTGAAACGTGTACATGTGCAGGCTGTGAAGACAGATTTCTATCAAAGATGAAAACAAAATCATCTTTTACTAATTTCTCATACAGTTTTGATGGTACATTAATCATTGCGTTTGCATGATTTTAAACTGTATTTTTAATTTGTGCACACCTTAATACAGTGAATGTCAATACATTACAAAAGTCATGCTTAACTGGTCCTGTAGGATGTATAGGAGAGCCACATCCAGACAGATGCAAGTTCCTCTACTTTTGAAAATGAATTGATAATTGTTGGATTGTACTTGAAGTTTTAAGTTTTTGTCGCTGACCACACAAGTTTCTCTGTTTGCTTAGTTCACAGATTCAGTGTTGGAGTCTTACCAGGGACCAAGTTGGAGAGTGGACCTGCAACTCTTCATTTATGCAACAACTTATTAGCTCTCGCCCGGGACGTCCCGCCTGTTATTATCGGCCACTGGAACCTTCCAGACCTGCGCAGATATGGGCCTGTACCCAATGGATTTGTGTTTGAGGGAGGAACAAGATGTGGTTACTGTAAGTGTATTGCTCTCTATTTTGCTTTTATGCTCCATTTGGATGTGTTTAATTTAGGTAAATGGGCCATTTAGCTATTATGTGGTGATATTTTGAAGTTTGGCAGATGGTTCTTCAAGGCATCAAGATAATAGGTTATTAGGCTGAAAGAGCACACTTGTTTGGGAAGCATGGGGGAACTAAAGGGACTATTAAAAACAGTTCTAAGATTAATAAGCATTGGACATTAAGAATATTTTGTTAAATGATGCAATACCATAAATAACAGTGAGTGGTTGACTAAAAGGGAGGATTAGAAAACAGAACATCAACAGCAGAAAGGAAACAGAAAATCAGGGTGGCGAAGGCTTTTTAAATCCCTACCCTCTTGAGTGCCTCAGATTTCTTCAGCAGTTCAAAAGCCTAACAGTGCAACCACATTAAACACTATCTTCATCATCTCATGACAATAATGTCTCTTGAATAAAATTGGGTCGCGTCATTAGAAGCTAATAGCTCATTAAATCGCTATCTGAGCCGTGTTTTCCTTATGTCTTTCTCAAACAGACCAAATAATCACCAGCTGTGATTCGAGATGATTCATTTGTAGCTTTCATTCAACAGTGTCTGTGAAAGAGAGGCTCCTTCCCAGTACAGTGACTGTCCCAGTACAATAATGTCATGTGCAACTATTAAAGACATGCTTTACAGCCAGTTAGAAGAGGGGAAAAGCGGACACCCCTTTTCGTATACTTTTGTGTCATTTTTGTCTGGGGCTGCTTTCATGGTTACACTTAGTTACAATCTTAATGCAACAACTTACAATTATGTTTTAGACTAACTTATTTACCCCCACAGTCTTAAGAGATGGGTTCAAGTACCCCTGGTGGATTCTTTCAGTCGGTTCTGCCATGTTGGCATTCATACTGCTACCACTTGGAATGGCAGAAGCTGAGCGTTTCAACCATTTATCCATTACTTAAAGCGATCCATTTTGACTCCTCAGCTTGCTTGCTAACTAGCTTTCATGCACTCTTAATCCCAGCACATGGTGTTGAAACTGAGGCGGGTCCTGTGCATTTTGCCTATCGTAGCTGGTATTGTGTTGGTTATTGTGACACAAAATTTTTATATTTTCCTCTTAAGAACAATTATGTGGATATTTTTATCAAATCATAATTTCTATTTTTTCAAATTAGCTGAGCTGCTCCACAGTCTTTCCAGGTCCCCCCTGGTAACTGCAGACGTAGGTGTACCCTAAAGGGGAATCACTCTTTTGGACAATAGTGCTTCCAGCTGTGTGGCAACAGTTTGGGGAAGGCCATTTCGTGTATCAACATGACAATACCCCTTTGCACAAAGCCATGTCCTTTTTTATGAAATTGTTTGGTGTGGAAGAACTTGACTGCGCCCTGACCTCAACCCCATCCAACACCTTTTGGAATAAATTGAAACACCAAACTTGCTTGGCCTCATTGCCCAACAGTTAGTGCCTGACCTCACTAATACTCATGTGGCTCAGTGGGAGTAAATCCCTCCCTTTCAAAATCTTGTGGAAAGCCTGTAGCAGCAGATTCAAGCCCCTGGTGTTGGTGTAAGATGTTTTACTATCCCACATGGGTGTAATGTTAATGTGCAATGTGTTTGGGTGTCCACATACTTTGGGCCATGTGTAATGTGAGACCAGTTGAATCCAAATATTAGTTATTAAACTGAAATAGCGGGCTGTTATTGGTTATTTGAGTTACCTCGATGAGTAATGGAAAGCATATGATGTAAATAGCAGTAAACTATTCACTTGTTCTCATTTGTTTATGGTGTTTTGCTCTGACTTGGTGGATTGGGCATTAGAAAAATAGCTGTTTCATGACAACAAGAAACCAGCTGGAGGAAAATGATTCATTCTGTGCAGGATCACCCTTGCTGTGCCTAAAATTCAACAGTCCTAGCCGTGTGTGTCCCTGTAATAAGGTAAACCACAGTTTACATCTTGGAATAGACATGAAACCATTAAAGTAGAGGAGTGTATGTCAGCACCTGGAGGGGACAGAGACAGACACGAGGGGAACGACATCCATCAGAGCGTTGTAAACGCATGATGACCCCACTGGAAACCTGACACTTCAGAATGTGACGTGTGATTTATTTAGCTCCATTAAATCTTCAGCAGTGGATCTCAAATAATGTGAAGATGGTCAGACACCACTTATACTTTCATGTACAAAAACAGAGCAAGAAAAAAGGAAAATGTGTGTGAACATGAAGGTGCGTCTAAATGTTTGTGTGTTGGAGGCCGTTCCTGCGACATGTAATCTCTCAGCACAGTTTATCCACAGCACAGGGAGAAGTGGTGTAACGGTGTTGGACCTCTCACTTCTGGTTGAAGCAGCTGTAGAACTGTGAGCTGCATTTGTCCGACCTCTTGTCCACATCCTGCTTGATAGTTTATCCTCAAGGTTTCTAGTTTGTCAGTAGTAAATAGCCAAGTAGCCAAAGTGTAATAGAGAGAAGTGTTTAAGGGCGCGCTCTCTCTCTCTCTCTCTCTCTCTCTCTCTCTCTCTGTCTCTCTGTGTGTGAAAACAATTATCACACTTGATATAAGTGCTACAATTATTAGTCAGATGGACAATGATAGAAAATGAATCAACAAGTTGGAAAATCAGTTAGACTGATGCTTTATTAATCCCAATGAATCACAAAATAAAACAAACATAAGGACATTCAAAGAGGTAGACAAAAGGAGTAAAATAATAAAAACATAAATACCAAAAACCATAACTAGAAACTGAATTAACTAAAACTAGATTAGAGAATCAGACTAGATTAACAATGAATGATGTAATAAATGTCAAGATTTGCTGCTTTTGTTTGCTTTACATCATCTTAAATTGAATATATTTTGGTTTTGGGCTGTTGGTTAGACAAAACAAGTAATTTGACGACATCACTATTGGTCATGTTCACCACTTTCTGACATTTTATACACTAAAGGATTAATTTATTAATTGAAAACAAACACATTAATGGATAATAAAAATAATTGTTAGTTGCAGCTGATTTCTTGAATTATCAGAACGACAGATTTAAAAGCTGCACTAATCAATATTTTTGTATTAACAATGGCTCAAATGACAAACCTACAGAGAATTTTCACCCAGCTCTGCAGTTCATTTCTGCTTTTTGTTTTGGGTTTGCAGCCTCCAACTTCACTGTTTTGGTTCACTCTCACTGATCTCATCAACCTTATGTCCAGATGCAGCAGGCAGCTGTTTTCAGTGAAAAAGCTCTACAAACCTAACACTACCCTCGCAGCACCAAACGGCAGACAGACAAACTTGGTGACTAGCTGGTGAACATAGTGCAGCATTTAGCAGCTAAAGTGCCAGATATTTCCCTCGGGAGTTGGTGGAGACCAAAAGTGGACCCAAAAGGAGAGTAAATATTGGACAAACACAACTCCAAATGGCTGGTAATGTTGCTGGATGTGTGAAAAGGCAACTGTTTTCTAACAGGTTTTAAAGTGATAATACATCAGTGTTGTTTTCTAGCTTGTTTTTCTATAAAGTTACGAATTTCACTATTAAGGAAGAAATTCATGCATTGGAAAATGTGTATATCGGTATTTCTGAGGGAAGCTGTGAGTTTGTCTCACTTGTGAATAGAAAGAATAGCACTGTTTGCCCAAAAAAAACTGTCTTTAATGTTTTCCTTCTTGGATGACTTTGCTGCTGTAAGAATAAAAAGACCAGCCTTGGCTCTCAGTGAAGACATGAGCTAATTTACACTTCCCACGTACCAAATACAATTTAATAAGTTGTTACTTTGTATGGATGCTTTTTAGAGGAGAAACCAGAAGGGTCCACTTGTTGTTTTTGTTCCTACACAGAATCTTTATCGGGTTGTAAACTAAACAAGCCCTGCCACCTGTTATTTGTTTCGCTTTGTGTTTTTTTTAACTCTAGCTTTTGGCAGTGCACCTGATGTTCAGTCACCTGCTATCAAAAGCATGACATGAGTGCATCAAAAAAGACCAGATTTGTAGAGATAAAATTCAGCCTCAGAGTCTAACTTACGTAGTTTCTGTGCCAGAGGAGAGTATAAGATGAGATACTTCTTAATCAGATCGATGTCACGACAGCACTAAGCAGGCAATACATCTTCAATTTCGACTCGTGCAGACATTTGAGCAGACTTTGCTTTTGACCTTTGACCCTGCTCACAGTCAGGGAAGTGTTGGGAATGTTATTGAGGCCTGCCTTGACATGGGTGGTCTCAGGGACAGGGTGACACAATAACCCTTTATTGGTGACACCTTGTAATGGACAGCCAGTTGTTTTGTCAGAGGGAGGTCAAGAGACCTCTAGTGTACTTGTTATTCCAAATTCCACTTATATAAAGTTATTGACGTTACATCGTGGAAAAGGTTTCAGTCGTAGTCATCTGGACACTGCTTTCAGATTCAAGACGTTTCGGCTCCCATCCGGAAGTCATTCTCAATTGTGAAAAAATGGAACGGGAACTCAGAAATTTAAGCTACTCTGTGTTACATAAGCCCTGCCCTCAGGAAGGAGTCTACCTGAGTATCTGTTGATTAGCTAGTTTCACCTGAAACTGACCTAATTGTTTCCATGATGGCCCATTAATCAGTAATCAGGCCTATTGTTACAATAACTTTAGCTTAAATTTCTGAGTTCCCGTTCCATTTTTTCACAATTGAGAATGACTTCCGGATGGGAGCCGAAACATCTTGATTCTGAAAACAGTGTCCAGATGACTACGACTAAAACCTTTTCCACGATAGAACACTCACGATGAGGGACTACACCGTCTTATTGACGTTACCATTTTCCCGACGATTACAACATAAGTTGAGCTCCTCAGCCAAAGTGCCAACTTAACGTTAACGTTAGCCCTTGATGGTTCCATTTTCTCTATGTTAAGATTACATTAGCAAGGCTAGTACTGTCATAACCATGATGTAATTAAACTATTTGCTTTTGGATTTGGATTTTGGAACATGAGATTAACACGAGACAACGGTGTAGACATTCAGCCTAGCTAAAATGGATCTATGTTACTTATGATGTAGTTAAACGGAACGCTTGTTACAGTAGCCTAATTATGTCGCTTGAGAAAGGGACAAATGCCAAGCTCTCTGAAAACGACAGAAGCTGAATTGAAATTACTTAGTGACAATTTTCTTTTAGTTGTAGTGGTTGTGAAATAAATTTAGAAATGTCATATCTACGCCCTGTCTTTTAATTGACCAAACAGCAGTTGTAATAGCTGTAAAGAGCAAAAACCACATTTAATTTTTACTTTAAACATTGTACCTGCTAAACATCAGCATGTTAGCATACTGACATTAGCATTTAGCTCAGCTGTGTAAGTACAGCATCACAGAGCTGCAAGCATGCCTGTAGACTCTAGTTCAAGAAAAAAATGCCAAACTTTCTCTGATCCCAGCCTCTCAATTGTGAGGATCTGCTGCTTTTCTTTGACTTGTGGGATAGTAAACTGAGAATCTTTGGGTTTTGGACTGTTGACCAGACAAAACAATTTGAAGAAAATGTGATGGACATTTCTCACTATTTTTAGACATTTTTAGACCATATGAATAATCAATAATGAAGGTAATTGTTAGTTGTAGCCCTACCAGGTATCAATCATATTGGCGGGTCTGTTGGAAAATTTTCAAACCCAGCAAATCATTACTACCTGTAGAATAAAATTCTACTAATTACAGTATATTTGGCCTGGTGGTGGATATTTCAATGCTGCAAAAAATATTGTGACACTAATCAAGTTTGCTTTCTACAGGGGCTGGTGTTTTTTTGCTCTCATCTGCTGAGAGCGAGCAGATCAGCTTTCTGTTCGACTGCATCGTCAGAGGCATCTCCCCCACCAGAGGCCCTTTTGGACTGCGGCCAGTTTTGCCAGGTCTGTACCAGAGGTGTTTAAAGCTGCTTAGGACTGGAAAACCAACTGCGTGTAAGAGATCTACACAGAAAGGGAAAGTTTAGCTGTCAGGACTATTATTTAAAGAAAGGAGATGGATCTCTGTGTGATGCTTATTTGGATAATTAATAGCCACGCTGTTGCCAAGGAACATGAGCAAACACTTAATTCAACACTTGCTATTTAAATTGTAGCAAACCCTGCATGGCTCTCCTCCTGTGCCTCCAGGGATTTATCATAGCTGTTAGGTGTGCTGCCTTCCTGGAATCCAACCATTTTTGGCAGAATGAGTCAGAGGATTCCTATATGGATGAATGTGCTTTGATGTGACAAAATTATGACTGACAGCTGTTTGTTTTTTTTTTGTACATAATTGGGTAATCCTCTGAAGCAATTTTATAATTTTAGTCAAATGCCCTAACCCCTGACTTAAGTGTACTGTGGTGAATGTAAAGCTTAGGGTCACCTTAAACATCATTAAGAGAATAACTACTGTACTAACTGTGATTATGACAGCAAATTCAATTGTAGTCTATGTATAGTTGAGGGTGTAGTGCTACTGGTGGGCGAGCTGAAGGATGGGCTGAGTTCCAAATAGCCATTAGGTTTTTTTTTACTATTGTTAAAGATGGGTTGTCTGGCAGGATTTTGCTTTGTCAAAGATGCCAAGCACACTGGTTAAATGATAGACCTAATATGTGAACATCTTGGTCTCCATTTGTGAATATTTGAAAATATTTGAAGTTTTCCAAAGAGTTAATAGGGTGGAATATTGCAATACTTAACTCTGTAGCAGTGAGGTTTGTCTGTATGAGCACTGAGCTGTAGAATGTCCATCCTCAGCTCTTCTGCTCTCCTTTTCTTCTGCCTCCCATTGTGAAAACTTGACAGTATCTGCTTAGTTTCTTGGCTAAAAAAAGTTTCATTTTCCAGTGCATAACTTCTTTTTGTAAAATAGCATCCATCTTGTTTATTTAATTTCAGCCCTATATAATGTAAAAATCTTCCTCCTCAATTTTCTAATTATCTCAACTCTTACATTTAAAGCTGCTATAGTCAATATTTTATATTAACAATGGGTCAAATGACAATGTGAAAGGGATCAAACGTAGTGATGAACCCACAGAGAATTATCACCCGACTCTGGAGCTCCCCTCAGCTCTATGGAGAGTTTTAGCGTCTTTGGGATCGTTGTTTTGGTTTTCTGGCCTGCAACTTTACTCTTTTGATTCACTGTCAACACTCTCATCAGCTTTGTTTTTGGCTGCAGCAGGCAGGCAGATTTCAGTGGAAAAGCTCTCATAAACCCACTACACTACCTGCACCAAATGGCAGACAGGCAAACTTAGTGACTGGCTGGTGAAAACAGTGGAGCATTTAGGAGCTAAAGAGCCACATATTTCCCTCAGGAGCTGGTGGAGACCAAAAACAGAGCTAAAAGAAGGGTGAATATTGTACTTATATTCGTCAGATCGACACAAACATGACTCCAAATATGTTGGTCCATATCTGCTGAATGTGTAAATAGACAATTGTTTGCTAACACGTGAGCCATAAACAAACATAAATGTTGTGTTAACAGCTTGTTTCTGTGGCCAAAAAAAATCAGTTATTGCAGGTTTAAATTTATTATAAACTCTAAACTACAACTTGCACTGGCAGAAATGTTGTCTCCAACAACCATACGAGTCTCCTATTTCTGTTATTTTAATAACGCATTTGGATGCAAGATCTAATATTACTAAAGCCGTTTAAACATTGTCTGCTCTCCTGCTGTCCACTTTAACACCTTCAATTTTCCACACTAGCAGATTTAAAACATTTTCTCACCCAGTGTGCAACTTCACAGGAAATGTGGACTGGGCAGCTGTGGGGCTTGTGGATATTCTGGTTTTCACACATCTCGCCGCCCAATCACAGGTTGAGCTCATACTCCTATTATTGTAGTGCATAGTAGAATAAATAGCAGGGAGGATGTCGGAGGGAGAGCAAGGGGTCAAAGTCACAGTTCACACAAGTAGAGCAGCCAAAGCCTTCTAATCACTCCGGGCATGTATGTAACCTCATCCACAGGATTCCACTGCCGCCTCCCCCCTTTCATTTCATATTCGGTCACCCACCGCTACACTCTTCCCTCCCCTCCACCTCATTTTCTACTCTCTTACTCCTCTCTGCAGCCCTTAACTGTGTCTCTTGTTCTCACTTGTGGTTCACGTCTCAGCCCTTGTCTGTCTCTGTCCTACGCAGCTCCTGACTAAATCTCTCTGCCTCTGTTTTGATTAATTGCTGTTATGTTCCCAGGCTCCCTTATGTGTTTGTCACCCTTGCTTGCTGTACTGTTTCCACCCCTCTCTGCCTTTCACTCTCCAGCTCTCTGTTTAGTCTTTAGGATACGAACTTTATTCCTGTGAGGGGCATTTTAAACCTGCATTACTAACATTCATCTAGAAAAATTGCAGACATAATGAGTAATCCAGCTGACACTGTAGGGAACACAGATTACAATAGCTGCTTCAAGATAAGTGGAAATCTTAGCTGACCGCTAGTTAGACTTACCTAGCTTTACCTACATATGAAAAATTAATGAATAAATTTATACGGTTTTAGAATTAAAGGGTTAAAATTAAAGGACTAGTTTTACGCTTATTTGCTTTATTGCCAAGAGTTATGTGAGAAGATTAATACCACTCTCATGTACAGTAAATATGTAGCTGGAGCCAGCTGTCAAATGTATTCTCTGTTTTTTGTACGGATTAAATAAATAAGATTTAACGTGTTAATTAGCAAGATTTAGAGGTGCTGGTAGGCGGGTTTTGTTACCTTTGGACAGAGCCAGACCTGTTCCCAATCTTTATGCTAAGCTAAGCTAGCCGGCGGCTGGCTGTAACTTCAACTCAACTCAACTTCATTTAGTGTGCAGACAAACCGCATTTTCCAAAATGTTGAATTTGTTGTAATTTTTTTTGTTGTTGTTGTAAACTAAGATTTTATGATTGGTAGAATTGTGTATAGCAAATTTCCAAAAAAGTTGGAGTGCAGTAAGTGCTGTTAGTCTGTTTATTCTCATAACCATAGACATGAGAAAAATGTAGTAAGGACATATTTTTGAAGCCTGTTTACAGCTCTCTGCCATCTTTGCCAGTTACAGTAGCCAGAAAATCCTAATTTGGTCAAAGGGGAGGAAGACTTAGAGGAGCTTAGCTGGGATGAGCAAGCCGCAAAAATACAGCATGTGATAGGCTGCGACACCTGTTATTGTTATTCAAGCATATTTTACCCAAGACACACTTCTTTTTGATCTCTTTGGCCCACTCCATTTAGTCATGCTGGCCTGCTGCTTGTCACATAGCAGCAGTGACAGGGAAACCTGCTTAAACGGAGCGCAGATGTCAAGTATGATGTTGAATCTCTCAGCTGACAATCAAACAGCAGCAGGTAGTGGAGCTTCTGTGGTAAACTTTAATATCAATTTTTCACAGCTTTAAGTGTTGGCAGAGGCAGTACAATAACTTTTTTTTTTATTCGGATGCAGCCATGGCAAGCCATGTAAAATATGGAATATCAGTTTGTATTTGTTACGGTGATGTTGGTACACTTTTATTTTCGTGCCACACAGAGCCTTTGATTCTTGACACTACAGCAGTGCAGAACCTTTTATTAAGAAGAAAGTATGTTTTCATCATGACAAAAAATCTGGTTATAATAAGAAAACAGTTACTTTAATGAGAATGGTCTGGCTAGATTCTACAAGTATTAAGTGTGACCATTACAAATATGAAGCATTTATTTTTACACATTTAAATGTTTGTACAAACATTTGAAATAGTTTTAAGATTCAAAATCTTAGTTTGAATCTTACCAATTACCTCTAAACTAGATTGTAGTTGGGAGGTTTTCTTAGGCCAAATAAATTTGCTGAAAATGTGAACTCTAATCTCTATGGATTCTTGCGATGCATTGTTGCATCTGTTTTTCAGCAGGGAATCTGTGCCTCCTGATATTTGTATGATGTGTTTCTTGGTACACAACAGTAGGACAAAGAGAGCTTTAGTCTTCTAGCTCAAAAAAGAAGTTCAAAAGGAAGGAGAATAAATTAATAATCAACATAGAACTATCTGACTAAATGTAAAAGTTAAGTGTTCGTTGGTTGAAATCTTAGCTCTGACTATTTCAGTTTGGACCTTAAACCTAAAAAATCTGAATGTAATTTTACTTTCTTTGCATTAGACTGCAGTAGGTGGCTGAATACATTTCTTAAAAAAGTTAATCTATTTGGATTTGGATTGTTGCATAATCAAATTTTCAGCTGGGAATATGTGCGTCTTGAAGTTCGTATCATGTGCATCTTGGTAAATACCAGTAGGACATACAGCTTTTCGTCTTCCAGGTAGAGACAGGATTTCAAAAGGAAATAAGTGAAACTCATATAGTCAACATATAACTAACTATATGAGACAAAGGACACCAGTGGCAAGACTCACTGCAGTCATCTTATAGTTTGTCCCAGTTTATTATATTTTAATTAGAGAGCACAGTTGTATACCTTAAATCAATAAGCCACATGCAGGATGTAATCTGAACCATTTGCAGAGTTCTGGTACCACTCTGGTACAATTTACCACATTACTGTTGCAGGCTCTGATAGATTGAAAAAAAAATCAATCCAGTGTTAGGCTTGACCTTGGTGGTCCAAGGTACATTAGATCCTTGAACAGCACCAACAACAGAGCCACGTGGCAGCACTATTAATAAACCCTGTAGTGTTGCACAAATACTGCAAGGTGTTCCCCTGTGTGACCCTTTCTGTGCCTGACACTCGCAGACCAAATAATAGCACGCAACACTTCTGCCAAAGTGTTTGTCAGTTATTCTTTTTACTAACATCTTGTGGCTGACATTTTATTTTCATGATGCCGCAGAGACATGCGTGAGACCCTCAAGTGTTCCTTCTTGTTTCTCTGGGGTAGTTGGATGTGTTTTCACAGCTGTGCCTGTGTCACCGCGGTACAAAATGCTCAGCTGCGTCACATTTGATCCCACATCTCTGTGACAGTAGCAAGACTCAGTAAACATACCTTGTCATCACTAATTAGTTTGATGACTGCAATGTAAGTTTGATATATTTATATATAAAATGAGCCTTTGTGGGTGAAGTTATGCTGCAGATGCTCTCTCTAACAGACCCCAGTGCCAGTCCGACGAATTTGGAGGAGAGGCTGAACCATGAGGCCCAGGAGCTGGAGAAACGACTGAGCCTGCTCTCTCACAGGAGCAGCACAGGTAGAGCATGTTACTGTAATGCTGTGCTCAAATTCAAAATACAGAGGAAAAAAAGGTGAAACTGCAGCTAAAAAGTTGCATACTTGACATATCAGATCCCTCTTCCCCACCAAAGACTATAAATGATACATTAGATTTTAATAATGCAGTGCTTGGATTTAAATTCAGTTTGCAGATTACTCACACAGGTGATTTATTGTTCCTATTATGTGGTGAATACCGGGGAGAAAAGTGGCTGTGCAAAAACAGGCATAATGATATTATGATGCTTTAATATGTCTTGTTGATGAAATGATGAAAGCAATTTTTTCGTTAAAGCTGTTGATTAAATTCATTAAAGTTTTATTAATGTTGTGTTTCTTGGCAGTCTCGTCCTCGTACTGCCCATCTGCTGGGGGAGACGACCGCAGCATGTCCGGTTCCTCCGACACGTCAGACACCAGCCAATCAGATTGCAGTATTGGCAGCCGGCTGGCCATTTGGACCGAACCGGCCTCCAGCCCATCTGAAAACATCGGCCATGTGGGTGCTAAAGTGGCACTGCAGAGCATCGAGAAGCTGTCCGTCAACAAGTGTGGCGGAAACCGGCCGGCTGCCAACCCTCCCCGGCAGCTTCAGGAGATCGGCCGTCAGAGCTCATCTGACAGCGGCATCGCCACCGGCAGCCATTCCTCTTACTCTGGAAGTTTCTCCTCCTACACAGGCAGCCTGGATATCACCCCCGGAGAGGACTTTGGGTCTGTTTTCAACTTGCCTCCCCACTTGGCTCAAGACCTGAGCCCTTGTACTTGCCCCACTTCCCCTGGACATGAATACCAGGTACCAACATCACTTAGGTATCTCTATGACACTCCCAGGAGTCTTTTACAGGAGGGAAGTGGGGTTGCCAAAGACAATGAACCCTCCAACCCAACTAAGGACACTCCTGCCTTTTCAGGCCTCACGACAGACTCAGCAAAGGCGGATAAAAGCAGTGTCATGACCTCTGAGGGTCCCTCAGAAACTACTAACAGACAGTCAGTGAGCGAACACTTACAATGCCCCTCAGAGGGGAGTAAGAAAACCAAGGTGGCGCCCTCTACTGAACACCCAGACTCTTGTCACATCTGCAGCTCTCTCACATCTGTCTCCAAAACCATCGTGACCATCTGCTCAGTGTGTGGTGGATTTAAGGTGAGTAGAAAAATGTGTGTCAGCTGTGCGGACTAAAATCTTGTCATTTTTACAGATTTGCCAGAAACAGACTTTAATTGAGCTCAGATATAAGTGTAGTTCTATTCTCGTTGGCCATCTGTTTGCCTCAAAAATGACATCTTCCCTGTTGGACTCCTGAACGTGCCGGGTTGTTTAACTCCCTGTCATACAGTAGCAGCTTGCGTGAGCAGGCCTTATCACCACTCTATCATCTGTTCTGTAGCTCGCCGTCAATATGACCTTTGTGGTATCGTGCAGGCTGACGGTGATGCCGCACTGTGTTTGGTGTCAAAACAACAAGCAATCCCATGGCCCATCTGTCTAACAAGTTAGCATGTCAGCAGCCAATTGAGGTTGACACTGTCATTGTATCCAGCAAGTTTAGACCTTGTGAGTTGTGAGTGACTTGTAGTTTTCTCTATTTCTCTATCACCTCTACCACCTATTTATTGTTATACAAATTGTGTGGCATTTTGTTTAAAAATGACTTGAATCTGCTATCAAAATAGTTGCCCATTAATTTTCTGACAATCATCTATTCCATTAACTGATTATTAAAGTAAAGCTGATAGTTTCAGCTTTAGTTTGTTGTCTCCATTGTCTAGTCTTGATAAGTTGCTGTAGGTTAAGAAAGACGTGTTGGATTTTAGGATAAATCTGTTTTTGCCCTTTGATTTTGAGATTGATCCTGCTTGGCTGTGATATACAGTGTTACATAATTTATACCAGTTTTATACGATATATGATTTTGCTCATGTCTGTGATGATTTTCAGTAGAAATCTGCAGTACATTACAAATGCAAGATATTTGATAGTGCAAGAGCTCCACTCTTTAAGGCTGAGCTTAAGCTATAATTAAAATTTCTTTGGAAATCCTTGTCAATCCAGGTGCAAACTTAGTAAAAGCATTTTTGTCCTGGTCAATCACTTTTATTGAGTACTCTAAACATATAGCTCTACCTACTGGGTAGTGCATTTACTTTAGTTAAGAATGCAAATTGCATTTGATTACCTGAATAAAATGTGATTTAGTCCTCAGTGAACTAAATTAAACACAAGCTGATGGATCAGGCGAGAGCAGTGTGGGAGGGCATTTGTCACCCTGAGCAACACAATCCAGCCTTGTAGTGTTTATTGGTTCACAGTTGAAGGAAAAAAATAAATACAAACCAAATACATATTTCAAACTTGTATAATATATAGAATATATTTATGAATGGATGAAGATCATTTTATTAATTAATTGTACTATAATACACTGTTGTCAACTGACTTAAAGCCGTTCAGTCTGGCTGGTTTGACAGTGTGGATTATGCTCTGTGTGATGGATGTAGTCATCTGATATCCAGAGCATTCACAGCCATGACACCTCACAGCTTTGAAACTACAGAGTCCACTGTGGTGAGTTTTTAAAGGGTGACGCTGTCGATATTGTATATTTTTCTTAATTAAAAGATCAAAAACCAACAAAGAATTGATCCCATTATTTGTGTATCCACAGCCTGATGTTGGGTATTCCTGTGTCATAGAGCTCCATTGTTGTCCAAAAACTGTTACACTGGGTGAAATGTTCCTCCATAACGATGAACATACTATACTGTCCTGCTGCTGTAAATACTCACTAGCGTACTAAATCAGCAGCTAAGAATCGCCCGCAACAAATGCACTATTTCCTCCAGTTTGAGTAACTTCTGCTCAAAACCACAGTGTCCAGGAAATTATGTAGCCTTTTTTAAAATGAAAGTATATATTTGTGACACATTTTTCCAGATTAACATGAGAACCAGTCGGCTTGTGGCTGAGAACCATACAGGCTGCGGAAGTCATGGAAGAGCTGGATTAATGCACTGTCCGTTTTGGTCTTTTAATTGGATTGTTGACAATCAAAAAATATATAGATCATCGCCAGCCTTTTCCTTTCAAAGGCCTCATATTTAAACACCAGGCTAAGATGTTTGCTCATTGTTGCTTATTTATAGTTCACATTAGTGCTGCACCTGCCGATTCTTTTTTTTATCGATTAATCTAACAACTAATTTATCGATTATTCTAAAGATCATTTTTTTATTACTTGATTGAATATAACAATTAATTTACCCAAAATAAAAAAAAAAAATTCTCATTAATATTTCTATTTTATTCAATTATTTTCTCTTAAAAACAAAAGACAAATGTAACGAGAAACAAAGTATGTACTGCAGCGCATTATTCTTCAACAAACAATATATTTGTCCGTTGAAAATATTATATTTGAAAGAATAAATTAATATATTACCCTATTTCTAGTAGGTTATTTCTTATGTTACCATTTTAACTTAATTCACCACCTTATTGTAGTGTTTACTCACAAACACCTTTAATCTGCTCACCATGCTTTCCCCTTCAGTCCCCCCCCCAACAACAGGTGCACTTTCATGCTTTTACAAAACAATGGCAAAAGTAGACCTACATAAACAGGAGACTGTGTGTGTGTGTGTGTGTGTGTGTGTGTGTGTGTGTGTGTGTGTGTTTCTCTGCAGAGCATGTGCGATTGTCAGTAGACCGCATGGGAGGGGTAGAGTGAGGGGAGATTGTGGGCGAGGCTTTAATGTAAGCCACACTTACATTACATACATTACAACGCGCCGAGACACGATATGCAAATCATTGTATTTCGATGATGTTGATTACGTCAATGAATCGTCCCAGCCCTAGTTCACATAAAATACCATCTAATAAAGCCAGTTTGCGTTAAGAATGTAATTTGTGTCATTTTCTAATTCATCTCACAGGGGACGCCATACATCCTTGGAAGTGGTTCAGTGATACCTGCTATACCAGGTAAGTGTAATCAGTTGAAATACTGTACACACACTGCACGCATTGATTCCTGCATGCATGAACAAGAGTTGGTGCATGTTTGAGAAAAAGCATTCATGGTTCATGTTGCAGCCGCAGTTTGGTGAATTGATTTGGACCAGAAGTCAAAATGTGTTAAAGGATTTTTTGCCTCCAGAACATCATATTTTCAATCCAGCAGATCAAAGTGTTGACAAATCACCATGCAGACCCAGCACTGCCAGTGAATACAATATTGCAGTGAATAATATTCTGGAGAAATCCTGCGCCTCTCCTGGCTCTGGAAACATCCACAGCTCAGAGGAGCCAACAGTGAGGACGAGTGAGGATTCCCTGCTGCCAAAAAAAGGAAGAGAGAAATTAGCCAGTCTCTTAGCTGATCTGTTAGGCTTTCCAAGCGCAGATAGGCAACCGGAGGCAAAGACCAGCCTGAACGTGTATGAGTCAATGAGCCCGAGATTTGGAAATGAGCACAAATCTGCACCAACTGGCACCTGTGTACCATCACACGACTCGCAGCAAGACAAAAGAGCTGTCATTTATGAAAACTGTTTAAAGTGTCAGGGAGAGCACTGCCACCCTCCTCCATGCGTCGCACCTGCCGAAATGTACCGCAACAAGAACATCCCTACTTTACAAACCTTTCCAACTGGGCTACACCTGAAGAGAAGCCAAGAACACGAAGTAGCAGCTAATGAGGAGCTGCTCTATCAAGCTCACAGTGATGGATTGCAGAGCGTGGACAGGCAGTGTCAGTATGAAGAGATGAATGGTCGGAAAGTGACCAGTGAAGGTAAGAGGCCTCTTCTCCAGTTTCCTCTACAACTCACAACAAAGCTTCTACGATTCCGCTGGTGTCCTTTTCCTCTTCAGTCCTTTGAAATGGATCTTCTCTGTTTCTGTCCTGTTCTTTGTCATCAATCAAAACACACTTTCCTCCTGGCTTCTTTTGTTTAATCACCGCTTGTTTTCTCTCTGCATGCTTTGATGTTTCCTTTTGTTGTGTTACTTTTACAACTGAGCTGTCTGTGAAAAATACACAGGATTGAAGTTGCTGCAAGAGTTATGAAATCAGAAATGATGTATAGGCTCTACTAGAGAATCAGTACCACTTTTTAATAAGGCCCCTGTTATAAAGGGTTTATAAGTTGTAACTTATGTCTTTATTAATGCTCAAGTTGTTGCTTACCGAAAGGTAACCAATCATAAGGCTATGATGACTCTTTTACAACCCAAAAGTTGGCTTATAACTCGTTTAGAGGGCATTAGTAAATTTATTAAGCATTTTTTAATCAATTACCAACATTTATAACAGCATTACTACCATAAAAATGATAAACACCAGCCAAAGGAATTTCTTCGCAGCCTGGCAACCCAAAACTACTTCTTATTAATGGCTTATAAGTGAACTATAAAGCGTTAGTAAATTATTTATTAGCCTCTAACAAGCCATCACTGAAAACTTATAAACTCTTTATAAAGAGCTCCTTATTCAGCAAAACAATATTGGCCAAAATGTTGTTGTTGTTGTTGTTGTTTTTTTTAACAAAATATTTTTGATAAGTATTTCTTAAATTTGGTTATTAAAATTTACTTGTCAGCACCCTCTGGTGGACAAACTATGTAATGGCGACACTGTAAAGTTCCTCAAACATACAGCATCTTTAGCTTTTCTGTTCTGAAATTTCTTGTTACGTTTTGGCTCATACACACTCAGTTGTCAGTTTATTAGGTACACCTAGCTAAAACTAATGCAGTCTAATGCAATAGTCCTGCATTGTATTGCCAATAAGAGTCAGAGCGATAAGCCTGCCGTGCTGATATATCAGTTGATATTAGCTTAATGCAGATATATCTGTATATATGTTGACCAATAAGTAACAAGGAATTGCAGCACAGAAATGCCAAAGATATGTTTGAGGTAATTTAGAAACTGTGTTGCTGTTATAAAGTTTGTAAGAATCTGTAAAATGTCCTGCTCAGTACACATTGTGGGCACAATTCTTGTGATTTCTCTCTCTTGCACGTTATTAGTACAGCTCTCTTTTGCAGCACCAGGGATGCTATTTCCCCGTATGTAATAGTTTCTGGTATTGTGAGATGACTAATCAATCCACTGTTATTTGTTCCCATCACTGGATCTGCAGGAATTCATGCATTTATACCCAGAGAGCACCTTGTCTGCTTTGATTTACAAAATGGATAAAAAAAAAAAAACATTGTGGGATTATTTTCTACCCTGGCTATTGGCACAAAAAAAATGTATTATTTAACTTATATTTAAAATGCACTTTATTTTTCTCTCCCACCAGACAAAAGGCTTAATAGTAAAGAGGAAAAACGCAGAGCTGATCCTGCTTATGAGATCATGGAGAGTCGGGCGCCGGAGAGGAACTCGGAGGTAGGCCAATCCAAAAGTCTCTAATCCGCTTTATGCTATCAACCGCTCACACATTTTGACTGTGTAACTCATTGTGCCCTGAGTTCAGCTAAACATTTTTGGGGGAAATGTCTGATATCGTGGGAATACCTATTGATGGGGATTATAAAGAATGAATAGCAGCTCACAAAGGTTAGTTTTTAGAAGAGGCTGGAGTAATGTCTGAAATTGAACATGAAGAAATACGTTCAATCAGCATTTTGTAGTTTTGAACTTGTCCACTTAAGCTGCGTTTCGAACTGTCCCCAGGGACTAGGAACCTTTAGAGGAACTCCACCGCAGGGACCAGGGTCTAAATTAAGTACCAGGGACATTTTTTACTCCCCCAAAAGGTAACTGTGCGGGGGGGTAGTACTTTTCAGAAGTACCGGGACTTTCGAGGGTAGGGCTTGCTGTGCTGAACATTGAGCTCCGACCGGCGGAGCAGCAGTGGTTTGACCGTCTGGATCGATTCGTTGCTGGGTCACAAGCTGGCCTTCTCTGGCGCAGCGGCTCAGCTGTTGAAGTTGTGGTGGAAGACACCGGATGACCAGTCGGTTGAAGGTGAATCACATACGGCCCACATGCTGCTTGTTAAATGCTATTGTCATGCTATTGTTACCCTAACCAAAAGCTAACGTTAGCTACATGCTATCACCAACCACTAACGTTAATGGTATAGAATCGTGGTGTTCCTTAAGACAAGGGTTGGCTAAATCGATCGTACAAAATTATATCTTGTTAATGTTGTTGCAGTGAGACACAACGTTAATTTTTTTTCACGGTGTAATTTACCTAATCTTCCCGGGTCTTTAGACTGTTGTTGAAACGCACACAACAATGGGCTGAAGGAACTTTTAGTTCCTTGAAAAGTAGTTCCTGGTAATTTTGGTGGAAAAGCAGCTTTAGTTATCCCATATGTGGATTGGAATAAGCAGTTGAGATTGTCTCCATTATGTATGTATGAGCTGAAATCATATCATTAAAGTACTGTACTTAATGTATGTGCAGTCTCTTAAGCATAACCTTATTCCTTTTCGACTTCAGTGTGGGTGTGTGATGAGACATGTTTTTCTCAGAGATTTTCCTTTTGTTCAGCCAAAAGGAAGAAAAGTCAAGCAGCAATACAGTAGGGTTGGATGATATGACCTCAGAAGTACTCGTTTCTATTTTGTTGGTGTTATAACTCTCATGAAAGTGGGATTTATTGCAAAGCTTTGCATTAAACTGCATTAATTATATCCAGGTGTACTGAATAAACTGGCAACTGATTGTGTATCACGATAAATTGACATATTTACCTCTATAATTAAAAATGAAACTACGTTTTAAAATACATCAGCACATGATTATTTCCTTTCTTGCTTTGGCAAGTCTTGGACGGGAATGTGGGCTTGAATCTGTTAGGTGTCATTGGTTGTTGGGGCTGTTCTCTGTTTTAAAGGGATTAATTTGATATTTTGGGAAATACACTTATTCACTTTCTGGCTGGATGCTATTGAATGTGAACAAATTCCCCTGGAGTGTCCTGATATGGAACATGAACATTAAAAAACAATGCTAGAAATGATCCAACTGCAGGGAAATGCACCAATATAATCAGCTGATGTCCATTACAGATAATCCACTTTTATGTACTAGCCTCATTCATTCTCAGCATGATGATGGTCCCATCAAGGAATCCCTCTTTGTGTGCACAGTGGCCTCTCAGTGAGACTGAAAGCAATATGGCTGCACTCCACCACCAATTTTCACACCACAATAGCCGTGCTTACAGTGGCTGTCTGGAATCAGAGATTGTGTGGCAGCAATTTAAAAGGCATGGTTATCCATCCATAACGATGAGGCATTGCAGACAGTGTTTCCACATGTAAGACATAGCCCTGAGCTCTCTGCAAATCCTGAATATCAGCCTCTGTCTATAAATACTCCTGATGTGTCCACCGAGCTGTTGAGGAGAAAGTCATCGTCACTCTTCTTATGTAATAAACTTATGGGATGGGTTTAGTCGCTCACTGCAAATTATAATCAACAGTTGCTTACTGTCTGTGCGTCTTGCAGGCAGAAGAAAAAAGCAAGTACGAGCTAATGGGCAGCTGTGGTCAGCAGAGGTTACATCAAGAGAATGAAGGTGAGTAAGACAGACATCACGACATCAAGTAACATAACCAGGTTGTTTTTGTTTTTTGTTTTTTTTTTCAACTAAGCCAGTTAATCATATGCAGATTGTTGGGTTTGTAGCTGCACAAATGGATTCAGATTTTTATTTTATTTTTCTTCTCAATGGACCCTTTTTTTCTTTTCTTTTTCTTTTAATGCTTTGAACATTTTCAGCCGTGCATTACCCAGGGAAACTTACAATAACCAGGACCCACTTATAGAAAGTGAATTAAATTGATGAATCAACCCTAACAGCAAACGCATCACCTGTTGCCTGATGTGCATGAATTGAAATGAATAAATACATAAAATGAGGCTCATTCAGTGTCTGAAATAGCAGACTGGCACGAGGCGTAGCATCCACAAGGGTGATGTTAGGAACAGACACGTACACCACACGCATGTTTATTTGACTTTATCCAGGGTAATGGACTGTGCAAAACATGTACTGTAAAAATTGTGGGCCCTCTTCCTCTCTTGATCCATGTCTCATGCATCTTTTGAAACATTTCTACAAATAATTGAGCCAACAACTGTACACATGAATCTGTAGTGGTTATTAGGGTAGTCACTAATGAACTGTTCATACCACATTTAAATAAGTAATAACAATCTGTGATGTGTGCTAAAGTCTGCACAGCTGAAACTCAGTTGTGGTGAGTTGAAATCTCACCACAACCCTCTTTTCTCAATATACTGTAGCCTACAGTTACTGTGTGATACTTTTACTATGGTTAAATGAGGTCTGCTTGGAGTATCATGCTTAAAGGTTATATTGATAACATTTTTATGTAGACGAATATTTAAAATAAAAACAACATTTTATTCCACAGCTTTTAGAAAGATGTGGAATAAAAGTTTTCCTAAAAAAATATATATTATGATTGTGTTGACGGGTCCAAAATGACTGTTTTGTTTATCTCTGTGTGAGATGTCTCATGTTTGGTTCCTGCTTCTAACAAGGCTTGTGAGCCAATAGTACAACAATGTTGGTATCACGTGGTATAGTTGCCAGTTAGTGTGGGAAAAACGGACACTGATGTTAGCACATATTAGCTATCTAACGTTAATTAGTAGAGATGAAAAGGCAGCAATCCTTCCATTCATGATTCACTCTTGACTTGACTGATGGTTTCTTTATTTGTGGTACATTTGCAAAGAAACATTACAAAGGCAGCCTGTTAAACTTGGCCAGCTTGTGCTGTATCCACAATGCCTGCAGGAAATGAAAGCTTGCTTACCGGTAGCTCCGTTTTCCTCAGAATGGATGTTTCCAATGCGGGTTCGTTTGCTCGGCACAAGTAATTAAATGAAATCTTTCAAAACACAAACTACTTGTGTTCATTCACATATAAGTTGTTGCTTAACGCTAATTGCAACCTACGACATCCATGCTATCGCCTAATACTGCTAGATGTTTGGCTGACTGCCACGTAATATTCTCAACATGATGAAACTATTCATAGTCAGTTATAGTTTACTAATGTATGTAAACTTGCCACCATAGGAACAGTGGTTACATAACCTTCGAGCCACAACTTAACCGTGCGTCATAGGTGCACTCCAGTACTTGAACAAATAGCACTACCACTACTGTGTGTGTACGTAATACATAGTGAGGACATTTTTGGAAAGTGAGGACATTTTGGCCGTTCCTCACAACTTCAAAGGGCTGTTTGACGGTTAAGACTTGGTTTTAAGGGTTAGGTTAGAATTAGGTTAATGTTAGGGTAAAGGTTGGGCATTTGGTTGTGCTGTTTTAAGGTAAGGGGCTAGGGAATGCGTTATGTCAATGATGGTCCTCACAAGGGTAGAAGTATGTGTGTGTGTCTGTGTGTGTGTGTGTGTGTGTGTGTGAGAGAGAGAATCAGTATTTTCCTTAGGATTTTTATTTCATAAGGTAATTATTTAAACTCTTATTGCTTGAATATTGTAGATCATGTTTTATTTTTCACATGCAGTTACACACTGCTAGTGTTCTGATGATTTATGTTGTGCTGTCGAAAAATGCTACCTTATGTGTTTCCATTTCAAGTTGTGTATATATCCCATAAAGGTATAACTTTCACAATATTATGTCTTTATTTATGTTTTTTGATTACAAACGGGTAAGTGTACTGTAATATGGGGAGCATATTTTGATACTCTTTTAGAATATCTTTAAGATTTCAGGGGTAGCGTATTTCGATAGACCAACATTCCACATCAAATAATGCTCCACTACAGAATCATTTTTATATTACACCACTAATGACTCCATGTATCCCGTAAGAATATGGGGAGAATGTTGAAATACTATATTATATTATAATATCTCTATTTAAGATATCAAGGAGATTGTGGGTCATGCACAGAACTGCTGCACATCTCGATAGGTAGCACATAGACAGAACACCGGTTAAGAAAGTGGATGGTAAAAAAAAATTGAGTAACTGGTAGATTTTGGAATCCACCAGCCACAGTCGCAGGGGGACAAAGAAGTTTAATTTCCAACACTGGTGTCAGGTAATGTTAAATGACTTGCCCACGGAGATTCAGCTTACTTTCTAGTTTGCCAAGATATGCAGTTGTTGTGATGTTAGCTATAGTAGCAGGAGAGTTGTGAGTATCGCTGTCTGGAGCTGGTTTGCTGCCTCTGTGAAACAGTCTCGTCCTCTCTGGCTGTTAGCTTCGCAGCAGCAACTGTAGCACAGTTTGCTAACCCACAACCTAGCTGACGTCACGTTACTTGCTGGGTCGTTGTTTACTCTACATCATGGTATTTGTCATGGTATTTAATTTCTCCAGAATCGCGTACCCCACCTTTTAATTTATGTGATTGTCATAGATGAATGACATATGAACCTATAAAGGTATAAGTCACATAGGTAATTAGTGTTGCCATTTACGTAATCTAGTATAAAGGACCTGGTTCAGCGACCTCTCCTTTTCATTGTGTAGCGGAGGGCTCACTACAGCGTGAACATTTATTTCTTCATCTGCACTTTATGTAACGCCATAAACTGGAGTTACATAAGACACAACTGTCAAGAGAAAACACACAGATATGTAACCAAACAGAGTGCAGTGATACATGACAGGATACCTGCCCTGATGAGGTGAGGGGACAGTTGTCAGGGGACATTTGGACATTTAAGCATCCCACACCCAAAAACATGCCCTCGGTCTAATGCACACCTGCTCTAGAAAGTCCCAGCAGCTGTCACAATGTGGCACCAAACCCATCAGTCATGTTCATGTACCTACACACACAGGGCTCGGCTCCCATGTCATCTTTCCCGTCATCGTGCCTGAGCAAGCAGTTAATGGACTGGGACGTGCAGGAGGTAGCCAGGTCCAGTGACTCAGGTTTACGTGATAGCTCGATGGCAACTGTGAAATGAGTAGACAATTTTCATGTTTTGTTATAGTAGTTTGGTAACACTTCATTTTAAACAGCTTTAGCTCCTGATTTCATAAAACAGTGCAGTTAGCAGCTATGACTGATGATGTTATATTGACTTATTTTGGTTGCATATTGAGACATCTGTTCAGGCTATTCTAGTGTGCAAGCATTAAGGTTTTTGGTAGGACATTTACCTGTGCCTCTCCTAGTCTTGAGGCCCCTAATCACTGTGCAATAACAGCAGTTTTGCAGGTTCATTGTTAGTCAGTCAATCAAACTTTATTTATATAGCACCTTTCAGACAAATCAAATGCAATTTAAAGTGCTTTACAAGGGATTGACAAAATTTAGGATAAAAAATGGATTTAGAGACTAATGCACACTAAAACAAACTAAAAGTTCAATGAATAAGACAACATAAAAGTTGTATAGTTAAAAAAGAAAATAAATAAATAATAAAAGTAAAATATCAATAAACTAAATAGATAAAGATAAAATTTGAGCGCAGTGGCTGAATGCAGCATCTCCGAATGTTTTTGTTCTGGTTTGTGGAACAGCTAAAAGAAGATCCAGAGGATCTGGGCCTTCCTGGTTCATAGACTACAAGCATTTCTGAGAGGTAGTCTGGTACCATGTAGTGCCTTATAAACTAATAAAATCAATATGAAAACTAACAGGTAACCAGTGTAAAGACTTTAAAATAGGTAGTGTATAGTAGAGCCTGCATCAGTCTCTCTGTGTTGCTCAGAGAGAGAAATGGCCTCACTGGAGATGTTCTTCAAATGAAAAAAATGCTGTTTTTGTGATACCCTGAACATGAGCCTTGAAATTGAAATCAGAGTCAAAAATCACTCCTAGGTTTCTAGCTCCTTGGCTTGGGTTGAGTCCTAGTGTATTTAGTTTGGGGGCCAGTTTCTCTATGAGCCTTTGAACCAATGATCAGTACTTCTGTTTTTATCTTGGTTGAGCTGTAAGAAATTCTGTGACATCCATATCTAAAATACAGTTAAAATGTGAGTCAATCAGCCCGGTGTCATCAGGAAACATGGCCACATAGAGCTGAGTGTCATCAGCACTGCTGTGGAAAGAGATGCCATGCCTCCTGATGACACTGCCCAGGGTAGCATGTACAAATTAAAAAGCAACTGTCCTAGAATTCATCCTTGTGGTACCCCACAGGTAACCTCAAAGTGTTTGGAGGAGTGGTCATCTATAGATTTATAATTTTCTCCTGTGAAGATATGAGATAAACGAGTTAAAAACAATTCCAGACAGGCCAACATGTTTACTTAATTTATTTAAAAGAATATGGTGGTCCTCAGTATCAAAGGCAGCACTGAAGGCTTGTTGTTGTGAAGATTTGTTCTGATATCGTTAACTACTTTTAGCAGGGCTGTGATGTGTCCTAAAACCTGATTGAAACATTTCCAATTTAGTGTTTAGAGTTTAAAAAGGTACTTAACTGATTTAAAACTAGTTTCTCTAAAATTTTACTTAAAAATGTGAGATTTGACATTGGTCTAAAATTGCTGGGTGTTAAAATATCCAGGTTCCCTTTCTTTAAATGAGGTTTTACTAAAGCAGTTTTAAAATCAGTGGGGAGGACACCAAGCTGTAGGGAGTGATTTACTATGGCAAGGATGTCTTCAGTTACAGAATTATAAATATTTTTAAAAGGGAGGTTGAAATCGGGTCAAGTGAACACGTGGAGGGCTTCAGTTCTGTTACTATTTTCCTGAGAGTTTCAGCATCAACCAGGTCAAAATGTTCCAATGTGACATCACTCTGTACCCAGGTTATAGGTAAAAGTGCAGTGTGCTTGTTCTGCTGGCAGATACCAGATCTAATGTTGATTATTTTCTCCCTGAAGTAGCCAGCAAACATATTTAGAAACTGGAACCTTGATAATGTAGTTTAGTGGTGGGATTTACCAGATAATCTATTTTATTAAAGAGCAATCTGGGATTGTGAATCGGTTTTGAGAAGTACACTTGCTGTGATTTTTGAATTGTCTTGTTGTAATTTCAGTTTTTCTGTGAGTATATTGTGATGTATTATTTATATGGTTTATCGCCATCAGGGCTCAGCAATTCTGCAGTCTTTTTAGTTCCATGGTGTGACTATTTTCACATGGGGCAACCTTTTTTTTGTAGTTATTTTCCTGGTTTTAATTGGAGCGACTGCGTCAAGCACAGTTAATGAAAAATGAAAACAAAGTCTTCACAAGATGACAGTAAGTTGCAATATGTGATGTGAGAGCTGTGGCTACTTCAGGGGTAATGTAGCATTTTTTAACACTACGTTCTGTGGTACTTGACAGAGAAAGATCAAAACTGTTAAAATACGCAGTGGTGGTCAGACAGAGCCAGATCAGTGAAGATATATAATTGATATGATGTTCAGACCACATGATAATTACATCCAAGGTGTGGCCATGTTTGTGAGTCGGTATGTTAATATGCTTTTTTAAAAGCCATACATTCCAACAATTCTAAAAACTCTTCGGCTCTGGTATGTGCCAGATTATCAACATGTATGTTAAAATCACCAATTAAAATGCAGGAGTCCTAGCTCGTGTGAATGACAGATAGTAAGTCTGAGAATTCCATTAAAAAGGAGAGAATAGATAATTTAGGAGATCTATATATTGTCACTGCAAGGAAACAAGGCTGAGAAAATAAGAGTAGCATTATATTCAAAGGCATGAAATGTGCCTAGGTCCACATCCCTGCCCTTCAGTCTCCCTCTGTAGATTGCAGCTGTCCCTCCACCCTTCTTTTCCTCTCTGGGCGAATAGGTGTAGGTGGGTGGACAGGCCTCAGTCAGTGTGGCAGGTACATCTGTGCACAGCCTCAGGTCTCAGTGAGAAAAAGATCAGTGATGAGGTCATTGATACAAAAAGATTTGTTTGTTAATGCCTTTATACTAAAGAGCAATGTTGATTTCTGTTCTTTTTGCGACCGAAAATTAGTTCCTGTTTATGGGAATTGTAATCAAGTTATTTATGCTTGGGCCCTTTATACTTCTGCTGCCATTATGTTATGTCGAGTAAAGATGATGGGTCTTATAAAATCAACAGGGGTAGTTGGGGTAGGTAGTTAAGGTGAAAGGTGAAATACACTGCACTATGTTGTGTATGTTGTTGTGTTGTGAGCCCCAGAAAAGATCAAAGTTGTCTATCTAAGTGACCTTAAATTTGTCACTTGCAGTTTTTAGCCATGAATTTAAGCAGAACAGACTGAAGTTTTCTATGCCCCTTTTGTAAGTCAGTAGGGGTCCTGAAATTGCAATGTTTTTTCCAGTGGCTTTAAGGGTGGTGAGAAAAGTTTAAAAATGTTCCTTCAAAGTTTAGGACTTGCGTTGTGAAGTGTCGTTACTGCCAATGTGTGCCACCACAGTACTCACATTAGCGTGTTTTTCAAGCACTGCTGGAAGCTGTGTGTTCAGGTCCAACACACGGGCTCCGTGGAAACAGTGTACCGCTGCAGTGGTTCCACGGGAGGGGAGGGAGAGCTCCTGAACGATGGAATCTCAGATGACAATGGTGGAAGTAAGCGATGGTGGAAAGGTGGCTGTCGGGAGAGGAGTCCGGGCTCAGCATCGTAAAACGGTTTTGCAGCCTCAGCTCCGGACGAGATGATAGAGGGCGGTGGATTTCCCTGTGTCTTCCCTGCCTGCCTCTGTCACCCACCCGATTTCACTGATGTTCCCTCTGGCATGGTGTGGAGCACGAGCCCGTTGAGTGGCCCACAGCTGGAGCTGCCATGTCGGTGGTCAGTGGTGGAAAGTGCTCCTCAGCCAGTGTTTCTACACATGGCTCTTGAACTGGGAGAGCTGATTCAAGGAGCGCAACAAGTTTTGTGCTCCCATGCCAGCTGATCCGATTTAAGGCTGTGGAGTTAAGTGTCCTGACATTTCGATGTCTCTTAAGACAGTGTTTAGCTCAGTCATGAGTTTCATGTGCAATCAGTCAGCTTCTCCTGTAGTTCTTTTATTTGATCGCATTTGGTGCAGATAAAAGTTTCTGTGAAGTCCTCCATGTTTGATGATTTAAAAACATGTCACAGAGTTCGCATTTTTGGGCCCTCGTGCTTTCGGCTGTAGTTGGACCCTCCATTTTTTTAGGAAAATATCCTGAGAAGCAGCAACAGCTTGTCCTCTGAGGAGCACAGATCTTAAACATTCTGGTCTTCGGTTTCAAATTGGGTCTAATGAAATCTGTTAGACTGTACGATATCAGTTTTGAGGCATGTCAGTTTTTTAAATGACTCCCTGGTGAACTGCAATGCTACAATATATTTAGAAAGAAAAAATGCAACTCCCACAATCAGTCGGCACCATTTTCATGTTTTGAAAATGCAGCAAAACAAGCTTTTGCCATAGCACTATTACAGTTACAACGTATTAAAAAATGCATGGCAATTACAATGTCGTATCTGCGAAGAAGGACTTATTGCAGGACTGTTGTATTAGACTGCACTGGCTTTAGCTAGGTGTACCTAATAAACAAGCAACTTAGTGTAGGACCACTGTTTGTACTGACGACCAAAGCCCAAAACCGCAGAGTGTAAAGGGGGCCTTTTGTCTCAGGGGCATGGTTCAATCTGGTAGTTTCCTTTAATTGTTGTGGTGTACTCAGAGTTGCTCTTGTATCTTTCATTGTTGTTATTAATACCATTAGTATTTCATCAAATTTTATTTAAGTAATTTGGGGGTTTCACAATGTGGATAACACTCACCCACCATCTCAGAGACCTGGGTTTAGTCCCTGGCAGTGGTACTTTTGGCTTGGTCGTGCGCTGATTAACAAAATCGCAGGTAGGAAGCCGGTGAGGGAGCATGTCTCTACACTAGTGACTCCTGCTGGTTGGCTCGGCCTCTTGCACGTGATCTAGGAAGGGCCAGTGTTGTCCTGGTGAAGTCCTTGTTGGCAGGTGAGACTGAGGAGAAAGGAGGGGGGGTTAGTCAGACATGTTTTCACCTGCACCTTAATGTCTGCCTGCTAGAATAACATGTGGAAAACCAGCTTGAACAGGCCTCTCACCTTGAAGAGGCCTCTCACCTTGAAGACAAGGCTGTCATTAGACCCATGTTTTCCCCTCAAAAGCTGTTGACTTTGATGTTAGTGACCCAAACTCCCAGACAGGTTTTGCCTTTAACATCTCCCAAAGAGGATTCGCAAAGTATATTGTGGAAAGTCCCCTCAGCCTTAGATCTGTGGGCAAACCCACTGTTGTAATGGCAGCCATTATAAAACCCCACACTTCTGCGAGGGCTGCTTGGTGTTTGATCAATTAGGTATCAGGCCTCTTAGACGTTGCAAAGGCCACTGAGACTCTGCTGGCGTCTAATGGCTTCTCGCTGACTGTATGAGTGTCCCCAGGGGTTGATGCCTCTGAGCTGCAGGGTAATGGCCACTGCCTGCTGCCATTTAGGAAGAGTCAATAGCAGGGAAAATCTTTTGTTGTCCCCAAATGTTACATATTACCCAACCTCTGAACTAAATTTACAGCGCTGCATCTGCATGATAGTGTAATTTCAACACAGCTGTAGCAATTCAGATAAATATGAATCCATGACAATCTTTACAGTCACTGTGGAAACTAAAATAATGTATTTTATGCAGCATTTCACAAGTTGTTTTTTTTTATGACTGACACAAGACCGTGCATGCACTTTTAGGAAGACATTTTATTTACTGTTAGAGGTATATAAGAACTGTCTTCTAGATAGCCTCATTAGTGTTTTCTAGCCATACCTGCTGACATTTAGGTTTCAAAATATGATTTTTTTTGATGGGGTTAGGTAGAACACCGTCCTGCCCTGACTATGGCCCGTCAGCCTGCGCAGGAAGCAGCACATGCCCTTTAGATCAGGTTTTGGGTTGGCAGGTTGCGGTGACAGACAGGTTGAAATTATATGTAGTGTGTTGTTGGGATCATCTAACATACAACAGCAAATGTAGTTTAACAATCTGTTTTCTATGATCTAGATATTCTCTTAAATCTTCCAACATCAATAGTCTTGCAATAGCTGACATAAAGTAAGGTAAACAGATCAGCAGCGTTTGTTTTGTTATGAAGTGGAAGTGCTCTGAGCCTGAACTCTGCGGTTAATGAGTAACAGTTTTTGGTGATGTGCAGCACTTGACATGAATTATATAGCCACAATATGGGCAGTATAGCTTCACACCCCTAGAGCTGAAATGATTTGTCAATTAATTTAGAAAATTAATCGGCAATAAATTAAACTGCAACTATTTTGATAAGCAATTTATAAGTAATTTATCAAGCAAAAATGCTCCAAAATTGGAGAATTTGCTGGTTTTCTCTGTCATATATAGTAGTAAACTGAATATCTTGGGTTTTGGTTTGTTGGCTTGTCAAAGAACGCAATTTAAAGATATCACCTTGGGCTCTGGGAAATTGTCATGGGACAATTTTTACATTTTATAGACAAAAACACAGTTAATTGAGAAATCGGCAGATTAATTGATGATGCAAATAATCATGAGTTGCAGCCCGAGGGGCGAGTCAGTGCTGCTAGTAAAGCACTAGCAGAATGGATCTTCTTTAAATGTGGCTACAAATAATTAAAAATGTATAAAAATGTAGCCTTTTAGGACATCCTTGTTAACTGCTGGGAGAGCTCAGTGCTATAATATGATAATGAAGATTTAAACAAGCGAAGGGGGGAAAAATTAAGTCCAAATTAGATTTTCCGCACGTGTGTGGCAACCAGGGTCCATGTATCATAAATTTCGTTCTGTCCTTGTTTTCGAGAATGAAAGTGCAGCCCAAACTTTCTGACCGCGTGGACTGTATGTCTCAACAGTGTGTGCGAACATGTCCGTTTATGTAAACACCCAAATGTAGTTTTAAGACGAAACGCATTTGTGTCAATGTGTGGTTTAAACTTAATGCTCTGATCTTTGGCAGTGTGTGACCTGGTTAATTCTTTGATATGTTAACATTTAATTCCTGATTATATACAGGTTTTGATCTGTTTATTTGCTTCTCTCAGATGTTACTTGTGTGCAAATAGAGCAACTAACAAATGGAGTACATCTTGCTTTGCATTAGTTTATTCACAGGGGAGAACAGAAGGATTCAAATTATGCACATTTCTTATATCCTTGAGTGTACACCCCCTTTTGAAGGTTGTCGCTATCTTTGTCAGCATTGTAGAAACAGGCATTTAAAAAAAAAAAGCATCAGACGATACGTGTCACAGAACTGAAATGTACATACATTTTATGCTGTTGTTCTGAAACAATGTGTGTCAATAAGACATTTGAGCTAAATAGCATTCAACCAGCCAGCAATGAACTCGACTCTGCACCTCTTTATCCTGGGTGGCTTTTAGGTTGATGACAGGTAAACCATTTGTCAAGCACAATAAATTACACAGACAACGCACTTCAGGCAACACTGTGGCTATAATTTGTGTGTTTGACAGGAAAAGCTATTCAGTTGAAAAAGGTTGAGGCGACATTTCTTGTTAGTTTTACTATTTGCTCAGTTGTATAGATTCTTGAAGCATTTGCTGTTTTTACCCGAATACCAGAGAAAGCACTTACTTTTAGTACATTTGTCTTTGACCAATTGTGCAAATGCATATGTTTATTAGTAAACAGGGGTGTAATGCCAATGATTTGTACCTTCGTTGGTGTTGCGAATATTGTTAAAACATATCAGCTTGTCTGGATTTTGCGTTATTTGCAAAGTTGTTTTTTTTTTAAATAGGAGCATTTTTTTATGTGAATCAGATTTACAGTAAAAAATATTAGACTGCAAACTTATTTTTATGAACATGTGTGCTCCTGTTCTGGTTTTACTTGAAAAATAACATGAAATTTGGGTCAGTAAACACATCAGAATGTTTTCACATGTTCAAGGAATTGGATTTTGGATATGAAGCTCTGATGATGAAATTAAAAGGGCAATATGTTAGAGCTTTACTGCAGCATAACAGAAAATGACCATAATGTATCTTATAATTTATCTCTGGGGCCTTTCAGCTAATTATGCATAATTAGCCTCTGGGGAAAAGGGCAACTCATTGGGATGCACTGTGTGCCAGTATAGCTGCTGATCCCTTATTTGCTTTGCTGTTGAAAATAATATTGTCACTTCATTGCAGATTGTATTTGAGTGAATCTAATTAACATTAAGCTGTTGATAAGGACTGTTTCCTCAAGAGTTACTAACCCTAGAGGCAGAAATCTTTTAGCTTTTGATTAAGGTTATAATGACAAAGTGGTAAAATAACACCAGTCTTATCCTTGATTTCTTCATTATCTTTTAATTAAGGTCATAATGGCAAAAACAAATGCTGTTTCAAACAAGTGTCATAGTAAAGCTGCTGTTATTTTATCTTTTCAATATTCTCAGCAAATCCCATGAAAAGACGAAAACCAACAATGAGTTTATCCTACTATGTGTTGTGTATGTAGCCACAGCCTGGTTGATCTTATTCCTCTGTGCCATAGAACTCCATTGTTATCCAAAAACATATGAAAGAGCCATACTGTTGCATTAAAGTGATTGTTTTTTTATTACAATGAACACAGCCAGTGAAGAAAAATGGAACCGAATCCCCAAACAAAACACTGAGTCATGCAAAATACTGTGAAATAACTAACTGCTATGTTCATTGTAATGAAGAAATAAGTCATCTAAATGCAACTGCATGGCTCTTTGTATGTGTTTTAAAGTGGTTTCTGGAGATACAGTGTAAGTTATCAGGCCGTGGGTACATAAACATGGGATAAACAACTAGTTGGTTTTGTTTTTGGATTTTGTTGATAAAAATAAGTGTTCACACCTTTTTTTTTTAAATGCTTCACAGACACAAATGAACAAAACTCCACCTGAACTTAATTAACACATTGTTACTCTTGTATTGACAGGGGTAGTGTTCGTTTTCCCCCCTGAGGCACCACTTCCTGAAAGGCCTCGCAGTGAAGGTGTGACGTATGTGAATATTCCTGTTAGTCCCACATCCAAGAAGCAGCTCAACTACATGGAGCTGGAGCTGCAGGAGCCAGGTCTTAGCACCCGAGGGACCGCCGCACATCTCCCGCCTCAGAGTAAGGACGCATCTGAAATAACCTTTGATAAGTAAAAGTGCTGACAAACAAATATAAAGGTAATCACTATTGCTTTAAAAAAATGTTTTTTTTACCTTGTTCAGACAGCAGCCATCTATCTATTGTAACTGTTGTGCAACAAGAAGCCTCAGAAAATCATGTGACACTTCAAGATTCACTACTGAAAAACTCATAATCTCAAATGCTCACTGGAAAGCTAATAAACTAACTACCTAATAAATTGACACTTCGAAGACTGCGGCAAGTTTGTGTTCAGTGTATTTGGACGACTTCTGCATTTCGACATTTCGACCGTACTGTTATAGTTGCCATTAATTCTGAAGAGATGTTTTGACTTGTTACTTAAGTCATAAGCTCTATTGCTTTCCCTTACAGGTGCCCTGTGGAGTTTACTTGTAAACAAAAAAAGTTTCTGTCAGTATCGGAAAGTATATCACACGTACCTGCGTGCGCGCCTCCTCGTGTATAACAACACACAAAGCGGGGATCCACTCACTAGAACACTGCTCCATAGCACTACCAGTGGTCGACAACTCTTCATGAACCTCATGTCACAAATCACAAATGTCTGGATGGTAGTAGAGCCAGGTATAAGACCTCAGTACATTTTGGTACCAAACAAAATGTGTCTATCACAGAATACTGAAAACTGCCAACTGCGAATGTCTGGTCAGATTCATAAAATAGTTTTTTGATCACAGAGTTCCTGATTTAAATCAAAATTTTGCCAAAGGCAAAGTTCTTGTATGGTTGCTTGTGTTTAGACAACCTTTGAGTCTGACTACTCTAACATAATATAGTCCGGTATTGTATTGGCACAAGTATAGAACAATTTCAGCCCTAGAGATTAGTTTGCATAATTGTATTCATCCTCTTAACTGATAATTCCACCATATTTTATGTCGGTGGCAAAACTCCTTTGCTATTATTATACACATTATTAAATCTTGCTTACTTTATAAATCTGTGCACTCATGTACCAGAGCACTGCCCAAATGGACATGCTGTAACTATCAATCATCATAAACTAGAAAATCATGAATGCCTTTTTAATGCATATTCTGATCCCATTTTAAAATTCATGAAAATTTCTAATGAGGATCTTTAATAGATAAGATGTAAGCAGATTTTTAATGCAAAGGTTTGAATTTAAAAGAAAATCCACATCCTGAATTGATTCCAATGAAAGTAAAATGACGTCAGTCATGCCCTTAGTGAATGTTCTTGTCTTTGTCCACACCGTAGCTGTGCTCATGTTCTGATCTGTGCAGCATTGTTGAAAAGAAATATAGTAAATAATACACTATATTTTCTTTTCAACTCCTGCAGACAGATGTGAAAGAGCCAACAACAAACCAGGATGTCATTATCAGGCAAGGATGAAAAGTTGCTCTCAATACACAATTGTTCTGTAATTGTGTTTTATTTTGTCAGAGTTACAGGAATCTCTCCAAACAATTGAGCCAGTTTCCTCTCGTCCCACTAAAAGACAGCTATGTCCTTGTCATCGGAGACGCTGTAGTGAGCTGTAATTGACAGACAAGTCAGCTATTAGTGTCATTGCCCTCAGGAATATGAGGGCTGCTCGGGCTCTGACATGAGAGAGGTTAATATCTGATGTCAGCAATACAGTTTATATCCCGGCATGCGTCCTCATTAATCTGTCACCTGGGAGGAGGAGTGTCCCATCTCGCCACTGAAAAGGGGTCACAGGGCATTCAGATCACAGCTGTGAATTCACTGGCTCAAATGGATCCTCCTCCAGGGACTTTCGATGCGTTGTGAAGAGCTGGTTTTGAGTTCCTCGACTTTGAGACTGTAAAACACATAACTCAAGCAGGAGGCAGTATGGTGATGTGCATTTTTGTTGTATTCATGCACATTCTGCTTTTGCAATTAAACCTTGACACTTTGCTTATTTGATTTTCACAGGAAAGAGAGCACCAAATTATGGAAATGCCAGTGATGTGCATATGGAAGACAGTGCATGAGGGGAATTTTAAAGGCTTCAGCAGAATGATTTGCATATTCTTCTGATTTGTGTGGTGACGCTCAGTTGCATAACCTAAGCAATCATGTTGACAGCAAGGGCAGAGATCCACTTCACTCTGAACTCTCTGTTGTCATGTTTGTTTGGATGTTTATCAGTTCTTGAAAAAAAGATTTTTTTTTTTAAAGATGATTCAGCAATGCTTTTGCTGTCACCTACAAGAATGTCCTTTTGATTTATTTTTTAGCCAAAGTGTCTGCAAAAAATGCTCATTACAAGTTCCTAGAGCCCAAGGTGAAGTATTAACCAATACTCCAAAACCAAGAAATATTCTCATGTGAGAAGCTATAAATGTTGCCATTTTTTCCTAAAAACAAGTAATGGATTATCAAAATGGTTGACAATTAAAAGAATAGTTCAACATTTTGGGAAATATGCTTATTCGCTAACGGGCTGCTGGCTGTAGCATCGTCTTTACCGTACAGACATGAGCGTGACATCAGTCTTCATATTTAACTCTCAGCAAGAAAGCAAATAAGCTTATTTCCCAAAACGTTGAACTATTCCTATAGTTTTGTCAATCCACTAATTGTTTCAGCTTTGTTTGCTACCAAATGGAGTGCTCCAGTGGTGAATATTCAAATGTTAGACAAGTTTAAAGAGGGTCTGTTTTTGTGTCTTGACAGGAAAGAGCTCCACCAAGTACGCCCAGATTGACATCACCGCTACAGAGACGGCCCACAAAGTCGGCACGCAGCATGCCCTGGGTCGGCAGGAGGGCCTGCACACTCTGGAGCTCAGAAGAAAGGGTACGCCACATTGACTTCTTCATCACTAAACTCAGCAGGATGTTTTTGCCCAAGACCAGCCCACTACATCAAAAGTTTGCAAGAAACATCTGAGGGAGTCCAGACTGTTCTCAAAAGGTCCTCGGAGGTTTACTGTGGGATTCGTTCCCTGTTCTGTTCCATCTTGTGAATACAAATTTTTTTGGAAGTCGCTTCATCCAGTCTGCCCAATGTCCATTTTCTCAGATTCAGACTTGCTTCTGTAATCACAAAGCAACTTGAAAATGGAGCCTCCTCTGAAAGGTTTGGGACCGGATCAGGAGCAACATTTCATTCTTGGTCTCTTTTGTGAACTCGGGCATCTCATTAAATGGCATTATGTCAGTGCCTGAGCCTCAGGCTAACTTGGAGGAAGATGTGCCAGTCCTGAGCTGAGTCACTGGCCCTGATAAACCCCCAGAGCAGAGGCATTTCACAGCTCACTTGGGCCATCCCTAACAACATGCAATATGCTGTTTTTGTCCTTGTTTGGGAGAACGAGGCAGGGTGGCAGCAGAGATGGTGTTTGTTCTTTATTCCTCAGTGATAACCACATCAGTAATTCCACATGTAGTTGCACGAAACTCACTTTTTAGTATATTCATATTTGGGGAAACTTTCCATCCAGTCTTACTCAGAATGCTGCAAATTTCAGGTTTGCTGTTTTTCAAAAAATTAAGACAAGATTTATGTTTGTATAAGTAAGAGCAGGATAATTAATGGTTCTGCATAATACTTCCATATTGTGCCTGGGTGTAACTAATGGATCTGTGTTTGTCATATGAACAGAATCTCAGTGCTGCTATTGTTTTCTTTTTTCTGCTTCACAGTTCATATGGAATAAGATTTACTGTGGAAAAGTCTTCATAAATAATGCAAAGCAAAGAAGACGGTGAAAATCATTATTTAGTATGTGTTTTGTAGAGCTATTTTAGTCAACATATTGTTTTTGTCTCATACACTACTTGGATGACACTCTATTTTGATATCTGTAAATACATTCTCTTTCTATTTAGGTGATGTGGATTGTTATAAAATATACATTACATGTGAAGACAATGTATGTACAGTAAAGATGTATTGAAAGAGTTAAAAGGACAGTGCCTGCTTACTAAGGCTTTTTTTCTTGTAAATTATTTATAACATTAACTACTGCTTTGATGTGCATGTTCAGTTTTTCTAGAGCTACAGTAGTAAACCAGTTTGCTACGATGTTATATAAAACATCCTAACAATTGATGTTTGTTTTCATTCAATGCTATGGTTTTAATGTAGACTGCGCTACAGTGTGAAGGAAGTTAGCACTGATCGCCTGTTACCAAAATTTTTGGGCCAAGGAGTCTAGAATGAATCATAGGAATAATTATAGAAATATATAAATACATTCATAAATTAATGATGCATTATAAAACTCAAATTTAAAAAAATTATTAAAAGATAATTTAATTTGCTTATCAGTAATTCTGCTTCTTTAATTCTGCGTATTTAAATCATTGAATTAATTTTTGGAATTTAAAACTTTCAAATTTTAGTTTCTTATTCCTTTTCGTTATGCATCTGCCTGATGTTACACACCCTTTGGTGGCCATATTAGACATCTGTAGGTATTGGACAACAGTATTGTCTAACAAAAATACTCGAAAAATATACTTCATTATTTTGGTAGTATGGAACAGACTTGTTATTTTTGTGTCATAACATTTCATTGCCTGCTCACAAATGATTTTAGATGCTAGAGTTGGTACTTATAGTTGTCCCATGTTAACATTAAAATTAGCTCCTGGGTAGCTACCAAAGAAAATGTTAAACAAGAGTGTACTGAGATACATTACCTTAGAACAAAAAGTCCATATCACTCTATTCAGTTTCACTTAATGACCTACAATGCAGCCACACCATGACAATCCTAACGTTGCAGCAGATCTTTTTCTTGTTCCTTTGTTACATAGGACACCTGTGGAATTAAACACAAATATTGACTTGATTAGGCTTAGAATTGTTGAGATTGTGGAGAGAGGTATTAATTGATAAATGATTTTCTAATATTGCTCTATGATGGAACCAGATTTGCTCACAGTATTTGGACCAGTGCTGGCCAGCAGACTCAGTTTGTCTTTGCAGGAAAGGATCTGGGAGCCCCAAGACTGGCAGTGCAAGAGCTTTTGGAAGAGAAACAGTGAATTTTGCACATTATTTTCACAGTGTGCTACAGATCAGGTTGTAAAAGGTCCAAATGAAAAGCTTTCACACAGAGGGATTATTAATAGGGATTGCTCCATGTTTTCAAGATGGTGATGTATAGTCTGCCAGCTCCCGGAGCAACATGATTTGCATTGGCTTGTCACACAGACACTCGCACTATGGATATTAACCTCACTGACCTGGAACGAAACCATACAGAGCAGCGACATGTTTCTTGGAAACTCATTTATTCATTAAATTTAGCCAGAGAGAGCAGAGAAGTAAAGCATAATTAGCTGTCTCTGTGGTTGATAGAAATAAATAAATGTTAATGCATTGAGAAACTGGTGGCAGTAGTTAAACTGCACTGCAATTACACACAAGCTCTCTGTGGATTTGCATAGTTCATTTAGTTCTTGTGGGCAGAGTTTTAATCTCTCCCACTGTGCCCACCAACATTGAATACACCACAGATCTAATTCAGGACTAACATCTTTCTACCAGAACTGTAGACTTGAGAGTCGACTCCCAAAAGACTTGCCTTGAAACTTGACAACAAAAATATTCAAGCCTTGATCTGGTAAAATCCCAGAACAAAAGACAGCAGCAGGTGGGCTTTGCATGGCCACATGTGGCTGTAAATATTACACCTCTGCATTGAAGGGACCTGGTGTCAGCTAAGTAACAAACATTGTTGGCACAGCTTTGAGAGGAACGTGTTCAAATGCCGTGTCATTTTACTGGTAAATAGAGTTACAGCCCTCTTGCCCACTGAGACAGGGCCATTGCCATGAAGCCGACCTTTGTTCACAACACACACGTACAACTCAGTCATTTTAGCAATTTGTTACTTTAATTAAAAATTTAAAGAAATGTTTACATAAAAAAAAGACATGACATGACCTCTGTGTCCTCAGTAGTAGCTATGGGCCTGGCAGTACAGGGAGCATATAAACGCTGCCTTCATACCCATAACTGTACAAGCCACTGTATTCAGATTCACGTGTACATTGGGTTCGAAGAACAAAGACTGTAGAGGCAATGTATAAAAATCCAGGCCAATTCAGTTCTGTTCTTTGTACTGGTTCAATTATCTGAAATCTCCTTCTCCCCTTTGCCTCTAAGAAAATCACATCTGTTGAATAAGTAATTGGTACTTGCAAATCAAATTGTCTGCTTTGCTTCGTCAGTCTCATACTTACTTGTCAGAAAACAAATTCAAACAACTCAATCTGTTTAATTATTCATGCAAGGTCATTTTTCCCCCCTCTGCTTTTTGGTACTTCATCACTGATCTCGTTGCTCCTTCATAGGACTCAGAAGAAATAAAGACTACATTTCATAAATTATGCAGGAACTGTGAGAAAGGATTATTTTCAGGCAACAGCACTTTAAGGCCAGACAGGAAATTCCTGCCCCAAAGTGCATTAATAATTCTCCAACAACATTAAATACAGTTTGTTCAGATGAAAGTAATTTTTGTGCCTCAGTGAGTCTACTGTGCAGCATCTGATGTCTAATGACCATAACTTAACCTTTTACTTCACTCCTGCCGTTACCCTGTCTCAACTTTACTGTTTTGGTTCAAGAGCGGTGAGCTCTCATCAGCCTCGTTTCCAGACGCATCAGACAGCTGTTTTCAGAGAAAAGGGTCTGATAAACCCACTGTACGCTACCTGCCCAGCCCAAAATGGCTGACAGGCAAAGTCTGACTTTGGCAAAGAGTGACTTACATTAGTCAGGTGGACACAAACACGATTTTAAATAAATACCAATGCTGTTCTGTGTCTGCTGAATGGAACTGAAATAGGCAACTGTTTGCTAACATGTTTAGTAAACTGTTTCTGTTCTGAAACAGAAAATACCAAATCTTATCGCATTCTCACAAATTAGTGACTTAACTTTTTGCATAGTCAGCCTCAAACTGCAGCAAAGATGGTGGAGCACCGTGAAATGTCAGTTGTCAGCCAACCTGACCACAAATCACTGAACTGAAGTCATATCACTCCTAACGTACATAATTACAACACCACCTGTTAGCTAACAACTTTCCACCTCTGCATCATCTGCTATATTGCCCAAGAAGGTTAATTTAATTTATCCAACATGTTATCACAAAACCATTAATTATATTGTTCAGACAAACATTATTTCCTTCTTGATTAATCCATCTGCTAAGTATCCTTTCTTACTACGTGATAGTTATTCATGTCACTCTTTTCCTCTTGTTTCAATCAATTCTCATTCTGTGTAGTGCACAGCATTGAATTAGATTACAGCAGCACATGTTCTTCAGGTGATGTCTGGCAGAGCAACAGAGAGCATAAAGGACACTTAAATTAGTAATTTGCAGGATAAATGTCTTTGCTTTCCTTGAGATACACTGTACTGACAAAATGAATGTCAGACCAGACTGTGTATGTCACATTTGTTAATATTAATCTTGAGTTAATAGTGTTCACAAGGGCGAGACTGCGTCCCAGTGGCTCATGAATAGAGTCATAAAATAGTTGTTTTCAGATTTGAAGCAGCTCACAAGAACGCAACGTCACAAGTGTTGAGTCTGGCTTCACTAAGTGATGAACAACGGTCTCTTAACTCACGCACTGATGCTTGAACCTACAACCTCATGGCTTCTAAGTAAATGTTATGCTTCCACAAATAGCAGCTGATCGGTTTATCTGTCGGAAGTGATTTGTTGCAAATGGTCAAAGCCTGCAGGGTTTAGTAGCATTTCCAAACAGCAACCCAATAAACTCCAGCCGCTGACCTTTTTGCTCTGGTCATTGGGCCTTGTTCAGCCCAACTCAATTACGACCCCTAATGTCTCACACAAACACAAAGAGCCTCTTGCAGTCAGTGCCCACAAGGCATTTCAAGAGGAAACGCCTTAATCTTGTTTTGTTTTTTTTCTTCCCCCCATGCACCTTTTATTCTTTTTGGGCTGCAGCTTTATTTGTGTTTTCCTTTCACTTTCAAATGTGCTTATATGCTGATAATAGTCTAATTTTCTAATTACATTCTAGTTTAATAAGACTCCAGTATTCCAGGCGTTCAGCATGGTTTAAGGACAGCTAAGGATACAAACATCATCATTATCTCCACACGATCTCACTGCTGAATACTGAGGAGACTGCAAATACACACACACACTAAACCGTACATCAGTGATGGTGCGATAGCTCTCTTAATATATTCATTGACACAACCTGATGAGTGTTTATCATCTTGTTGAGTACTGAGTGTTCAAAGATGCTTTTCAGATCAGTCCGAACCCCCCTTTTTTTCCGTAAATTTATTTTTTTTACCAACTGGCTCAACAAGATGAATAGGTCATTTTCCCTAAAAATGAATGGGTTTAAATATATCTTGATTACAGTTTGATTAATTTCAGTTTCTACCAAATCTTAAGACAACTAACTACCCCTCCTTATTTCTACACAGACACACAAACCAACTGATTGAAAAGGAGACAGTTACAGTATTTTGGGAGATTTTCTGGGGGCTTAATGATGTGTATTGGTCCTGACCACAACATAAAAAGGACAGTTTGATGTAATCAGTCCTGCCTACAAATTTGATATTTCTCAATCTCTCATCTCTTAAACTTGCTCCAGGCTGCGCTCCTAATCTGCAGTTATGATTCACTCACTCACAGCTTTGGGAGAGATAATCATGGTGCCGAATATTGATTGGGCCATCTCAGCTCAGGCGAGTAACATGTGAGCTTTTAAAATCCATCATATCGCTGAAAGAGTCATGTGACAGCTGCTGCATTTTAATATTTGAGAATATTTTAATGAAACTGCTCAGTTTCTGACATCCCTCTTTCTCTCTGACACATCGGGGAGCTGTATTGCTGTAGTAAGCCTTGTTTCGGTGTGAGTTACGTAATGCACCAAATGCGTACCATTCCTTATCTGTTAGTTAACAACAACGAATGTTCAGCCAAACACAAACACTTCAGCTTGATAATTTGATGCTCATCTGCTGACTGTTACTGAGAGGAGAAAAACAACAGAAACTGTCAAGTGGCTCAGAGAACAAGTGCAAAAACAACAATCCACTTAGTGACATTGTTACCTCGGCACTAAAGCACATCTTTAGTTTTTTGTTTTTTTTTTCACCTTTGTCTTGTCTATATCATCTATTGATTTCCATTATTTCTTTGTTCAGATAAAAGGAAGTGCTGGTGACTAAACACGATGATCCTGCTGGTGAACTACTGTCAGAGGATGGCGGATGTACAGAATATTTTACTCTAAAACTAACAATTCTTTACTTTTCTATACTTTACCCCTACCTTATCTCACCTAACCTCAGTTAAACCTCACTTGCTGTTTTTGTCTTGATTTTACGCTCCGTTAACTTGACTGTCAGTGTTTCTGTGTTTTGCAGGATGACAGAAAAGTAGAAGTTGCTTTAAAATGAAGAACAATTATCACAGTGAGGGCTGTGGGACACAGTATGACTCAACTCAGCACGATACAAATGACTTGCTGATTTTTCCCCTCACAGGATGTGAGGTGGAGCCTGTAACCAAATCGTATAAAGTGGTGATGATTTTGAGCAACATCTAATTCCTTCTTGCTTTTTCAGTCCTGTGGCTTTACTTTATGTCATGATTGCCATTTCTTTGGATGTTCTTTTTCTTGCAGTTGCTTCCCCTCATTAGAATAAACATTTGAATCATAATTTCAAAAGTATTTCAAGATGTTTTGATACAGGAATTGGCAGTTAAACAGTCCGCACTATGTGCCATCTCATACCTTGGACAGCAAAATATATTCTTGAAAATAATCCTCTGGATTTGTGATACATTATGATAGACTATGGTGTCACAGTCAGCATTTAATTGACACTTAAGTGAAATATGGTAATGATATTGTAATTACATTATAATTATTCCGAAGTAATTTTCTTCCTTTTGTGGCATGAGATCCTATTTATGACATTGGAAGTGACACTTGGCACCCCGAGACGCACTTTAATGCACATGATGCAGTTTGTGCTACAAAATGGGACATATGGCACTTAGCGCCCCCCTAAAGCAAGACCCTAACATCCCGAAATGAGGAGGCCTGGGGAGTCTGATCTGTGTCATCATCCATAGGTGTGATGAGGTGAAAGAGGGTGGGATGCAGCATCAGCAGGAGTGGGACCCGAGCAGAGGCCTTGGTGCTTTTAAGTCTGACACATGCTGACGAGTGTGACCTGGTCAGGACAACACACTATTATCTGCCTGGTTGGATGAATGGTTAAATGACCCCTACATAGTATTGGTATTATATTCTTGCAGTTCTGCTGTGGGAGTGCTTCATAGCCCCAGCAGTATAAGCTTTCTCTTTGCATGGCTGATTATTACCTGGTATCGTTACAGTGTTATCAAAGATAGTTATTTCATTAATGCTACTCTAGAGCACAGAGGTTGATGGGGCTAAAAGTTGAGAAAATAAAGAAAATCAGCCGTTTGACTTCTTCATGTTAACATCTTCAACTTCCCTGTTGGGCTTTTCAGTAAACTGAAGGGGATCCCAGCACATCTGTGCGGAGCAGAAAACGTGGCCTTTGATTAGCTCTTCAAGGCAAAATCAAATGAAACACTCAACACACACACACAAGACTTGACATTTTAGAGATGAGTCACAAGGTTTCAGTGGTGTAGGCTGTGAAAATAGATAACCATTGCTCAGCAAGATGTCGGTGAGATTATCTGTGTAGTCAGTGGTGGTGACTCGACACTGTAATACTCTTGTACAAATCTGACAATGTTATGATGACACTTCTAATCCAGGAGGGAAGCTTTAATGTGTGGAGCTTCTTTTTGCATTATTGTCTGTTTAAAATGCAAAATAGGTTCATTCACCTCATTTGGTAGCTACACTCCTGTTCTCCATCCAGTTAGACTTCGCAAAGCTGAACTAGCTGTAGATCATTTACTTAGGTTGTCTTCTGATCTCACGTCTCTGATTCCTGTGCAGTGTACTTTTCCTCACAACTTCCTTGTCACTGTAGTTTTTCAAGATGTGTGGGGTTAATCTTCTTACATGTCTGCTTTTAAAAGAATAGCTCGACATTTTGGCAAATATTCTTCCTCGCTTTCTTGCCAGGAGTTAGACCACTCTCTGATGTCTGCAAGGTCATTATGGTTAGCTTAGCATAAAGCCTCAAATTAGATGGGAAACAATTACCCTGGCTCTGTCCAAAGGTAAAACAATCTGGCTAGCAGCAACTCTAAAGCTCACTAATTATCCAGGAAGTCACTGCACCGACCAAGAAATAGTGTGGCACCTAACCCGCTTTAAAAACACACCTTGCTGTGTTCACACTTTTTAAACAAACAAGATATAATGTGTTCATTAGTGAGCCTTAGAGGTGCTGGTAGGTAGATCTTTTGTTTTACCTTTGGACGGAGTCAGGCCAGCTCTTTTCCCCCTGTTTCCAGTCTCTATGCTAGGCTAAGCTAACTGCCTCCTGGCTCGAGCTTCATATTTAGCATATGGACATGAGAGTGATATTGATGTTCTCACCTAACTCTTGGCAAGAAATCCAATCAGTGTATTTGCTAGTGTTAAACTATTCCTTTAATTCTGGGGGGGGGGGATCCCCCACGGCGATTACAAGCCTGGGTTAACATAAATGTAGGAAAAGTAGTAGAAGATATAGTAACACGGTGAAAACCCATCATTACTGTCACACAATTATGGGGCCATTGTTTTGAGACTAGCATGATGCATTGGGAACTCAGCGCTGCTTTTTTTTAAATGACAATTTATTCAAACTGCAGTGTTTTATAAGCCACTTTAATCTCTTGTCTTTTCTCCATTTTCTCTTCACTTGCACACAAGAGAGGATGAGTGGGAGTTGTCACAGCATGCCACCTCAAACAAACAGATTTGAACGATGGACCTACGCAATGACATGACACCTCTTACAGTTTGTAATGAACACTCTCATGGATAAGTGGAAGAAATATATTTTGATGCAGGATATCACAAAGGGATATCGGCATGACATGTTGATAAAAGATAAAGGGTACTTATAGTAGGCATATTGAAGTAGTGAGAGAAGAGAAGACAGAAACCACAGTCATGTTCTACATCGATTAGCTTTCACTGCAGACACAGATCAGTTGATCCATGAGAGATACAGTAAATGTGTCTTACAAAATAAAACTGTAATGAATGTCTATGGACATCAGTATCGATTGTTATGTCATAGTAGATCCACAACTACATGACATTTTTTAATGGCAGCATTGCAAAGCTTATAAATTCGGATACATGTAGGCTACAATGACATATTACAGGTTGAAAGAAACCTCGTTATTGCAGTTCATAGCGGCCCCTTGAGAGTCCCTCTTCTGTGCAGAGGGTCTTCAGCTATCGCACTGGTTGCCTGGCAACCTTATTCTAGCGACAATATGCCGGAAAATCAACGCACTGTTGTTTGCCTAGTCATAGTCACAGCAACGTAACTCACCCTAAAAACACAAATTGTTGTTTTTACATTTCTTTTTGTGTAGCAGTTTCCAGTCTTTATGTTGACTAAGTTAATTGCCTCGTGGCTCTAGCTCTACACTTAAGGCACCGACATGAGAGTGCTATCAATTATCTCATCTTACTCTTGGAAAAAAAGCGAGTAAGCACATTTATCAAAATGTTGAACTATTCCTCCAACTGTAGTAAGAGGATTTTTGTAGATTTTCTTGCGGGGATAAAAGCAGCTCCAAATAAATAAAAATTTCCTAAGAAAGACCAGCAGCTACAATCAGGAAGCTCGGTCAGACTCAGACGCTTTGATTTTTGGTGTGGTTACACTCTCTGGGAAATACCCTGAGCTATGAAAAGTGCCTCGTCAAAGAAATAAAACTACAAAGAAAGCAAAGGAAAGGCAAAGTCATTATAAAGCAATTACCAGACTTGTAAGTAATTAAGACACCAGGCTTCAGGACAATACGAGTCACCTACTGCTTTGCTTTGCGATCAACAATACCAGAATAACAATACCAGCTCCCAGGTATTTGTGTGTTTGTGCATGTGTATATGAATGTATGTGTATGGAAGGAGGGAGGAATTAAGCAAAAGTAATGATTATGTTGCTGTGTCACGAGGGAAAACACTGATACAGAGACCACCCTATTTTAATTGCAAAGTTTGGTGGCTGTTTTCCAACTTGCTTATAAAATGGGAAATCAGATAACCGCAGGCTTCCTGGCTGTCCTGATAGAGACTTGATAATGGATTGAAGAGGGGGACAGAATCGATACGGCTGTCCACACTCTGGGCCAGGAAACCATCACTGGAGCGCAGACTGTACTTCTGTAATCTGCAAGGGATGACCTGGCTTGTACGGGCCTCTCAGTATCCTTAATGCTGACGGATTCAAGCAGTCTGTCAGCAGCAATCAGGAGCCATTTGAACAGATTTGTTGGACATTTTGTACTGTTAATATTGCTCATTGAAAGGTTTATTCATATATTAATATACAAGGAAAAAGATGTATATCCTGGATAGATACAGTGGTGTGCAAAAGTGTTTGCCCCCTTCCTGATTTCTTATTTTTTTGCATGTTTGTCACACTTAAATGTTTCAGATCAAACAAATTTAAATATTAGTCAAAGATAACACAAGTAAACACAAAATGCAGTTTTTAAATGAAGGTTGTTATTAAGGGTGGCCCAACCAGTTATTAGGTTTTGGGGGCAATCACTATTTCACACAGGGCCATGTAGGTTTGGATTTTGTTTTCCCTTAATAATAACAACCTTCATTTAAAAACTGTGTTTACTTGTGTTATCTTTGACTAATGTTTAAATTTATTTGATGATCTGAAACATTTAAGTGTGACAAACATGCAAAAAAAATTAGAAATCAAGAATCACCACTGTATATATATTTGTACAATTAGTAAAACTTGCTGTATAAACAGAAAGTACAGCCACAAGATTTACAACAACAAAAACAAAAAGGAGAAACAGAAAAGTACTGTTTTTTTCATTTGTACATTAAAAACTAACTCTCTGGATGCGCTGATTTGATGATTTTTTTAATTAAACAATGAAGCCCATCATTCCTCACTCATCAGTTGTGTAATGAAGCCACAGATGAAAACTTTCACACACTGAAAGATTTCAAAATAAACTCGAAGTTTGAATTTAATTGGGAAGTTAGGCTAGGCACTCTAATTCAGTGTTCAATCAGCTGAATATTCATTTCCATTTCTTTTTCCTTTGTCTTTTACCAACGCAATTTTCAAACTAATTATCAGTTAATACTGTCTCAAGAGTAATTCAATCTTTGAGTCATTTCGAAAAATATGAATTCCAAGTCAGAGTTTTATCTCAACATGATGTTAATTTTTAATTTAGCTAATTACTGTAGAATAGCTGTGCATGCAGTCTCATCAAATTAGAGTTGACGTTTTTTCTTACTTTCCCTTGACTTTATCTTATCTCTGCTTTTCCAGTACAGAAAAACATGACTGTTATTAATATTTCATTCCTTTGTGCCACAACTCAAGGTGAACGTTCATGGAGGCCAAGTTCAGAGTCTTACTGAATGAGACGCAACCATGGAAATTAACAATACAGAGACCATCAATGTCAAACATCTACACAACCATAAGACAAGAAGCCATATTCACCAGTTACCAACTCTAGTTTTCAGGGTGAGTTAATGTTGGCATCAAATCGGCAGCTTCCTTCCCCTGAAGAAGGCTTAGCAGTGTTTTTCCATCCAGGAAACCCCCTCCTCTGGTCTCACTTACATGCTAAAGCTTCATCCTCTATATGTTTTAACCTGCATCAACACCCTACAAACTACAATGTATAAATTTAACTTACTGGGTTAAAACTATGCAAGTTGGCGCTATATTTCCTCCATAACTTCCATGCCTGTGATTACGATATAGTTTGACTACTTCCATTTGAGATCTGTCCATTTCAACCAGTCTTCATACATAAACAACAAAATAGGTTGTTTGTTATTGCCTTCCAAAACAATCCATAAGACATGACAATCACAAAAACTATTAATAATTTCTGATCTGCCACCTCTATGGTTAAGGTTCGGTAAAGTTTAGCCTACTAAAACTACTTGGGGTAACGTGAAGGATTGTGGTCATGGTCATAAAAATTACTTGTTTAGGGTTAGAAAGATCATGGTTATGGTTAAAAGAAACATCGGCTGTTGGTAGGAGACGTGATGTGAGCTTCAGTGTTTGCGGTTGTATAACAGCATCTCGCTAGTTCCACCTTTGCTTCTCAGAGAGAGAGAGAGAGAGAGAGAGAGAGAGAGCAGTCATTATTAACACGGCCACAAAACGGTCAGTTGTCAGGAAAACTTAAAAATCAAATCATTTTGAGTGTTTGAACGACCAATGCTGTATTTTCTCCGGTGAGGAAAGTCTATAAATGTGCTGCAAGGGCAACCAGTGGCTGGCAGCAGGTTGGGTTGGCCATTCAAATGTACACATTGGCCAGATGGTGGCATTATATCTGTGGTCAGAATCAGGATCATGGCTAATATTCATCAATGCTCCAAGGTTTGTCATAATCAAAGTGGTGGTGGAGTTATCACATCTGAGATAAAAATGTTGACTTTTAACAACAGCACTGTCCTTAAGCTAAAAAAGTTTTTAACATTTTGAACACAGTGGTAAAAGGCATCAACATCTGAATACAAAAATATTACATTCACCCCTTGAAGAAATTAGTAGTACTTTAGTGCATGGAGATTCCAAGATCCAATATGTGTGCAGGTTGCAAATGATGTATCCTTTGCTTGTCCTTTGTTCAGCAGGTAATGATAACAGTGAAACAGCAGGAGAGCTTTCACAGCAACAATCACCATGGCAGTTTGGAGGGGTGGGTGGGGACTGGCGCAGATGCACCAACTCTTGAAAGAGTGACCTTTTGCCCTCTTTTAACCCAACCCATGTCTCAAGAGTACTTGAGGCAAACATAAAAGCAGCAAGAATCACGACAGGGACATCAGGGAAAATACTGAATATGCTTTGGCTTGGAAGGATTTAGTTATCCTTTGGGATTAGTGATGCTCAAGTGAGCAAAAAAGCTAAAGCTTGTTAGGATTCAGATTGTAGTGCTGCTAGACCAAGAGGAAGATTTAGTTTTTTGGTAGCATTCGTGTAGTTTTTCTGGGATCAACATAGCGAGAAAAGTTATACATTTAGATTCAAACGATCAATATTCAAAACTTATTACAGTTTTTAAGAATAAACTGCACACAATGAGGTAAATATTTCATTATCAAGAGAAACTCCACGCTTGCAGCATTGGTTAGCTTATAGCGTGAAGTGTTATAGAAGAAGTGAAAAGTTCTGAAAACTATTTTGGCTGCCTGTAAACACACATCAGCCAGAAAGTTTTGATGTTTTTAATCTTTAGAGAAAGATAGAGGCAACTCCATCCAAAGCCACCAAAGAGCAGATGGACACTTGTCCCTTCTGCAGCAAAAAAGCAAGAAAAGCTCTTGACTGTTGATCCTCGGGCTTAGTGGTGTGATTTATCTTTGCTCAGACATGGTTTAGCACTTAAGTCTAACTGCTGTTTGTACCAGGGAGGGTTTAGAGAATTGTGAAGGGAAAAAACACATGAACCTCAATCTAGGGTGAAGCAGTAACAAAAAACTGAGTTTGTGGTATTGGAAGGCTAAATGATTTTGATAGAGGAGAGCTAGGTGTTCCTGTTGCATTTTCCTTTGTATAAAGTATATAGCTGGCTCAAATTCCTTACTTTCTTTCCAAAAGAACTGTCGGAATAACCCACGCTCAGCAGGCAACTCCTATTTGCAGAAATTCCCACAATAACTTTTCTGCTAGAACTTTTCCCAATTTCAGTTACCTTTATACAATAAACCCCTGCCTCTGTCAATATTTATTCAGGTTAAAGTTATAATCCTTAAGATTTTCATGAAATCAAACCCCATTTTTTATATTATTTATGGTCAGTATTTCTTCAGCAATAACCACTCAATTCAATGTATTTACATTCTGTAGTTACCTCTCTAGTAGCAGTAGTCTATAGTAGTTTTCATAGTTAGTGGCGGAGTCTGCCATTCAGGCGTTGGATTCAAATTGCCTTCACACGCACAAGGGAACAGAAAATGATGCATGCATGTAATTCAGAATTAGTTTAATTTTATTTCATTGATATCAGCCTCACTGTTAACTGTTACTGTACTGCAGATCACAGTGGCAATTATTATTCACTGACTTTATTAAAACAACAGTTTGTTTGGATGCATTGTAAAAGAAATACAAAAAGAAAAGCAACTGGTGCATGCTGACAAGGTAGCTGTACCCACGGATGTCGCCAAATCACCCAGGTCTTGAAATACAGGAGGGAACGCATTCATTTTCTTCACATGAGCAGAAACACTTCTGACACTAATAAGTGGTGAGACATAATAGTAATTATTTATTTATACATAATATTTTGTTTTATTTGCACCCTTCTTTTGCAGTTACAGCACATCTGCCACAATACCTGGCAGCACTTGACACCACTTGCATGGCAAGCATGGAAAATATGATAAAATGCATGAGAATCCATTTCTCCCCAAAAAAAGTCAATAACTGTTAGCCAGCTGGGGCAGTCAAGTGAGACCAATATCTCTCTTTGAAAGTGTGCAAAGGCAGAGTAGACGGCTCATGATCCCAAAGCAATTCATCTTGTCTAAAAATCTAAAAGACTTTCGCAAACCTTTCATTTCTTGTAGTGGTGAGTCTAAGCCAATTACTACTTTGTCATGTACTGGGTACTTAAGAGTATGTGTGTATTCAGGACAGATTTCCATTGAGGGGTATTTTCTGAAAAATTACAACACATTAGCTGAGGTTACTGTATGTTTAGTAATAATTTGCTTTGCAGCAACTTTCCTCATGTGCTCCTTTCACAACGATACAAACATTAGCTGACATTTCAGGGAGTCAACAGCTCTTCATTTCTGAGCCTGGCCTTTCCATGGCTTGACATTTATCCCGCACTTGATTGGTTGAAGGAAAGGAAGTACTCTAGCCTCTTATGCACTCCCCACCTATCCCTTGTTCTCCTTGTCTCTTCCAATTAAGGACTCTGCCCTCAGGGCTGCCTAGAAAATGCTCTAAGGCTTTAAAGCATTTTGCACGGCCTCACAAAGGGCACAAATTTAGAATTCATTGCATTTCTGCCCACATAAAAGGGCTTCAACACGCGATTTGTTTGGGCAAATCAAGCAGAGTGTGCAACACTGTTGACATGGACTCACGCAATGTTGTGTGCAAGAGAAAATGTTGAAAAGAATGTGAAAAGAATTTCATCCTGAAACTTCTGAGGTTCATCACTGTGGTTGTTTAGTATTAATTAAATTCAGAGAAAATGAAATGCATTCTGTGCACAGTGTCCTATGATTCATAACAGGCCTAATCAACTAATAATCAACCGAGTGTGTCCCTCCTATCAGGTCTGAGAAATGTGGAATAAATTTGTTATCAAGGAGTTTTCATGACAAGATGGATTTAGAAAAGAAATGAGCCACTTTCTCACATTTTACCATGAAACCCTTGAAAGTCATTCTCAAATCCAACCTTATTACATTTAATGCTATTAAAGGTATTCTTTTTTTCGCCTACAGTAAGTGATTCAGGATATATGATTTGGACTTGGCGGTGAAGGTAAATGCTGCTTTATTTGAAATGTCAAGCATCAAACAGATCATTGCCTTTGGAAGTACTTTTTTTTGATAAGCATATGGTACAATCCAGCCTTGAGGGGATGATGTTCACAAACATGAATATAACAGACTGTGCCCACTAACACAATTAACTTGGTAGCTTCATTTTCACTGAACATGAACACATGCGACGATAAATATATCCTGAATGTCACTGCAGCAGACAAGATGCTATTAATAATAGTAGGATAAAATGTGATGAGTGAAAACATTTCTCAAATTTGGATCATAAATCTCCATTTGCCAGTACACAACTCTGAAGTTGCACATTCATTTAGGTATTAAGTATTACCATAGGGAGAAATACCAGATGATGCTTGGCACGTGGCTCTAAAGAAGGCAGTGTCGGTTGGTCGCTCCACCACTTTGGTCCAGACTGAAATATCTATAACTACAAACAACTATTGGATTGACTGAAATTAAATTTTGTAAAGACATTCATGTTTGCCAAATGACTTTAGTGATCCCTTGACCTTTCCTCTAGTGCCACCATGAGGTCAATATTTTTTACTTTAAAGAGAAATATCGCAACATCGACTATACGGATTGGCACAAAATTAGATTTTTTTTTCATACCACCACCAACAATTTTTTTATTTGTCCAGTATTTGTTTTATGACCAAATACCTGCCAAAATAATGACATTCCATCAGCCTCAGCTGTACTTTGTGTTCAGTACTAATTAACTAATGTTAGCATGCAAACAAGCTAAACTCAGATGGGGAACATGGTAAACAGTATACCTGCTAAACATCATTAGCATTGTCAATGTGAACATGTTAGCATGGTGACATTAGCATTTAGCTCAAAGCACCGCTGTGCTTAAGTACACACAGAGCCGCAAGAGAGTTTTATTGAATTATAAATCCTGTAACTCAAATTAATTTTGTTGATTACAGGCAGACAGACCAATCAAAGGCCATCTACAGCCTGGTAATCAGGGATTTTGTGCATGTTTTGTTTTTCTCCATCCTTTGAGAGGAGACACAATAAAACCTTCATGACTATTTTGAAAAGTATCTAATAAGTACTTGAATACTAATAATGCCTAATTTATTTCATTTACTACATGAATACTAACTTGAATGAGGACAAAGAATACTGTGACATTATGAAAAGCACACATCTGTTTAAAACAACTGTCTAACATTTGTTACTTTAATCCAAAGGGCAGAATGTTGTAATTTCTCCTTTAATGGTTGTTGATGTAACTACTAATAAATATGATTCGAGAGAATTTATTTGCCTCTTGGAATCAATTAAGAGACCTTTAAACCCTATATACACTGGTACATTTTCAGTGACACCACAGCAATCTCTCATTTCTGCTGCTGCAAAGGAGCGACGTTACTAATGCAGGCGCCAGGCAACTGAGTCTATTATCTTCACTTTGAGTGTTTTATTATTATCAGAATGAGCTGTTGTTGCAAGTGGAATTCAATTTGTGGAGCGACTCTGTTGCCTTTCAGGAATGGTGATGGGGAGCACGTCCGACCACTTTTTCTCTGCTTGCTGAAGTGATTCGAGCGAGCGGCTTACTGCAAGTGAGCAGATAGAGTTGTGGAGACATCAGAGGGATGGCAGTGATTCATTATTTCATTTTCACGCAGTGTCAGACATTATTTGCACAGATGTTCAGTGGATCCACTGATGTATGGCACTGCTGAGCCGCTCACAGCTCAATGAACCGATAAGTGCCACTACAAAGCAGTCCTGCCCACAGTGAAAGAATAATGTCAGGGTATGACCCCCCCCTCCTCAAATCTTCAATTACTTAATGGAAACTGTCTCGTTTCTTCTCAGGAAAACGTAACTCTGTCCAAATAATGAGTAACTCAAAGGTTTTAACTCTTGTTTGTCTCCTTAAGAGTGTAATTACATTTGATGCTTTAAAGATGTGCTTCTTAGAAAGTATGTTGCGTGAAGTTTCAGACAATTTTCTCTTTCGTGAAACAATAAAAGCTACCTTAAACCTTGATGATTTCAGAAAGATGGCTAATGACTCAAATGGTGTTTTTGCAGATACAGAGTGACTTTTAAACTGCTGACAAAACTCATCCTCTGAAGTGTGTAGAAGATTATTTCAAGCCAGCACAGTCAGTCCATTATCGGCGACGAGTGCATTAATATTAATCTGGATATGTTATCTGCTGTGATGCTGTGTGCTGAGGGACAACCCAGTAGTGCAAGTGTGTCTTCATCTTTATTGTGGAGCTGCAGTGCCAGAATCAATTAAAATAGCTGTGATTGCAGGTGGAGTGTAAGATTGTCATAAACACTGCAACTCTATTTCCTGACTCTGTAATCAATGATTCATGAACCATAAAGTGTGTTAAAAAAATGTGTTAACATGCTGCGTGTTAGCAGCAGCAGCAACAACTGAATCTAAATTATTAATGTATTCTAAAGCTGTTAAAGTTTTGCTCATATTAACTGACCGTTTGCTAAACCCTGTTCCCTTAGTTACTGTTGCTACACCTGTCAAGTGTGTTATACGGCACATATGCAGTTTACAATGTTAATGCTGGCAGATTTTCCATCAAAATTCTTAGTAATTTTTGAAACAATGGGTCTTTCATTTCAGACAGAAGTAGACAAAAGCAGGTGTCTCATCTCTAGTTTGCAGCCTCATTTCTGTCGCCGCCAGATTTTATTTGCTGAAGCTAGCTAACTAAGCTAACTAATTAAGCTAACGTTAGCTCCATGGAGTTGGTTGAAAATGCTGTTTCCAGCTGACTCATTTTAGGAACCTGTAAAAGAGAACATAAATATACACCTGACGGCTACACGGCTCTCGCTAAAAGACTGAGGCTAAAGCCAACAGGTCCCAGGAAAAAGTCAACATCCTCACCAGTAAGACATGGCAAGAAAGAAACAGTGTTCTTGTACTGCAGTGGAGAGCTAGTTAGTACTAGTATTATAAGTATGATAAGGAAAAATGTAAGATCAAGAGTGTTATTTTGTTCTAGCATAACTGGGTGCAAAGCTTACATATTTGTTTGCATTTCTGAACAGTACCCTTTCACTATAAATGTTAAAAGAGAAAGGCCTTTTAGGATGAGAACTAACCAATGTGTTTACAAACGTGACGCTGAAACACTAAGAAACCTGTATTTTCAACTATGATTAATTGAGAAAACTGCTGATTTTCCACTTATAAATCAAACTAAATTGTGTGTCAATATAGGCTACCTCAAATTAAAAAGAAAAACTATAAATTCGATCCTCAGACAACAACTACATGTCTGTGTCCAAATTCTAACACGTAAACATGTATTTATTGAAATGTATTTCCACCATTATCATCACTACCACCTGTTGCTGTTTTCAGATCACTGATGGTATTCAACGAGGCATGTGAAAACCATCTAACCACATGCTTAACTGCACTCGCACCATCTCCATCCCATCTTTCTGCTTTGCCTCATCTGTAGATCATCTGAGGATGATATTATGGGCTTCTGATTTTGTTTGGATCCCCTTTTACGCCCAGTGGATTAAAATGATGAAGCGCTCTCATGATGAAGCTGTTGGTGACATTAAAGTCTGCAGGTCCAGTCTAGGTTCACAGTGAATGGCACGTGATGGTGTAGTTGGAAAATGTATTGTTCTCGAGCAATCAAATATCTGCCTGCCAGACTGTAAAAAAGTCCCATTGGGTTTTACATCTATTTCATTCACTGCATATTATGAGTATATTTTGAACTCAATCAGTCATTTATCATTGTCCTGCCTGTCACACTTAATTGATGGGTAGAAACAGGTAGATATGATTTATTAGAAAGGGAATGAATTAATGAATAGGAATTGTTTCAGTATACACCCATTTGTCATTGCATAAAAAGGGATTCCTCAGGTTAAATAAATATATGTTTACATTTTTAAAAGGTAAACTAACTGCATACTGTATTGTTACTGTGTTTTCATAACACTTGCTGTATTTTGTAAGTGCACGTATTGTTGAATATTGAGCTCAAGTAGAAATCTTAGTAGTGAGGTATATTTTGAGGTTTATGATGCACATTTTCTAATGTTTAAACCTGCATTAATTGATGTTTTTGGCTACTCTGAGGCAGCAAAACAAGCTTTAAACAAATCACTGACATATCACCTTGTAAAGTTGTTATTGCGAATGTGTGCCTATTTACACATCCAGCAGACCCAGAGCAACATTAGCATTCATTTGGAGACGTGCTTCTTGTGGTAAGTCCAATGTTCACTCTCCTTTTAACTGTTTTCGTCTTCACCACTTACTGAGAAAATATCTGGCTCTTTAGCTCCCAAAGTAATGGGCCGTAAAACCAAAACAATAAGCTGAAAGAGGGTAAGATCAGTCAGGTGATAATTATCTGTGGGTTTGTCACCACAAGAAACCCCTTTCACATTACACAAAGTCATTTGATCCTTTGTTGACATAAAAAGCATCGATTAGTGCAGCTTTAAGTTTTTTGTTGATGTCTTGAAACTAGGCAGAATCACAAAGAAACTGTACTACTTACATTGAAGAAAAAAGTGGTACATCTCTTTCCACAGAAGCAAAATTATCTCCCCTCACTGGCAGTCAGTCAGTCAGTTAATGTTGATTAGGTGAAATAACACTTTTTATCCTCTGCTCCCATGCTGAGCACAGCTTAAGATGAGTGGCATAAACGTTTCAGAAGGTCATGATGGCAAAGCAGACGTGGCATATGGTAAGTGCCCCTCTAAAAAATCTGTTCCTGATCAATTATTCATCGAGTCTTGCTTATAATTTCTTAGGAAAAAAAGGTAGATGTGACAGCATATGCTCCTCACTTTAGCTTGCAGCTGTTTACATGCTGCTGTGTATGTATACAATATTTGACAAATGATAATAGTAACACTTTATTAATCCCCAAAGAAGAAATTATTATAATGTAAAGAGAAAATCTCTTTTGGCATGACTCCCTCAGCAGCGAGGTCAGAGTCTCGCTCAAGGACACATAAGTGGAGCAATTTACTTGCTTTAAAAATTAAGTCAAAATGATTTACAAGTATTACATATTCTGAATCAGTGTTGACATGTGATATTGAGCAAATTACTGGAGAAGATACAGAAAGGGTACATAAACACTGATGCCCAAAGGGTCCCCGAAGCTCCTTCATTTACTGTGTTACTCATATGTCATGACTCACAGCTCTACAAAAAGGACAATTTGTATCAGTTTGATTGAATTAGAAAAGACATGCATAATACACAGATAATCACAGCTGGCTTAATCTCTTGAATAACCACTCTATAGAAAAAATAGAAATGACTAAAGAACTCATAAATGTACCAAAGCTAAACCAGCTTGACCTGATCTATTCAAATACAATGGGAGGAAATGGAGAACATAAACAGATATTAGGTAATGTGTATCCAAACAAGAAACCAATTGATATTGTCATTTGCATGCTATTCTTTGAACAAGTGTGGTTGAAATTTATCACAACAAAGCAGAGGGCTGTCACACAGTTGGTCAAGCTGAGGTGCTATTCAATGTGATGTGCATGTCCGGGGCCTGATTAAACGCTGTGTGTACACATATTAGACAAAGACTCATTTATGAATACTATTATGTAAATCTTATTCTCTAAGCAAACAGATTTCAGAGATTTACATAAATGCTACATACTTTACTCTCTCTGAAATAACAAAAATGTAATTTCAGTTGTAAAAAAAAAAAGTCCAAACTTCTCAGTTTCAACATTGGTATTTATTTAGAACACTTTACCTCACTTAAAGTTTAGTCATCCATTTCAGTCTTCCTGCTGGCTGCAGGCGTGCTAACGTTAGCTGCGGCTGATACGGGTGGCTTGGCTTTCAGACTATCAAACACAGCACCCTCTTCAGCTTTTAGATATATTTTGTAGTACCGATGTAATTCGGTTGGTAGCCTTAAAAGTACAGAGAAAAAAGTTTGAGGTGTAAGATGATAAGTTAATCGAATAATTTGAAATTCTTAACAACAATGTCTTCGTGACAGAGAACTCAACAACAAATTATTAGTAACGACCTGAAAAATCAGTTTACAGACAAACTGTGTGGACAGCAACAAGAAGAAAGACTACATCTAACCTCTAAAACCAATTGTGTGTTCAATGACAGAATCTAATTTAATGCTATTAGTTATGCTTTTCTCCTATTGGTCAGCCGTGGCATGTTTATGGCTGATGTCATGGTTATGGTAATGTTATTTAGTCAAGAACAATGACACTGACAGCCAACTGAAGATGAAATATTGTTTTAAGATGTGCTTTACATTTTAGTGTAGGGTAACAATATTTTATCCATTTAAAAATTACACATCATAAAAATTTCATAACTTCTGATCTACGCTCCAGGGGTTCAGAAACTTGTCATTAGGGATATGTGATTTGGATCTGAATATATGGATATGAAGTCTTTTGGAAACTCAATTAAGAAACAGAAACAGAAATTGATTGATCATTTAAATAATTTTTCAGGCAAAAAAGACAAAAGCTCACTGGTTTCAGATTCTCAAATGTGAAGAATTGCTGCCTTACTTTGTCGTATATGATAGTAAACAAAACATCTTCATGTTTTGGACTGTTGGTCAAACAAAACGAGACATGTGAAGACATCAGCAGAAATTGTGACAATTCCACTATTTCTAATGACTCTGTTTTAAAAGACAATAAACCATTATGCAGAAGACTACCATCAAACTAACCGTGTTTACAAGAATGATAACTGTTTCATGATATAAAGTCTGACAAACATGGATCCTAATAACCAGCTCCATAGACAGTACACTGTATTAAATGTTTTTTAGCCTTTACCTGTTAGCTTATTTTGTGTGTGAGTAAAAAAAAAAATCAATTCAAGATATCAGTGCCTGGCATCAACCTTGGGTGCATGATGGATGAGTGTCTGAAATGCTCTTCCATTAAGTTATCAATCTTAAGAGACTTCATGACTGACATTGTTTGAGAGAGACCAAGCTGCAGTAAATGGGCACTGATGGGCTGGTACTTTCCTGTGCCAGACGTCACTGAATGAAGATTACACCACTAATGAGGAGGGCACTGCTCTTTTTTTTTTTGCCAGAATGACATGATGGAAAATTGGGAGTTATTCACATCTTCATTCAATTATGAAACAAATGAAAGTCTATGGCTGCTTTGTGAAGGATCTTAATGAAGGATAGAGCCAGTTGAAATGCCCTGAAAATGTGCATAAATTATGTGAGTGGTCTCCTCGTCTTGCAGATTCTGGTTGCGTGAGTTATTGTACTGGAATACAACAACCCATTTAGTGCAGTGTGGATGAAACTGAGCCGCTCCTCTTCTCTGGGAAATCCTGCTCCCTTACAAGATCTCTCCATTATTATTGATCAAAGCAAAGTACCACCTGCTGCACTACATTTACCAAACCCTCCATTTGTGTGCTGTAGCGCCTCACAATCTACCCGTAGTCCACTCTTACTCACATACAGCTCAAGCAGAAAGCTGCAGCCCTCATTAAATCTCCAACATCACCCTGTATCAGCACATGTTTAACTGACTGCTTCCATCCAGTTTAAAGCACTGGTGTTTGCGTGCAAGGCGACCCAGGGAACAGCATTGCAACACCACTACATGCTGCAGTCTGACCTGCACAACCTGGCCACAACTTTGTCTGACTGCCAAACTCTTGCCACTTTAAATCAGACCTGCAAAGTTTTCCCAATTGTTCTGATCCAGACGCATGGCCTGATGAACCTGTTAGGGGGTCCTGGAGCATAAATCTGCTGTTGGGCCCCTATTAACCACCCCACCTCCTACCTTTTGTGCATTGTGTATGTACCCTGTCGCCTCTAAGTTGACATTACGTACAGTATAGCAGACTACACATGGTAGATTCATTACTTTACATTCATTTAGAGCCGCAACTAATGATTATTTTCTTTATCAAATATAATCTGCGCATTATTTTTTTCTCAATTAATCAATCAACCGTTTGGTTTATAAATCATTAGTAAACAGTGAAAATGTCCCATCATGATATCCTAGAGCCTGAGTTGACTTTATCAAATGTCTTGTTTTGTTAGACCAACAGTCAAAAATGCAGCAAAACTCAATTTACTATAAAGACCAAAAAAAGCAGCAAATTCTCACATTTGAGAACCTTCAATCATAAATGCCTAAAACAATTAGTCGATTATCTAAATATTTGCTGAGTCAATTGACTATTCAGTTAATCAACTAATCGTTGCAGCTCTACATTCATTTAGTTGAAGCATTTATCCAAAGCAACTTATAGTTCACTTGCAGCAGGAGCAATGTGGGGTTAAATGACAGGGGAAGCCAGGGATCGGACCTGCCTTTGTTTATATTTCATTTCAAACCTTTATTTAAACTTGGAGAACCATTGAGGTTTTCCTCATTTGCAATGATGTTGAGTTACATACAAGTTAAAAATAAATAGGACAAACACAGATGAGAATAAAGAAAAATCTTGTACTTGTAATATATTGTACTTCAGTGGTGCGCATCCCCTACAAAGTTTGAAATTAATTAAATTTGGCCTTCCAAAAACCAATTAATACACAGTGAACCTGATGTTTTTGGGGGCCTCTGTGGAGTTTCCAGCCTTATCCAGACTGATGAACGGGATCCATATCCTAAGGATCCCCAAAAGAGAGGCTAAGAAAAATGTAAACTTCCCTTGGAACAAGTATGAGATTGGACACTTGGGAAGTAGGAACCATGCACCACTGCATTTCTAGATCATCAGTGACCCATATTTGAAACTGCGCTTATTAAAAACCCATCAAAGTACAGAGTAATGCTGAATACCCTGCAATGACGCATTAAATCGCCCATCACTTATTCGTTTTATTGGCTGCGAGGCAGGTTGCTCGTTGATCATTATGACTGGGTTCATTACTGAAGCATGGTATACTGTACTCACGGTCAGCTCTAAATTATTGATGCTTTTTATAAACTAGAATAGTATTCGACAACAGAGATGAATAAGTAAAAATATTTCTTTGCTGGAGGAAGTAAGTGAACTCAAATATGTGTGGGATTTTTTTTTTATGTGTGTGTAAGAGCTTGTGCCTGTAACGTTTTTGTCTATCTGGTTGTATTGGCTGTCCAAAAATATCTGAGTTTTGAAAATAGACCTCCAAAAACTGGATGATTTATGGTGCCAAAACATAATGGCAAAGGAGGCGGTGAGCAATCTGCAGTAGTCATAGATGGAATCTACATTAGGATACATTAGTTTAACTTTAGAGAAATGCAATGAAACACTTTGAACTGCAGCAGGCCAGACCTCCGATCTTGTCACTTTTACTCAAATTTTTTTAAAGGCCCTGAAAAACTTTTTTTTCCTCACTCAGCTTCTTACGCTGGGTGATGGGGCCCTACTTGAACACACAACCGTGTAGGTTATTTCACTTGAGAGACTTCTGTATTTGTGTTTTTGTCCGTGCTCGTCACTGGTTAATGGACATGTCGTCATGTACTTCAGTAACATTGTAAATCCTTGCGACTCCTATCCACTGCCTAGGAATGTTTTTTCCGTTTCAATCCTGGCAACACAATGTAATAGCACTCCTGCCCTGCAGGTGCGACAGGATTTCTGATCCGACGTCAGTCACTGTGCTCAGCATTAAAGGAGATTTTGGAGTGGCTCCAGGTCTAACACAGATGCTTCTTAATGACAAGCCTTCAAAATGTGGATGTGTTGACAGTTAGAGCAGCAGCTGCCCCTAAAGCATGACATGAATTTGACCCGACACTACCTGCACATTGTGTCTGTTGTCACTTACAATTGCAGTTTGTTGATATTAGCCAAGACACATTTCACATCGTATCTCTGACTACATGAGAACAGGAAATTATCCAAATATGCTACACATGTGTGTGTATGTGGCTTGCTATGTGTGTACATACAACTCTCCTTGTCAATGAAAGCCACACTTGAAAAGGCTCGTACATCACACTGTGCTACTTGAAATTCAATGAAGAAGAGTTCTGATGCACTTAATGTGAATGATGAGTGTGTTTGGGGTCGACAGCCAATTTGACCAGTAAATTTTCAGCAGAAAATGTTACATCTCACAAGGCAGACTAAGAGGATTTTGTAAGCGGGGGGCCATATTTCATAAACAGTTACTGCATCATTAATGCTGTGTGTGAATGCTGATTATGATCTACACAAACATATATAAATGTTGACAATACATTTAGCTGTTTTGACTAAATTAATATGTGTGATGTCATATCTGTAAACAATTTGTCATATATGTTTTGCCTTTTATACATGTACACATATTACACATAATATTGTGAAACCATTACTAACTTGATTTGAATAAAAAGGTCTTTATAAACAGGTATTAAACTTGGGAAAGGTGACAGTCAGTGGCCCCCAGACACTAACATTTATTAATCAGCTAGTTTTTATTAGGTTGCTTATTGCAATGTCCAAAGTATTAACCAGGCATTAACAAGGCTTAAGACACTCACATCATATGCTATCAGTTGATGAAATGTGTGTTATTAGTTGTCGTTATCACCATATTGTAGATGTGGGTAATTAGGGCCCTATTCCAACTATTAATAAGTCCAGTAGGCCGTCTGTGTAAGGAGGAGGGCGGAGTGGACGGTTGACCGCTGTTCGTTTTCTGTTTCCAACTGACAGTTTTGTAAAGCATGACCACGATGGTTCCATGACCTCAACCACGTGTTTATTATTGTAACCATGACGATGGAGGTCCCCTAATCTTAAAGAGGTAGTCATTTTAACCCAAACCACGATGTTACCCTAAAACTGAACCGAGTCGTTTTTTTGTGCCTAAACCGAACCAAACTTTAACCACAGCGTCGTCACATCATAAAATGGATTTATTTTTCACCAGTGATTTAGAACTGCTTTTTGAAGGGCAAAGAAAGATGTTGTCCTGCTGATAGGAGTGTCAGATGAGAAAATCTTTCCTTGTGTCGTTCTAGAGGGCATGGACAAACGGCGTATTACTTTGGAGGACTTGTAGGCTGGTGGGCCTGGAGTCAGTCGTGAATCCAGCGATGTACATGGATCTGGATTATTTCACTGTTTATCAAGGATAAGAATTGATAATATGCACAGAATAGAATGTGCAGTATGTCCCAACTGAAGCATAATTATGGGAGTGATAACAATTGATAATACTGATTCTATAGACTGATAACACTGAAAGAGGGTGACCTACATTTCCTTAACAACTGGGCAAACTCCATCTGCTGATGAAGATAATATGACGTGATCTAAAGTTCCAGAACAGCCACTAAATAGACCTCAGTCTGAAGTGAGATATATTTTGTCCACAGCCGTTTCCAAGGTCAAGAATTAACTTTGAAGCTCAATATATTAAGACGATTAGTTCATCCCTCCAATTTATAATCGTTCTCAGGACAATATTATAACACTTAGTTATTTTACCTTCATGACGATCATTATCCTGACAGGATTGTACTGTTCTCCTGACTAAAAGTGTCATTAAACCCAAACGACTCAGGGGAGTACGTTATTCGTGTGATTGATCAAAGAGCTGTTCTTTTCCAGCACTAATTATATCAGTCAGTGGTACTCACTGTACTGCAACAAATGACTACACGTGTGCAAATGACCAGTGAGCCCTTGCAGCCTCTATTCAGTCATTTCTCATTTTAAATACATCAAGGTGTCTGTAATGTCGTTACATATTTTGGAACAGAGTCAAGGGCTTAATTTACACATCCAGCTGAGCACTGTAACTGAAGGAAAATACTTTTGTCTCAAATATGAAAACTCAGATACAGAGCTAACAATATGAGATTTGGTGTTTAAAAGATTCAAGTAACTGTCTTAATGGCTCTTAATAATGGATGATGCAGATGCATTAACATTGTCAAAATCATTTTCCTAACACCAACCATTATTTAACGAAAATTAAATAAGTAATTCTGAATTACCTCCTAAATAAATGTCTATTGAGGGTTGTAAGGCTTGCTGCCCACAATGATCGGGAAACAAAAGGGTTCGTGCTGAGCTTTAACTCAGCCGGCTCTCGCCCTCACAGTTCCTCGTCATGCCTCACAACTGCCTTTTGTGCTCATTTAACAATATGCCGCTCACTCCTCAGCAGTGCTCTGCAGAGGCCGTTTGTTCATTCAGCTCTCCTTGACCGACTGCTCGGCTCTGACGTCCAGTTAACGCTGCCAAACCCCTGTTGTAAAGGCACCGCTGCCACTATTAAACCTTATGTTCTGTACAAGGGCCAAGTTCTGCTTCTATGATGTGAAATTTATCTTCTCATCTCCATGCATGTGTGTGTGCATCCAGCATGCCATTTGTCACACAATTCGTTTTGGTGAGTAACACTGAATGTAACTTTTGTGTGTTTACAAGAAAACTCAATAGAGCACCTTTAAGGTGACAGTTTTGCACATGATTGTGATCATGAGACAAATACTTATTTAAGGCCGATATACATTTAAACACACTGTAATGTTGCCGAGCTATTACAAATACAATACAAAGTTTAAGGACTGAGTTATCCTTCTGAACGGATTCTACAGTGTCGACAAATTCACAATGATGAACACCAATTAGTCATAAAATTTGGTCAAGAAGACCTTGAAATCTGACCATAAAAACTAAATACAAAGGCCAAAAAGAAAAACATACCAAAATGTTTCATTTTATGTGTTGCTCAATGCAGCCAAGGAAATTGTCCTCTGGCCAATAAAAAGGTGCAGAGACTGAACCAGCTATCAAGGTAAAAGAGAAAAAAAATCCATCAACACAAAGAGGAAAATGCAATCTTATTTAATAAAATCATATTAATTTTAAAAACAGCCTTTCACTCAGTTAACTACACACACACACACACACACAATATATATAATTGGGTTTGAATCTGTACAGTACGTCTTAATTTGCACAGATAGGTCTCCACTTTCTTTTTCAAAGTAATCTTAACAACTGAGTGCTTGGATCAGCTGGTCTGTAGTGCAGATCTACACGGGTAACGCTCTCCCGTCTCTCTGGGGTGTGGTTAGTAAGCAGTCTGTAGTTTCTCTTGGGTAAATCTTCATTAATCAACACCAACCTGGCAAGATATATAACATACTCAACTTCACTCTCTCTAGGTTCATCAGACTCTTGACTGTATTGTTACGGTCACAAGTCTCCACGGAAAAACAACGGCGGGTAGGTACAAAAATGATCCTGAGGCAAGGACAAGGTTCAGGCTCACAATGGACAGTCTAAAAAAAGGATTTAAAAATTGACTCAAAACTGACTCAAGTGGCATCACTTGAGGCAATTTATAAGAGAAAGAATTAAGGATTTAAGAAATTAAAGAAAAGTCAAGCTGTAATGTGTACAGTGACTAATGTTACATTTCTGTCCAAACAACCAAATATCAAAACCAGTTAAACCAAACAGGACACAGAAATTACACCTATGATCCAAGAAACAACAGACACAGCTTGTTAAGGAATACGAAAAGCACAAAGACCATTCCTACTGTGGTGATACACACCGACAGTCAAGACCAGCAGACCAGAGGCATCATTTCCCATCATCACTGAGTTCTTTAAACAAACATGAAGTTATCTGGTGCAATATTCATAACAACAAACAAAAGCTCCAGCGTGTTATTGCTGTAGCTGTGAGTTCTTGAGAGTGTTAGCAATAAAGAGCATGAATTATAACTTTTCTGTTCTCATTTGGCAGCTCTGAGTGTGGAAGTGAACCTGGACCTGCAGTGGTATGGAAGCTACTAGGAGCTGTATGAGGAAGCAGACAGAAGCTGGCTTGTGACTGGGAGGTCACTGGTTCAGCCCCTGTGGACAAGCTGTGAGGTAAGACAGTGAGTCAGACAGTCATACTCTCACCTCCCTCAGGAACAGATACTGAAGTACTGTTGAAGACACTGAACTACAACTGTGTAGTGAAGCTGCACAGCTGTGTGTGTGTGTGTGTGTGTGTATGTGTGTGTGTGTACACATACATACATATACATATATATACATATACATATATATACATATACATATATATACATATATATACATATACATATACATATATACATATACATATACATATACATATATACATATACACATATATATACATATACACATATATACATATACATATATATATACATATACATATATACATATACACATATATATACATATACACATATATACATATACATATACACATACACATACATATATATACATATACACATACATATATATACATATACACATACATATATATACATATACATATATATATATACATATAAAAATATAGCTAACGAACTGTATGGAGAAACTCAAGGACAAATTCAGGAAGTCCCCCCCCCCCACGGTGACAATGTATCATCAAACCTTGAAAAATAACATAGAAACAGGATGTTTCAGTGTTTTATGCTTTGTTTTAGGTGTTTTATCTTCTTTTTTTTTTACCTACCTAAGTGTTAAGTCGTCTCAGTGGTATCTTGTTACCACATGTGTTACATGGTCTTGTGCTGCCTTTATATTATTTGGTGACCAAAGACTATTTTCTACTCAGGTGGACAGTAAAGTTCTATTTTATCCCTCCAATGGGATAAAGGAAAGCTTTCTTTCTGACACAGAACTCCATGTAGATACGGAAACATTCACTATGATCCACCACAAACCTCGTACATTTTGAAAGATGTCAAAGCAAGCCTTGAATTTGTTAACTTGCGTGTGAGGCTTGATGTTCTCATGGAGGTATTGGTGACAGAGGGCCCTTTTCTGTTTTCAGTCAAGTATCTTAACTCTACCTTCTCGAGCCAGATATGCTGGCATTCAGTAACAACAGACCGAAAAGCTGAGCACTGTGTGAGAAAGCCACATCAATCCTTTGTGCATTGTTAGCAGTCTCTTTCAGTTTAGAGAGATTCTTTGACTGTGTGTGTGAATCGTGGTCAATATGTAATAGAGCAGAAGAAAAAAGAAATGGAGATAGAAAAGTTATTACTAACTTCACTTATGTGCCATGTGATTTTAAATCAAAATAAAGCTTAATGACTCAAAGAGAGTGTTTATTTGAAATTACCCAGTATGAATAAATTTGCATGACAGAGAGGAATGAAACAATCCTTGGGGGGGGGGCTTCTCCCCCTTGTGTTGGCACTTTAACAGCATCAAATGACACAGAAAATGTTTTAGGAGTCTTTTTGAACTATGAAGCAACAATTTGCTTCAACACGTAGCCTAAACCAAACAATTCAAAACTGACCCCAAAAATCCTGATATTTCATTGTTTATTTTTCATTTGCCACCAGTGCTTTATACGCTAGATAATTTCCCAAAGATATTGATAATTGTATTTCTTCTGAAAATGTTGATCTGGGATACATTTTAACTGTCTTTATTAGAAGCTAATGCTAACCAAATGTACATTTCTGTAGGATTTTCAAAGATCACATTTAATATATTATCTTCTCAAATTCACCTGTCTCATGGACAACCTTGAATAAAACATGTAATATCTTGGCGGAGACAGGCAGGGATCATGAAAGATCATCCATTGAAAAGTCACTTAATCTTAAGACTATTCAAATATATACTTTAATGTTCATACACTTTCAACTCACGATACTCAACTTCTTCACTACAGTCCTGTGACTGGAGCATGCACACACACTTCACTTATAACCTTTAATGTATGTGTCGAGGACTAAGGGAGGAAAATTATCTAAATCTTCGCTCTACATTACTACAATGGCCCTCTGAAATTACACATCTTCATGAGTTTGCTATCGAATGGTAAATTCCTCTCAGCCTACCACTTTTTGTACCCTAAAACTTAGTTTACCGTGTACATTTTAGTTGCTTAACCTCATGTTTTTATATATTTTAACAATTTGTACTAATGGCGAGAAGTTCAAAGTTTAAAACAAAAAGGTGGCTACTTGACTTCCATCACAGGTCTGTGTGCAGTGTACTGTACTGCTCTGTTCTGCAGAGTGGAGAACAGCTATGAAAATTATGATTATCAGAGCCTCCTCTACAATCATTAATCACTGTTTTACTGGTGAAAAAACTGTGAGAAAATATTTATTTAACAATAAACATTGCACAGCAGAAATGTTTTGTTCTTTTCCAATAAAATCAGATCCCCCTGAGGGTCTCATGCCTTGATAATAGCACTAACAGAGATGTTGTAACACTGATACAACGCAGACCAGTGCCTAAATGTGTGTGTGTGCATGAGCGATGAAAAGAGCTTAAAAATGTGGGTGTGTGGAGGTGTGTAAGAAGAGGTGAAACGCAGCTGAATGTTGAAAATCCAATCCATCTTCCATACCTGATTTACACAGCGGTGTGTCTAAATGAGCAGCCTGCCTCTCGGCTGATGAGCTCAACTCCAAAATCCCAACAAGCCTCACATCTTCATCTTCCCTCAACTCACCCTCCCCCCTCACTCCCTCTTCGTCAACACTGCTGCAACATAAACACACAACTCCAAAAATTGAAATCCTGCACGAGCCTGGGATGTTTTTGTTCACACATTTCTGCATTTTACCTCAAACAGCCTGACAACCTCTTTGCTTTATGGTTACAGATGATCTTGAGCAGCTTACAGTGTAAAAGACTTTATTGTGAGTGCAGCAATACTGACCTCCAGTGCGTTGAGGTTTAGTAAAAAGAGAGAAAATCAGCCAAGACACATGTAGCACTGACTGCACATTCATTTTCAGGCTTCTCCCTCATATTGAGTCATACAATTTGGAAATGTTTTGCCTCAGTTTAATTGTAACAAAATAATAATTTGGAAAATTTGAGAATTTGGGCTAGTCTTGACAGTAGACAGTCTTGTCTCCAGCCATATCATATTCTCTCAATATGAAAATAATGCTCTGTGCCGGGGGGCGGGGCAGCAGTGGGTGAGATTTGTGAGAACAACACATGGGGCATCATTAGAAACCAGAGCGCACCATGCTGAAGGAGGGAGAGCTGCGGCTGGACGGCACTTAAACAGAGACGCATGACAAGACTATAACAGGATGCACGAGAATTATTTATTTTTTTTATTTAAGCAAGTTGTCTTGAGATGCGCATGATCAACAGGCTGCAAATAACCTCCAAAGACTCCATTAAGTGGGACTCTTTTCACGCGCGCTTATCCATGTCGTCAGATTTGTCACTTGGCCGCGGAGCTGCGCGTTTTTGATGGACTCTTCAGTCATCAGAGGGCTGAATGTGAATTCATGCCAAGATTCAACCGGTCCAGGATATATATAAAGCGCACACAGTCGGGATGGATTCTTTTAACGCCAGCGGAATGGACGCGTTCACGGTGATCCATCTGAATTCCTCCTGGAGTCTGGACAGTGGATATTCTTTAGCAGCGATAGCCGGCATTGCTGCTCTTGTAAGTTTTCTCATTCTCTTTACCGTTGTTGGGAATATTCTGGTGGTTATTGCGGTGTTGACGAGCAGAGCGCTTAAAGCCCCACAGAACCTTTTTCTGGTGTCTCTCGCCACCGCGGACATCCTAGTCGCCACTTTGGTGATGCCGTTTTCTCTGGCGAATGAACTTATGGGCTACTGGTATTTTGGAAAAGTTTGGTGCGGTATTTATCTGGCTTTGGATGTTTTGTTCTGCACTTCGTCTATTGTTCACCTGTGCGCAATAAGCCTGGACCGGTACTGGTCCGTTACGCAGGCTGTAGAGTACAACCTGAAGCGGACTCCCAAACGCGTCAAGTGCATCATCTTAATTGTGTGGCTTATATCTGCTTTCATCTCATCTCCACCTCTCATATCTATAGACAGCAACAATGATATCAGCTCTCAGCCTCAGTGCGAGCTGAATGATGACACTTGGTACATCCTCTCCTCCAGCATCGCGTCCTTCTTCGCTCCCTGCTTAATCATGATCCTGGTGTATATCAGAATATACCAGGTGGCCAAAACCAGAACCAGAAGCATGTCGGGGAAAACCCCCAGGCCAGATGGTGTTACACAAACTGAGAATGGACTGAGCAAAGCCACCTCTCCTTTCCATGGTGAGAAAGAGAACGGTCACTGTCAGTGCCCGCATACGCCCAGCCAACGCACCGTCACCATTGGGCAACAGACTGAGGATGCTGACATGGAGGAGAGCTCCTCCTCAGAGGGCAAAGGTCACAAACCCCAGAAAGCCAAGAGGGCCAGCCAAAAGAAAAGCTCCCTCTCCAAACAATCCACTCGCATCTCCAGAGTCAGTAACAAATCCATGGACCTCTTCGCCTCCAGGAGGAAACGTCGCCGGAGCTCCTTAGCCAGGAAAAAGGTCTCTCAAGCCAGGGAAAAGAGGTTTACATTCGTCCTGGCTGTGGTCATGGGGGTGTTTGTTGTGTGCTGGTTCCCCTTTTTCTTTAGCTACAGCCTGTACGGCGTGTGCAGGGACTCCTGTAGAATCCCCGACCCGCTCTTTAAATTTTTCTTCTGGATTGGCTACTGTAACAGCTCCCTCAACCCTGCCATCTACACCATCTTCAACCGGGACTTCAGACGCGCCTTCCAGAAGATCCTCTGCAAGTCATGGAAAAAGTCTTTTTAGATCTGAAGCAGAACTGCTGCACCATCGTGACAATCTTAAAAGGAAATATCAAACTGAATAAAAAAAAAAAAAGAAGAAGCCTGTTTTGTCACAGTTACGTCTCCTTGTTCTGTTGTAATTCAGTCATGACAGTGCACCCCCTTAACCACCTACTGGGTGTCTCTACAAGCTTCAACATACAATGTGTTTCCATTCCAGGCTTTCTCAATCTGATTAGTGAGTTCCACCGTTCTTTTATTCCTACTGAAGTGTGCTGTAAAGCTTTATATTGTATCATCATTGACTAAGCTCTTGGCACACACATGGCTGGATTTATCTGCTAGGGGGCCCCAGGGCAAAAATTAGCTCCTGCCCCCCCCCTCCCCCATTAACACCCTTTTGTTCCCACCACTCTGCAATGTGTCTATGCTTTTTGTGCTAGAATACTACTGGGCCACAGATTTGCTGTGTGGTTATTTGAATAAACATATTAATTTAGGAATATGCAACATACATAAGCACAAAACTGAGATAATGAAGGATTTAAAACTTGATTTTGAAACAGGGATCCTTTTCAAGACAGAGCCTTAATCCAATACCATGACAAATACCATGATATAGAGCGAACAACGGCACTGCAAGTAATAGAACTAAGGTTGTGGGTTAGCTTAGCTAGGATGTGGGTTAGCAAACTGTCCCTACAGTTGCTGCTATGAAGCTAATTGGAGCAAGCGGTAGGTTAGTTTAGCATAGAATACAGACTGGAAACAGCTAGCCTGACTCTCTGCTAAGGTAACAAAATCTGCCTCATAGCACCTCTAAAGCTCACTAGTTAACACTTTATATCGCATTTGTTTAATACATACAAAGCATAAAAACAACAATTCACGGGGCACCCATGTAGCTCACCTACTAGAGTGTGTACCATTAAGGCTGAGTCCTGAGTTGGGTGCCGGTAGGCAGATTTTGTTACCTTTCAAACAGAACCATGCTAACTGTTTCCTCACTCACAGTCTTTATGCTAAGCTAAGCTAACCGACTGCTGCCTACATAGTTACCGTACAGACATGAGTGGTATCGATATTCTCAGCAAGAAAGCGAATAAGTGTATTTCCCAAAATGTCAAACTATTCCTTTAAAGGGAAACTTCTGGATTTTGTGTCTAAGTGACTAATTGGGTCAACAACTTCTCAAACTGGTCCAGTATTGAGCGAGAGCGCTGCAGCGAAACCGGCTGTAATTTATTCATCCGGGGCAATTGCGCACAGTCAAGTTACGTCCACTAAAAGTGCTTGTTTTTGCCACAAAACATGGGAAATTAGGGTCCAGGTTGAAAAGTTACCCTTTAAGATGAGCTGATAAAGCAGAACCCATCTTAAGGCCCTCATCATATCAGTGTTATGCTTACATTCTGCATATTTGTGTAAATGTTTTAATTCAGTTAGCACAAACCATTTCACAGACACTAAGCCTTGGGCCCCTTCGGCACCTGGAGTTCTGGGGTCTCGGGGGCATCTGTCCACCCAGGTTGATGATCCTGCATACACACTTAAAACAGTGGTTTCCTGCCTTTTTTGCTTGTTTAATATGTCTACAAGTTAGTAGCAGTTTAACTGAAGTGACTTTCCCTTCTCAAATCATGCAATTTAAATAATTTTTAGAATCCTGAAGGGCTAAAACTATCTAGTATTTTACAAGAAAAAGTGAATCATTTGAGAGAAAATATAAACCCCTAGGAAACTGCTGACTTTGTGGATAAACTTTAACCATGTATTTAAAAATTCTTTATTACTTTTTGTCTGCTTGCCATGATGTTGTTGTCAGCTTTTTTGAGTGTGTCTGCTATAAACGTAAAAGACTCTAAAACAGTAGGAGTGAAGGAATTTGGCTGTGTTCTTCAAGCATCTGGATGCTTTGAGCGTATTCATGCCACCAAAGTGTCATCATGGTAATTCATAACACAGCTGACAAATGGCAAAGCACAATAGCAGACTAAATCACTACAGAGTCTGTGTTCTGATCTCTGACTGGACCTTAAAGATTTGAGACTGAGAAGGGCTGATGCTCCAGACTATAAGCTAAATTATTTTTATGATGTGCAAAAGAGGTCATTGTTTTCACAGTGGCCATAAACTGCTGATAATTAAGAAACAAATGCATTTATTTTGCATTTATTTTTCAAGAAACTACCTCTCTGTTTTGTTTGTTTGTTTTTGTTGCTGTTTTTGGATTTATATTTTGCAAAGTGCAGAACACATCTTTCCTCTGCTTAAGCTGTCTGCTGTTGTGCAAAAATAAAAGATGAAGTCTTATGTGAACTTTTGGTGTGATGATGCAATATGGAGCCCCTTTAATTATCATGCACATGTGCAATGTTGTTGCTGTTTTATTTTTTAATGGAAAGACATTAGAGGCCGTTAGAGAGGCCAAGACCATGTGCTCTAGCAGCTTTAAATACAAGGCGATCATTTTAATCTGGTGATTTATGACGTTTGCTTTTAAATTCACAGACAGATGTTGACACTTCCACAACAATCAAGTACAGTGGTTTCTGTAAGTTTAGATGAATTACCTTTTCATCAAATTAGAATTCAACACATTAATTAAACCCCACTCAGTTTACTTTTCAGCTGAAAGAGAAAAATCCCCATTTATGCAAAGCCAGTGAGATCCGACATCTGTGTTGTGCAGGCTCGGTGTAAACAGTTATGTCATTTAATTTGAAAAATGAAATGATCACGAGCAGATTGGTAACTATCTCTTTCTATCAGGGTGGCACGATGTCACTGGCCAATTTAAAGTTGACTAATTTTTAAGTCCAAAAAATATTACACTCTCAGTTTGAGTTTGGACTTTGAAATCGATGAGGATGCCATGATGGGGTTCTATAAAAACAAAAAAAAGAGTTCAGTCCCTCTGATGGACAGTAGCCATGCCTGTTTCAGGGTGTTGGTGACCTTTCAGCACAACAGGTTTGATGTTGGGTCTGGCTGCCTCATAATCTAATATTCCCCTGAGCCCCTGTGGGCAGGACTGAGGTGAAACTGAATCCCCCACACCAAACTCTTGATGTTTTCCTCCTACTTTTCTGCTGTGGCTGAGTGTATGCAGCCAAAAGCCATTAGTAACGTGTTACGAGTCCATCTGCTGTTGTTCCAACTGCTGTTCGCAGCCACCAGAGATTTACATCCCAAAAAACGAAAGAAGAACACAGTCTGTTTAATTGCTTGAATAAAGAGAATAAACAGGTAGGTTTAAAGTGATTAATGGAAAACAGCATGGAAATGTCTCTCTGTCACTAGTCTGTGTATATTGTATTTAACCAAACTGCTCCACCAGCCAAAACATTGTTTTTCTCACTGTCAAAAACAAAAAAAGGGTCACTTTATGTCCAAATTGTGCTAATTATTTGCACAATTTATTGTTCATAAATGTAGTTTTCTTCATGAGGTCAAAGAAAAATTAATCAGATTAATCAGAATCGTGTTCTCCCACTGCTCTTTTACAGTTGAATGGTTAAGACAGTGCCTTCTTTGCTGGGATAAATAAAATGTATTTGGCTGCACATGAACCCCTGAGATTCTCAGGAATCAGAGAACAAACAGTGGTTTAACAGGGTTAGTGATCGATTGCAGTGCCTCAACGATAACTTTGCCAGGTGCTGAGATTTTATGGCTTTCAAAAACTCTCCGGCCGGCACTTTGTTTGAAAAGTAAGCACTGGGAGAGCAATTCCTGAAAATTGAAGGTGGTGCATTTCTTTTCTGGCTTGAAGTCAAGGTGAAGGTGTCACCAGGGAAACAGTTTACTTTTTAGATTAAAGAAAGTTTGGTAGCACAGTTTCACTTGGTAAAACTATGTTTTAAAAGGCATTTCACGTAATTAATAGAAAGTAAGTCCGTCTTTATAATTCTCTGTTTGACATCAGAGCTGTTCGCCCCTTTTAAGCCAGCACTGTTCCACTGATGGCCACTAGACAGAGGCTCAAAAAACTTTTAAGCAAACCCTAACAATACTAGACTATGCTGTGCAATGCCGTCTGGTGCAGAGAGACACACATCTACTACAGAAGTAATGGCTATAAAACAAAGTGTCACGCTGGCCACTTGGGGGCAGCAGGACAAGCTGTAAACACAACACTGACATATTAGCGCCATATAAAGTGGTTGTAGCAAACTAGCCCAATATTCACTCTCCTGCTGCTTTAGCTGCTAAATGTTCCACTATACTTACAAGCTAGTCACTAACTTTGTCTGTCTGGTTGGTAGTGTACAGTGGGTCTCAGGGTCTCGCTATCTCAGTCAGGCTCTCTCTCGTCACCGCCTCAGCCCCTCCCAGGCTCCATCATGTAGCCCAAATGATTATTTTATGGCTCCAGACAACTGACAAGATGGTGCTGAGTAAAACCCAACTCCAGAGTCCCTTCAGAGGAAGTAGATAGATGTAGCACCCTTGACACCGCCAACAGGTACTACATCCATGTACATCCGTCCAATAGAGGTAAAAAAAAATAAATAAATGTGTCAACACAATGACTTAATGCTTCTTTGAGATAATTCTCTTGCATTGGCTTGCATTTTATTTGAAAAAAAATCTTTTCTCAGGCAGATGTCCCCATCATCTTATCTGGAAAGTACAGAAAAAACAAAGGCGCTGTCTATTTGAAGTTAACAACTAACAAAGCAAAATCCATAAGTGTGCATATATGCATTAGGTAATGCATTTTGGATGGCATGCATTAGATGTATAACTTTTAATAAAGGAATACACCCTAATATTTATTTATATTTATATATATATAAAAAACTTTGTCCTTCACCCTCTGCGGGTGGTCTCGTCCTTCGAGCTCGGGTCCTCTACCAGAGGCCTGGGAGCTTGAGGGTTCTCCTCTTTTCAATATACTCAAAACCAGATGAGGTTTCTCATGTCATCATTAAACCTCGAAAAAATTTTGAAAGATGAAAGGCCTCTGAGCCTTGTGGTTATGACGCTGCCACACTTGACTGGCTTCAATTTTCTGCCAGACATCAGGCCCTGGCAGTGAGGAAATATGGGCCCGGCTATCATGAGATTGCAACAGCAATCCCATCCCAGAAGAGCTATTTGGTGGCTGAGCCCTCATGTGTTTACCTTTGAAAACACATTTCAAAATGTTTCACTCCTTGAACCATGAATGCATAAAAGCACAAATGCACACTTGATTTAAGAATCTATATATGCTGCTGTGAAAGTCGAGCACAAACCAGGACTTGATCAGGAGATGTTATAAAGCCTCAAAATAATCCACAGAACATTATGTGGGAAAGTGGACCGGTTTAAACCATTAGAAATATAATAAAACTCAGTCCTTCCTCCTTTTAAAAAGTGTTAATAATGCATTGAACCCTAAGTTAGTCTTTTAACATTGTAATATTAGCTGATGCTTAGCTTATTATTCAACCTTTGATTAGTATTTGATGCAATGCAGTAGATTTTGCTGAACCAGCATCAAAGCATTATGACTCCTAAATCCACATTTCAGTGTGCGATGAATTACCCCATCTGTTGACTTCAGCCAGTGATACATCACAGTGTAGCTGTCACACATGATGACGGAGACCTCAGATGCTGTTCACCAACTCTCTAACAGCTTAGCTCACAATTTCGCTGCCTGAGCAGAAAGCTGGCTGGCCGTCCTGTCAGACGGCTCAGATGTGAGAAAGTGTGGATGACTCACCTGGAAAAAGACTGAACACCTGCCTCAGATTTTCTCTTCAACTGAACTTAAGAGTTTAGACTTTTTAAAAAGGGGGTTTTGAGCTACACCCATCCAATGAACACTTAAAGAATTGAGTCAAAACCCTGGTTTTCTGTATGTGTTACATAAGTAGTGCACTGAAGATAGAAATCAATGTGTTCATCACACAGTGCCGTTTATTGCACAGAGACCTGGGCCTCTAAGCAGACACAAGAAACCTAAAGCTGGAATATTGCATGTTATCTTCACACTAGAATCACTTGCACGTCAATTTTTTAAGTGATAAGGCTGGTGATATTCTAGCAGACCAAAACCAACAACGTGTTAGTCCGTCTCTCAATACTTGTCAGTCTCTTTGCCCTGTCTGTGGCCATTTGTCCCTACAGAGCTGAAGACATAAATATTTAAAAACAGGTCACAAATTTACGGTTTAATTATCGGGCCACTACTTACATTAACAAAAGGAAAGCAAGCACACACACGGTTCTGTATCCATATGTATTAAAACATAGTATGTCAAATATAAACTTAACTAATCTATCATCAGTGGTGGAATGTAACTACATTACTTAAGTTTGCTGTATTTAAGTACAAATACTCAAAATTAATACTCAAGTAAAGTACAAATTTTAGGTACTTTTATTTTCTTTTCATGCCATTTTATATCTCAGAGGGAAATATTGCACTTTTTGATTAAGATTTTTGCATACAAAACATACAAGAGCTTATAAGATATGATGATTTACTATAAATTAAACTACCCAACAGTCTATACAAGTACAGCTGAAACAATTATTCAAAATTCATTGGCATTGACTATTCGGATCACCATTTAAGTCATTTTTAATGCTTCAGCTTCACAAATGTGCTGCTTTTCCTTTTAATAATTTAAATTTATTGTTAATAATGTTGAGGTTTGGACAAAAATAAGCATTGTGAAGGGGTCACTTTGGGCTCTGGGTAACTGTGATGGCATTTCTATTTTCAGAACTTTTACAAACCAAACCATCGGTCGTAATGGAGAAAATAATCAGCAGATTAATCTATAATGAAAATAATCATTAGTTGCAGTCCGATACAAAATAGTTTAAAATGAGCTCTACCTCAACCAACTACAACAGTAAAAGCCTGCCTTTCTATTAATGCATGACATGACTCATGGGACATTTTTCTTTCTGCACTGAGTACTTTTACTTTTAATACTTTTTTAGTACATTTTCCTGATTATACTTACATACTTTTACTTAAGTAGGACTTTTACTTTTGACAGTAATTTTACAGTGTAGTATTAGTACTTTTACTTAAGGATCTGAATACTTCGTCCATGCTCTCATATGCTGAGGATAAACTATTAAAAAGTTCACGTATAAGTATACGAAGTACGTATAATACCTTGTACGTAAACATGGACTGTACATCTTACATCTACATTTATTTGTCCTGTCAAACAGACTATGATGGGAGTAAGCAGTGCATTTTTTGGGGGCTATTTTCAGCAGTGGTTGTGTTTATTGTAATTAAGGAAAATGTCACCCATTGCAACAATGTGCCTCATTGATGCGTTTTTAATAGTTTTTGGACACAACAAAGGAGCTCTATAGCACAGAGTAATAAGCTACAGGGACTTTAAAGTTTGGCATCGAAAATGGATACAGGAAGTGTTGAGCTTGTATTAACAGCATAATGCAGTAACAAAAATTTTACAGGGCAAATGGGAGTGGATCATAAAACAAGTAGGCTTCATACTAAAATATGAGCAAATTTAGTTAACAGAGGGAATTAGAAAGGCCTTGCCAATCTTTTAATCCCCTGTTATGACGAAATACCATTTGGCTGAGACATTACACACACATACATCCACAGTGTATATGTTTTATCAAGTCTATTGCATGTAGTTATGTTTATGTGAATTTATCAGCAGGAGTGGAGAAGTATTCAGATCTTGTACTGAAGTAAAACTAGCCGCACTGTCTAATACTCCATTACAAGCAAAAGTCCCACATAAAAAAAAATTGACTTGTTATAAGAAAAACTATTTTAGCAAAATGAACTGTAAGTATCAAAAGTTAAAGTACTAAACGCAGAAAAATGGCCCATATGTTATATATTATTATTATTATTATTATTATTATTATTATTGCTGATGCATTCATGTGTAAGTAGCACTTTACTGTTGTAGTTGGATGAGGTGAAGCTAATTTGAACTATTTTATATACTTTTGGGTAATAGTATATAACAATGCTTCATAATTTATAAACTCACCATACATGTGAAATCTTAATTTGTAAAGTAACCAGTAACTGTAGCTGTTGAATAGATGTAGTAGACTAAAAAGTACAATATTTCCCTCTGAAATGTAGTGTAGAATAAGTAGAAAGTAATTGCAAATGCCTCAAGTTAACAGTGGTTTAGATTTGTGGAAGCGTTCCATTGACTTGTTGAACTATAAACACTCCAACTACCCTACCTAACAAAAAGGTTATTTATCTTTACATTTACGGCGTCCTGTTTTTATTATCTTGCGTTCATAGAGATCAAAAGCTTTCAGTGAGCTTCAGAAGAAAAGGTGGACCCTCAAACACCCCATAAATCACTTTTATTGTTTTGTTTGCTCCAGCGAGCTCATCCAGCCTCGGGGAAGGCATGAAGGCAAACATATATGATTGGTTTTGCATTCTAAGTTATTTTTCCATGGTAACAGTGTCCAACAATGTGACAAGGCCTTTTTGTCAAATCTAATTCAGAAATATAATTATAGCCTGGAACTCAAAGCCTGAGGCACAGTGTGCATTTGGTGATAATTACTTGTGCAGGGGGTGAGAGGGCACAGGAAACAGGCGTGTCATTTATCATCTCACAATGCTGCTGTTTTATGTGCCAAAGTTAGCTTTTACATTGGAGAATAACTGTGGATGCTGTCAATCCAACAAGGAATATTAAGTAAATAAGCGTGTGTGTTGTGTTTGTGCTGTTAAACTCGAGTTATCAATAACAGATTTAGACCTTTATCCCAAAAGCAACAACAAATCAACACAAATTCAAAGCCCATTGCAGGACTCAACATCTCATTATAGGCAATATGTTCAACTCTGTACAACATCCTCAAGCCCATTAGTATATAACAATTTTTCACCTGTCACGCTTACCCATTCCTAGATAGCCAACGTGTGTGTGCTTATGGCTTTTAAATATTTTTGCACAATTTCAAGATCACATCTTTTGCCAGCATTCCATGTCTTTAAGCCTGCATTATCTGAGTTTCTGGCCACTTGGGGGCAGCGAAAACAAGCACTACTGACATATTATAAAGATGTTATGGTGAACATGTTAGCAAATAGTTGCCTGTTTATGCATCCAGCTGACAAGGTGCAACATTAGCTTTCATTTAGAGTCATGTTTCTGGCCACCTGAATGTAAGTCCAAAATCCAGTCTCTTAGCTCTGATTTGCACTCCGCCAACTCCTGAGAAAAACATCTGGCTCTTTAGCTGCTAAATGCTTCACTATGTTCACAAGCTAGTCGCTAACTTTGTCTGTTTGCTGCTTGGTGCTGGGCAGGTAGTGTACAGTGGGTTTTTAGACTTTTTTTCATTAAAAAAAGCTGTGTGGCTGAAAACAACACAGAGCAGTGAGAGTGAACCAAAACAGTGAAGTTGAGGGCCAGAAAACCAAAACAAAGAGCTGAAAGACGCTACAAAGCTCTGTAAAGCTGAGAGGAACTGCAGAGTCAAGTAATAATACCCTGTGGGTTCATCACTACAAGCAACCCTTCCTACATACACACACGTCATTTGATCCATGTAAAAAAAAATTACAATTTTTACATTTTCACCTCAAAAACATGTTGCCTGTGTTGTTTGTTAAAATGTTGCTCTTATCAGGCTGAAAATGCTTCTGAAACAGCATTCAGTCTGTGAAACTTTAGATGAATCCAAGTAATGTGCAAAGAAAATTAAATGCTGTTGAAGGCTTTACAGTAGAGTTTATGTAAATAATGTGGAGAGAGGAACCACCAACAAGATGAAGGTCACTGACTGGCCAATAACAGGTATTGTTAAAGGTGGTAGAGAGGATGGACGTCATCAGTTCCACCTGTATGGTTAGCTGCCATATAGAAAGTGAGCCAGATTACGTCCTGCACAGCTTCACCATCAAAGCAATCATCCCGTACTCCCCCCAAGGTCTCATGATGCCTCTGTATCTGTTGTGATGTGAATAACTGCGAAGCAGCGCATTAGAATATGTGCCACATGAAGGATTTTACATGAGTTTCCTCACCCACACCACACAGTCTCTTAAAATTTAATGAAATGAGCAATGGCCTTGAAATAGGTTATGTGAAGACAAGAACAGCGTGAGGATAACATGCATCTGCTGCTGTACAGCACCACAATTTGGATTATATGATAGCATCACCAATTGCACAATTGGTGGTACTTTTTAAAAGGTCCACTAACTTTCTACCATGAATAATCTACTGCCAGTTTCAGTCACACCCTCTCATAATCATTTTGTGGGCAGACAATATATTAATGTCACGGTTATAATCATGGCGAATTTTTACATTATGAAACACTGAACTAATTTTACGAAATTTTAAGAAACTCTTCACACGGCTCAAATCTTTTAAATAAATCTTAAAATAAAACAAAGCCCCACAGGACCTGCAGAAAAACAAAACTGTCAAAATGATGAAGAAGGTTATAAGTGACCAAACAAAATGCACCCCTTATAATAGATTAGAAAGTCAGATAATGAAGACTTTATTTCCAGCTGAGGCTAGTTTCAAGCGATGCAATTTTAGATTTGTTCGGTATAATTTAGGATGATTAACAGTCTATACCACTTTCAGATAGTTGTATCCATTTGTCATGAAAGATATTGTTTTGTTAAATAAATTCCAGTTACTTCACAGTTTGAAATATAATAAGTCTCAATAGCATCTGTAATATCAGTCGAGTTATGAGTCAGTGAAATGATTGATGATGATCAGGATTGTACTTGTGTGTTAGCAAGAACCATTTAAGAAACTACCTCTTCAGAGTTTAGGGATGCTCACCATCATTGGATGTCTCTCCTAAGGACACAGAGGGCTTAAAAGAGTACTCCACCAATTTAGCATTTTTTTAATATAATGTTTCATGAAACTGCTCAGGAGTGCAATGTTTGTTTGATTTTCTTTGAATGTCTAGTAGCTTTTAAAGCCCATCTTTCATTTAATACTTGCAAGGTTATGTGTTCAGGACCGTACATTGAATTTAAAACAACCTGAGAAGGAGTTTACAGTATGTTCTTCAATTACAGACTAATTACACAGGCTGGTTTCTGGGTAAATATCTTCAAATATGACTGTTTTTAGGCAAACCACTTTCCCGGTTATGATCCTGTATGAGTAGCCCTAGATGCCAAGTGTGGTGGTGAAAAGTCTTGTGCAATCTCAAGCAAGGGTGAGGAGAGAAACGGGATGAAAAACAGTTTGAACAGTGTTTATGTGCACCCACTGTTGTTCCTGCCAGGCCCCTCTCTCTCTGTCACCGACACAGAGGGCGACGTCTTATCCTGCCCCAGCTGACTAAGTCTAACTGTGGCTGGCACAGTGTTTGTTGTTTGATCACTGGATTTGTTTCAGCACCTGCAGGCCCTCCGATTTGGCTTTGGAGTCCTACTTTTTGCCAGCAGGAGGACAGCAAGCCCAAGAAACAAAAAGGGAAAGTACTGAAGAATAACACAAGGCCTCACAAATCAGTAAGTTTCAGGCTAATTTTATTTGGCTGAAAAAACAAGATCTCAGCCAAATATAATTAGCCTGAAATTTAATGATTATTAAAACACCCAATTAAATCATCGTGTTAGTTTCCTTGTTTACTTTTTATCAACTGTTGACTTTAGTGTGCTCTCTGTTAATCCCAGATTATTTCCAGCATGCTTCTTCAAAAGAAAATGTGTTGACTCAAGCCTTTGCTTTTAATTTTCTCACAACATCATTCAGATAGGGGGTAAATAAACTACAAATGAGGTTAGAAGACAGGCAAGGTCGGAAATCAGCTGGGAGTACAGGGGAATTATTGATATAGCAGTTTTGCCATTTCACTGCTTTCTGCATTAATGGGAACTCAGCTCGGGGCAGGTCTGGGATTTTCAGTTAATGGAGTGCCTTATGCCTCATCCAGCACCACACAGGCGTCTGAGTGTTCATCTTCCATTAAGAATTATTGCTACCAAAACAACTGTTCCACCCCGAATTGAATATCATGTTGTAAATTACAGGCCAGGCCATCGGGGAAATCAGCGGGGCCCTGCAAGATATTACTAGTTTCTGGGTTGAACGCTGAAATCACAACAAACCAACTTGAACCTTATTTTAGCTTATTTACTTTACTGAAAAACTTATTTTAACAGCAAGAATTACATTTTAGCTGCTCCCACAGCCCCCCCTCCCCAAGCACAAACACCACACTGATGTCAATGGAGGAAGATAACCTGTGCTTTAACTGGCACTAGGTCATATTTACCATTCACCAGCCATCATTTGTGATTAAACACTGATCGCCATTCGTGATTTCACAAATACACCTCGTTAAACAGTGATTGAACAGCCCAATAAATTTTGCTCAATGTCACTTTCACCATCATCCTTCACAGAATTATCCATCTTGATAAGATTACACTTTCGATCCATCTATGAGATGGAAAGCAGTCTTTTTTATGGCAGTAATGACTCAGGGCTGATTCATGTGATTTGCAACTCAAGTCAAGTTTTTAAAATAAAGACGTGTATATACGACCTGATTAGGAATAGTCATGCAACAGTTTGTCGCTAGTTTGTCATATGTAAATAATGTAAATTTTGAGCAATTGTGTGCACCCTATCCCAGTGGATGCTTTAGCCCACTGCATGCTAGGATAGCCTTCACACCCACAACCCCTGAGTGTCAACTTCCCTGACTGGCACAGTTGTGATTACTGAAATTAAAGTGGTCTCCTTTCTAACAAGATCACTGTCTGACTGAAATAAGAGTTGCTGGAGAGGCCTGTTCCTGGGAAAAATGTCCTAACCACGCTGTCCGTGTGCACTGGCCTTAGAGGCAAATGGCAATTTTGATACAAAAAATCATTTAATATTTTAGCTCACACTGACTTACTAGAGGTCTATGATAACCATTAGATTAATGGTCCATTTTTTACAAAGAATTTGAGCACTAAATATTATTGGTAAAAGATGAATCATTCTATCTGAGGTTGACAGTTCATTCTTGATATTGGCAACATTTAACAAAACAATCTCAAGTCAAGGTCCACTTACTCTACCGATGTGGAGTTTGTGGCCTTTGAGTTCTGTTTCCAAGGTCAAGAATTAACTGTAAACTTCAACTTTTAAGCCAACATGGACGAGAAAGTCCTAGATATTCTCAGAATCACAGCTCCATGACAACTCCATCTGCTGATGACTGTGTGATATGGTCGAAAGCTAGTAAGTAAGGCGCTTTAGTTGAGGTTGTTTTGTCTACAGTCTTCTACTGCAGTTCATCAACACCACTACAGTGTCTTGGGGTTTAATGCAGGGCTGCTTTCATTGATTTTGTCACTGCTTTTCTGTAAATAATGTCTGCAACATTTGCTTGTGTGATACAGTTTATTCTGTAACTGCTGCTTTCTGGCTCTGTAGCTTTTGGGAGTTTGCTCTCTGAAGGCTGGGGAAGGCCTTTATGAGAGGGTGGAAAGATGCTATCAGTTGGTTATTTGCTCTGTCTGACCAGATTTCCAGTTGAAGAATACTAACAAAAACAGGTTATAGTTTACGGTTTGTGTGAATAAATTTGAACAGATAGCAATTACTACAAGGTTCATGCACACCAGAAAGTCTTATTGACAGTGGTTCAAAAATGCATGCATTTTTTTTTCACAGCGGGAATAACTGCAAAATTTTTGTTGCGCCTTTAAATGCGCAATTTGCATACAGATACAAACACATTTATTCAGCTAGATGGCGTATTTAGCCTACAACAACTGACTTAGCAGCTATTAAATTGCATCTTAAATGACACTGTGTCAATACAGTCTCACCAGGAATACTTCTGCTGTTAAAATGTTAATTCTGATCTGTTAGGTGTCCAGAGGTTAGCAATTTGTGTATTTTAACAAAAAAAGAGCTTTTTCTTTATTACATTTGAATTGGACTGTGTAAGAAAAGGAACACAAAACTTAAATTAGTGTGACATCATTGTAGATTAAAAGGCCTACATAATAAGTATGGAATCTAATCAATATCCTCGGTTTGCAAAGAGCCTTGAGCTCTAAAAAACGATGGGCAAAAGCTGACCAAGAACAACACAGAGAGACTGAAAGCACAAAGTGCACAAAGTAAAGCATCTGGGAGGTTTGTAAAGGTGTGAAGTTGACTCACTCAAAAATGTTTTCAATGCAATACTGCCAATAATTTAAAAATGGTTGTACCTGTATCATGTCATTAATGATACTCATGGTCATATTACATCTTACTCATGCAATTCAAATGTCCCCCAGGGATTAATTAAGTCTAACCTAACCTCTTTCATACTGGACTGGATTCTGTGCATGGAGGTATTTTTACATTTCAATTGCATATTAAAGAGAAATCCAGCCACACCCCGTACCTGTTATAATTCTATCTGCAGCATTTCCTCATTTCTCCCACACTGTGGCAGAAGGCAGCGGAGTTACCAATTGTATCTCTTAACAGGTTAAAAAATCTGTTTCTATCTTCTGACTAACAGTTTTGGGACTTCTGATGAGATGTCAGTCGGAACAATTCTGAGGGTTCCCGCCATGTCTTTTTCATTGCATACCTATCAAGCTTTTATAGTTCCAGTCCCAAATTTTATGCACATCCTGCTGCCTTGTGAGTTCTTGTGTATTCACACTGTGGGCTCCACCTGCACACTGTGATGAATCATTTAACGAATAGCCAAATGTCCATGTTTGCGACATCTGTGTTTATTGCAGCAGGCTTTTGATGTCTGAGACCCAGTTTCTATACAAATTCTGTCAAAGCTGAGGTAACAGAAATGGGACTTCGGCTGAAAGGTAATGACATTAAACAACGTTCTTGTGATACATGTGTTGTAAGATTTGATAAAACCAGACTGAATAATACCCTCTGTATTCTGTCTTTATCCACCTTGCATTTGTATGACTGAGTATATATATATTATATATAAAATCTAGAATATCGCCAACTTTAGCCCCATAACATCCAGTTTTCACCGATGGTTCCTGTTAAGAGACTTTGATTGGAAAAATCATCTTATCCACACTCAGTGTCACATATATGCACCAGCTTTGTTCCAGCTCTTCATTGAAGCTTTATGATACACTGAGTGACATATTCAAACCCATGCCATAGTTGTACCATTATAGATGTCTTGTGTATTATTTCATATACATTGACCCAGAATTCAGCCCATAAATTCTGGGATTTCCACTTGAATTAGAAATAAAGCTCTGTGGGTCTGAAATGTTTGGCTGCACTGCATGAGTCAGTCGGGTTTAAGAGGTTACCAGCAGTTATTAAGAATGATCCCTACTGTTTTCTTACAGCCATGTTTTTTAATACTGCACCGTAGGTACTAATCAAAATGGCACAAGCAGTAATTAAAATCAGTCCTGGCATATTTAGGCTATGTGACTTCCTAAAGTAAGTTTGCACATTTTCCATTTTTTTCTGCTAAGTAAGGCTTTTATATCAGTTAAAAATAATAATCAGACCACATTTGCAATTTAAATTAAAGTTTAAAGATTTAAACAGATTTCTTAGCACTCAGGTCTCATTCAATCAGTTCATCCCCACCTAGACCTTGACTTGTTCTTATCCTTGCTGCTGAATTATTTACCAGTGCCCTGCTACCCTGACACTGACTGTGTGTGTGAGTGTGGGCATTATATTATGCATGAGATAAAGAAATACATGAGGTTTCTTGAGAAATGATGTGGATAAAGCGGCACCAAAGTCAAATGCTCCACATCTGAGTATCAAAAAGAGTACAGTAGGTGTCGAAATCTATGGCAAATATGTTCTTGTTTCTAATCAAGAATCTGTTCCTTCTATCAACCAACTTTTTTTTGTTGTTAAACTAATGCCGTCGTTTTTTAGTTGACCTTTGCAGGAATCACTCTATGAGGAGTGACGGTTTGCAGAGATAAGTGCAGGAATAATAGCTGCTCTCCAAAGGCTATGAGAAATATGAAATCTCTGACAATAGGCTTCCCTACACTGAACACCAACAAAGCTCTTAAATGGGGGATGCACTTTCCTCAGAACTAGGAAAGTGCAAAGACTTCAATCTGAGGACTGCACGTAGAAAACCATGGTACTTTACAGAGAGAATGGAAAACTTAGAGAGTCATGACGTTTAAGTTTGCTACTGATTGACAAATGAATATCTTTAATTAAGCATCCACAGTAGCTGTAGCCTCTCGTCTCTTAATCCTGGGTAGGTAATCCATCTTCAGGGGAATTATCTTGTAGCCAGCGCTGACTGACATTCACTTTATTGACTCTGAAAGCAGCGCAATCACCTGATGACGTCAATGATAACAGCAACACTAGGTTGCCATTATCAGCCGCATTGATCAGTCTAATGAAGACAATTCATTCCAA